>NC_141091.1:37274830-37664830 GCF_041138505.1 Cibotium barometz
TTATACATCAAAGTGAGATACATGCTTAGAGGCGGGCATTGAGTGTATAGTAACACCCCCCCCTCAATGTCCACTCGAAGATGAACTAGGTTTTTGGCCCAACTCCAAGTTGATGAAGATGCCGAGTGAGCTGGTCCTTCCCAAGTGCCTTGGTGAAGATGTCGGCACAGTTTTTCTTTGTAGAGAAATACTCCAGCTCCACTGTCTCATCCTCTATCAGCTCCCGCATATAATGATAGTGAATCTCAATGTGCTTCATGCGAGCAAGAAACATAGGGTTCTTGGAGATAGCCATGCAACTTTGATTGTTACACCGTAAGACTGTAGCCTCCCTGATCTGAACTCCCATGTCAACCAAGATAATTCTAGGATTAACAAGAGCTACCACCATTATCTTACGTCAAGGAGTCATGGTGGTAGATACACCAAAGGGTCATACATTCAAGATATGAAGCAATAGTGTCCAAAGCTACAACTTGGACGGGCACCTGTAATGGTGTGATGGAATATTTATGGTGATTCCCACTTCAAGAGCGAGTGGTAGCAAGATAGGATGAATTCCTAAGTGATGTACTTCATAGATATATTATGAGAGTAGTCATTCTAATAGCATTAGGTCTCTTACAAGCCTAAAATGCCCGGTCGGCCACAGTTTAAGTGAGTGTGAACACTTATGGCCATGTATAAAAGTGAATTTCTCTTATAATACAATACACTCTCCCATTGTGCAATTGCGTCTTGCTCTTGCTAATCCTCTTGCCTGTCTCCCTAATGCACTCCCTAATGCATGCTAGTGAGTGTGTTTGAGTGAAGTGAGGTGAGAGGAGGAACGAGGACCCGTAGTGCAATGCGGCGGTGTGACAATGCTCGCGAGAGACGCGGTGGAATTGCTTCTCAAGGAGTTGTAGAGCTTGGAGACCTCAAGGGTTACAAGCTTGGTCATTGGAAAGATCCTCACACGACAGTTACGGTTCACCAGGTAATCTCTTTTTGGATGTGTTTCAAGGAGGGTTAGGGTGAGCCATAACATCTTTGATGCCGTTTTCGGGAGCCATCCCTTGGCTTTTTCCATCGTTTTGTCTCTAATCTATGCATAACCCATTGCCCATTATATTTATTAATGGTTTCCCAAATTATTTTTGTTGTTGTTTTTGTGGTTTTTCATGTTCTTAGGGTGTGCACATAGTTTGTATTAGGCTTAGTTTGCATCCATTGTATCAAAGAATGCAAGGGAATGCAATTCTTAGTGAATGTTAGCTCTCTTTAGTTTAAACATGGATCTAAGATTATTAATTTTAGTTTAATTGTGTGTTTTTTGTTGAAATTATTTGGATTAGAGTGTTAGCAAGCATTAGGAGTAGCTTAATCTTTCAAAAATTTTCTTAAAACTATCCAAAAATCCTTGAATTTGACTAATTTCTTTTAATGGATTGGTTTTTGTCATTAAGGGTGATTAATCTTGTTCAAGAGGCCAAAAATTTAGAAAATGTGTTAATTGGGGTCTAAATTGATCATATAAGTAGTCAAAATTGGGGTTTTTGAGTGTTTTGAGAGCATCTTGATGCATCAAAACACCTAATCACATCAATTTTTTTATCAATTGGAGAAATTTGACTCTCTTTGCTTAATTTTACCATAAAAGAGGAGACTAAAATTAAGAGTCTAATTAATCTCCTATTTTAGATTAATTTACACAATTGTTGATGCACAAAGATTAGCATTCCCTTGCTCTATCCAATGATGTGCTCAATTGGGTGAATGAATTAGGGATTAATGGTTAATTAGAGTCCTTAATTAGTGTAAAAGAGAAAAAGATTAGTAAAAAGATTAATTTTACATTAATCTTTAATCACTTTTTTTATATAACTCATTAAGGCTAATGAGAGCATTCAATGAGTAGATGCTCATGAGTTGTCAAAATTATCCATTTTGGGGGTCATTTATGAAGGGTGTAAGGGGTGTCATTAAAAGGGTGACTTTTTTGATTCCCACTTACTTTTTTGGTTAAATGCCCATACCCCTTTCATTTTAAACTCAAAATATATTCCACCCCAAAAAGAAAAATTCGTATTTCCTACTAGACTCCAAAAAAAAAAAACAGGCCGTGAAAAGGTTCGGCATGAAAGTGCAGGCCGTTGAAAAGCGAGGCCATGAAAGTTCAGGCCGTGAAAAGGTCCGGCGTGAAAGTCCAGTCTGTGAAAAGCCAGGCCATGAAAAGGTCCGGCGTGAAAGTTCAGGCATTCAAATAAAAATTGAATTTAATATTTCGTAGAGTCCAGTTCACGGCGTGAAAAGGTAACGTTTTTAGGGCATGAAAACCTAAGGTTTCACGCGAGAAAAAAAACCGAATTTAATATTCCGTGGAGTCCGGTTCACGACGGTAACGTTTTCACACGACGTGAAAACCTAAGGTTTCACGCAAAAAAAAACCAAAATTTATGAAACTCATGAGGTCCGTTGACGTGAAAAGGGATCCGTCGGCCAAAAAAAAAACTCTGGAAACCACCCCTTGTTTAGAGGCCCGTATCTCCTAAACCGTATATCTGATGAAGGCACTCTAAGGCTCATCGAAAAGCTGACATCGAGTTCTTCGACTTTGGAACAAGTTGTCTGAAGTGAAAATCGACCATTTTGGCCTCCGAACAGCAGCCTCAAAATTTGACACCAAAATCGAGACAAAAAACAGTCCGAAAACCACGAAAAATCGTAAAAAAAACAGCGTGAAAATGACGACGAGCCATATTCATGCTACTTTTTGAGGGTCTAAACGACAAAATCATGGATGACTCAAGGGAACAAAGTTGTAGTATTCTAAAAATACAACTCTCTCAGAGTTTCTCAAAATTCCTTTTGGAATACCCTAAAAATGTGCGAAACAGGAAAAAAAATTCTCAGAAATTTTTTTCGTCTTGAGACAGTGTGATGGAAAATAGGTTTTCGAACCTCCTCTTCCATCTAGGAAGTTCCTAGCATACGCTTTTTCCGAAAAAATATCTCTAAGAGGTCGTTCACGTGCGTATAGCGCCTAAGCTAATTAAGGCAAACGGACACCCGTTTGATCCAACAAAGAGTACGCCAAGCCTCTTGAGGCTATAACGGGCTATGGAAAAAGATAAAAAGCAAAAAAAAAACTGTGATTGCTCATTAAGGAGCATTTAGGCACTCTAACATGGCCACCACGATAGAGGAATTGCTAGGGATCACACAAGGACTAAACCCAATGGCTGACATCTTTGAGCCATTTGGATCTATGCCGCAAATTCACCTCCTAATGCCATTGGCCATGCCTATAACAAGCATGTCATCGGGTTTTACACCCCCTATCACTTTGATTCCACCGAGCTTTGGCCCCTTGCCTAACATTCCCGCAAATCCTATAAGTACCAACCCTTTCCTGGATGCCCATACCTTGGACATACTTACTAGTCTAGGAAGAAGGTGGCCCAAGGACTCACTAAGTCTCTTCCAACAAGCGCACTCACATACGGTCTCAGTGACATACAGAAATACGACCGTACAAATTTCTAAAATTATAGACAAATATGATGGAACAACACACCCTGTTCAATTCATTCAAATGTTTGAATAGAGATGTGAAGCCTTTGGAAATCCCAATTGTCCCACTAAGGTACATGCGTTGACTTTATTCTTAGAGGAAAAATCTAGAAAATGGTTCATCGCATTGATGCCGGCAATCAAGACCAACTTCAAAACCTTGAAATCAGTCTTTATACATGGCTTTTCCAGACAAGGTGATTGGTGGAGTGCAGTAACAGAACTCTATTCAATTGAGCGTCAACCAAATGAATCCATTAAAGATTTTATCCTTAGGATAAAACTCTTGGACTCACGTTGTGAGTCATGGGAAAAATTAAACAATATTCAATTGAAGAGATACTTCATGATGGGCTTGAAGAATAACAGCTTACACAACTTGATCATTGTATCCAATCCGGAAACATTCGATCAATGTTACAAAGAAGCAATACCCAAAGGGTAGAAACTGCTTAGGAAGTAGTTAATCGGACACTTCAGTGTTTCTATTGTCGTGGACCTCACAAGGTGGCAGACTGCACAGTTTGGAATACTTCCATGCCCATTGTCACTGACACCTTGCGACCCATGTGTGAACGATGTGGCATTGATCACATGTTCCAAGATTTCCCAAGACGAGTTGATTCAATGAAACTTGTCTCACAAAATATAACTCTTAACATCTTAAGTGTACAAAACGGGCAATTGTCCACATTGCCCTTGAATGTGCTTACACGCTTACAAGCTAAGGCACAAGAAACAGTAAAAAAGAACGCAAAAGACAATACCTCAACATGGGTAGAAGAACATGCTTTAAAACACAACCCACAAGAAGGACCAAAATCTTCTAAAACCAAGAAAAACAAACTATCGAAACCAAGGTCGAATTAAAAAACAGCAAAAAGGAGCCTGTAGAGAGGACATAAACCCAAAAGAACAAAAAGCTATACATGATGCAGAAGCATCCACCTTAAAGACTACCACACACAAACCTCAACACCCATATGTGCGACACATGATTCAAAAACCCAAAAGAAAATTCGATCTTGTCACATGGGTAAACATAATGCAGAACTGACAAACCAAAGAAAGTCACTTAATGAAACAAGTTCTAGTACATCACTAAGTGAGGATGAAACAAGTTCTTACTCTTCGCTCAGTGCACATCACATAGACCAATCAAGAAACTAGAACCCACCCAACCACCCCAAATGGATAATAATGATCACATGATATATGCGGAACGCAAAAAGCAAGCTCAGGAGAGCATGCTTAGCTTGGTTGAATGTCTTACTACAGGGTCACGGTTATGATTGAACCTCATAATGCAAAACCTAAAATAGCAAACGAAGATACAAAGCC
Organism: Cibotium barometz; assembly: GCF_041138505.1. Classification (NCBI taxonomy): domain Eukaryota; kingdom Viridiplantae; phylum Streptophyta; class Polypodiopsida; order Cyatheales; family Cibotiaceae; genus Cibotium; species Cibotium barometz. The sequence continues at coordinate 37,279,727 of NC_141091.1, forward strand.
TAGAGGAGTACCGCTTCCCCTTTCAAGAGGAAGACATACTCTCCACAGAAGAGTCATTTAAAAACAGACTATATGCTTGAGAAAGCACGTGAGGAATTCGATAATTCCCTTACAAGATTAAAACAGTCTCTCAAAACCTTATTCGGAGGAATGCTCTTCTCTCATAATAAAGCTAGCATCACATCAGCACTTGCACCTTTAATGGCTCAACATGAGTTATACAAGGACATAACAAACTCCATAAAACAAGACTATGAGAATTCGCAAGTATCCAAACAGCCCTCATTAAGAATTGTCAAAGGGCCAAGTGTGCTAGTGTATGCATTGGGTACTCTTGAAAAAGCTGAGACCCAAACAGAGGATGAAAGTGAATGGGAATATGAAATAGACATAGGATCTGAAGCTGAAACAATAACTGAAACACCCATGGTTCCTTTGGAAGATTCTATCATGGTATGGTTGGATTTCCCTACAGGCAATGATGTTAAGTGCAAACACGTATTGATTAGTCCTCGAGCAAGTCATAACATCGTGACAATAGACACTTGGGTGTCATTTGGGACAACCTAAACTCATCCCTACAAGCAATAGTTTTGCAAGAGGAGCCAATGGACAAAACATTAAAGTTCCAGAGGTTACTTTAGATAGACTACTCAAACAATCGATGGCAATATGGAATTTACATTCCATGTTACCCTAGATTCCCTTAAGTACGATGTCATCCCCTTGGCGAAACTTGGATAGGTGAATCGTTGTATTCATTAGATGAATCCATGTAAATAGTCACCTTGAACACTCCTGCAAGCAATGTAAAATTGCTAACGGGAGGAAGAGACCTTGCAAGAGCTGGAACTTCCAACATATCTTACTGAAAAGATCCCTAGGATTCTGGTTGGAAATTTCAAATAAAATCACCACAGCTCAAGCACAGCTTTATCCAACACGAGAACACAATCTCATGACCCTCGAGCTATGGGATTTGTTAGGTCAACCAACACTCGAGGCACATTCTGAAAGGATTACCTTTACACAAGACTTGAACATGCCATGTTTGGGGTACTTTGAACATACAATGTATATTGAAACTAACCCCCTCACTTGCAAGTTTTGTGTGGTTGAGTATGTGTTGGAAGTAGATTTAATCTTGGGGCATAAATGGACTTTTGCTACCCAAGCACCACTATGCTTTGCGAGTGATAGAGTCATCATGATGGTCAACGACAAAAAGTTGACAATACCATACTGCAAGGAAGAGGATCCAACTTTAATGGATATCTCTGATGCCAAACGTAAAAGGATACAAGCCTCTTCCACAAAGCCCCTCTACACAATGACCTACCATCTACGTCAAAACGACCAACTTCGATAAAGCATCTACTCCTTCAACCCCATCCTCACCTACGAAGTTTGATGCCAAAACCTTGCAACAATCAACAACTATTCTTGAAGAAATTCCCAGAGAGCCAAACCATCTATCTCCTAGAGCCAAACCATCTATTATCGAGAAACCACACCAAAGGAGACAACCACATGCTCAAAGGCCTCGTCCATCGACAGCCACTCCACAAGAGACTCTAATCTCATCATCATCAACACTGCCCATGAGTCTCAAACCTGCAGTCTCAGCGCAAACAACCAAATTGAAGGAAGGCCCAAACCTTCCATATCAACCCAAAAGAAAACTCCACCAGGACTGCCACAGTGGGTGGAGAAGCATCTACTTGTAGCTCAAGGCTACTATGAAGGTGCCAATCACATGCTCAAAGACCTCGTCCATCGACAGTCAGCCACTCCACAAGAGACTCTAACCTCATCATCATCAACACTGCCCACCAGGAGTCTCAAACCTGCAGCCTCAACGCAAACAACCAAAGTGAAGGAGGGCCCCAAACCTTCCATATCAACCCAAAAGAAAACTCCACCAAGACTGCCACAGTGGGTGGAGAAGCATCTACTTGTAGCTCAAGGCTACTATGAAGCTGCCAATCAAATTTGGGTGCCTCGACAGTCAAAACCTCTTCCTCTCAATGCAGCACTCAGAGGCCAAGGAAAAAGAAAAGTACTCCACAATACTGCCCACAAAAGCCTATGCGAGTTCCTCAAAGAACTCCACCAATGCAACAAGTGTGGATACCAAAAACACTGATGCACGCACAAGGGTACTGTGACATGAAAAATTGATATCTTTCATTGTCAATTTTGTGCATATTTTGATGGTTTTGCAATGGTAATAAGGTGAAAGCTTGTCCAAGAAGATTGCGGTACCCACAATGGAATAACGGCGTGGTGATGCGACGGCTTGGCGGCTACCCCGATAACAGTATTCTATCTTCAAATATAATGGTTTTACTTGATTTAGGGTGCACACATTGTAAATGCCAAGTATGCTTGATAAATACTTTGGTTTTACTTGATTTAGGGTGCACACATTGTAAATGTCACAAGTATGCTTGATAAATACTTTGGTATGGTAGATAGGCTAGTGATGTGGAAAATAAAAGTGGGCCTTTATGCTCACATGGATTTTTATTGTATTCTTAATATGGTATTCACCATAAGGCTACAAGTTGGGGAGTGTGGAAGGCATGTGGAGGAGTGTGTGTAGGTGCATAATTGGGAAAGATTCTTCTAGAATGCCTACATGGAAGAGGAGAATTCCGCCATGTGTAAGTGGGATCTCCACCTACACGCCACTTAGGCTTGGCTATTATCTCATCACACTCTCAAAGTCAAAAAGTCTTCAATTTAATAATCAATAGAAGACTTAGCCTAAGAGGACATAGTGACATCTACCCTTATGTCACTGAAGGGTTGAAGATTTTTATATTGTAATTTGTAACAATGGAAGAGAGGGTGATTCTCCACCTATAAAAGGAGCCCTCCTCTCCCTTTCAAATCAAGGAATGAGCCTCCTCAATTGAGCATTTTGTGTCATTGCCATTCTCTTATCTTCAAACCCTTATTCAAACAGTCTCTTTACATGTGAATGTCTCATTTAGCATTAGCTCCTCATGCTTAACCCAATTTTGGACCTCTTTGATTATTCATGATAAGTGGAATAAGGAGTTATTATCGGTGGGCCTGTGACTTCTCAAGGTAGCCCTTGCCTTATTGTCGCTCTCCTTTGGAGGTACCAATGGTTTTAGCGGTAATGAGCATGTGGAAAGACTTTGGAGACCATAGGTAAATCTTTACGATTGTCCGCTGAGCAATGTTAACCCTTACCTTCTAGCTTGAATCATGAAGGAGATGAGAAGCAAGAGACTATGTGAAAATTGAGGTTTCATGCAAAGAGAGGGAAGTGCAGTTTTTGTGGTCCAATACCCAAATTTCAATCGGTAATTACTCATCACTCGGGTGTTGGTTTCTTAAATTGATCATATGGCTAGGAAGCTCTTTATATGCTCTTTCCACTCATGTAACTAATTTCTTAATCCCTTACTTCATTGATGATCAGAATTTCTCCAAAATTTGCTAACTTTCAGGCAGTTTTATAGTCCTGTAGTAAAATGCTCATAACTTTTCGCTCGGTTGTCCGTTTTTGAAAGTTTTTATATAGGCGCGAAGCTCTCTTCAAGCTCTACGCACTAATCCTCTCTTGCACAGCCTATATGGATTTAAAACTGTAATTCTCTGTGTATCTCTGTTTTTATAGACTTTTGGCCATTATTTCTTCTTAATCATGATTAATTCCTCCTAATCTCTTATCAAAAGGCAAACCCCATGTGTCTTATCCTCTTGTAAGTGATTGCTATATTCTTTTGCTTTAATATGTTCCGTCCAAATTGCCCAATTCAAACGGATGGACCTTACCAACATTCCCCATATGTTTCCGTTCACATAATCCTGAGTCGGAAGATTTTCTTCCAAAAAAGAATTGCCCTCTTGTTTGGAGCTGCAAGACTGGCAGAAATTCTTGCTGCTCCTGAGCCTTTCATCTTTCCTTCCATGAAATATGATCTCACCTTTGTTGATGTGTATATCTTTATCTTAACCTAGGGAGAGAAAGGGAGATGAGGAGGCTGTGAGGTTTCATACAAGTGTGTTTTGATTCTGAGAAGTGACCGAAGTCAAAACCCCAACTTCGTGTCACATGTTTTGGTGGAGACGGCGGGCAGGTTTTACTTAGAATTATTCTATTTTAACCTCAAGGTTCCGCATGATTAAAGAAAAATTATTTTGAAAAAAGCAAATTTTCCTTGTCGCTACTCATATTTTGGTGCACGATGTTCAACATTCCGGTGTTCCATGGATCGGAAGGAGAAGACCCGGGGAGTTATCTCCGAGAGTTTAACCGAGCATGCTGCTTGACGGGTTGGTCTATGAAGGAGAGGGCAGAAATACTTCCAAATTTCTTGGAGGGTGTGGCCTTAACTTGGCATGAGGTTTTGCCAGAGGAGTCCAAGAATGATTGAGAAAGGTTGACCAAAGCAATGAAGGAGAGATTTGGGACAGTGGAGTCACCAAATGCTTTATTATTGCAATTGGATCAAATTTTCCAAAAGGAAGGAGAGTCAGTTTCTGCCTTTTCAGTGAGGTATGAAGCCTTATTCATCAAATATCAACAAGCTGCTTTACATGTTGCTTCTTCTTCTTCACCTTCTATGGAAGATTCAAAGAGTTCTTTAGCAATGGAGCACCTTAAGATGAGCAAGTTTATCAGGGCTTTGGATCCCCGCTTGCATGGAAAAGTTCTTAGCAAAGATCCCACTAATTTTAAAGAGGCTCTTCGTATTGCTTTGAAGAAGGAGGCCACTCTTCATATTGAGTCCACATTCCAATCTTCTCCGAGTATGCCAACCCCACCACGAGTAGAGATAGCCTCAACATCTCAGGTACAAGCTCCATCCTTGGATCATAACATTGCACAACTTATGGCACAATTTGCTGATTTGAAATTACACTTAGTCAATGCAAGGCCACCTAGGGTTCCACGAATGTCAAGAGAAGGGGCACTATCGCACTGAGTGTCCAAAATTGAGGAAAAGAGAGGATAAAAGTTTAGCACTTTTAGAGGAAACATGCTCAGAAGAAGAAGAGGAAACATTGATGCCATTAATGGCAAAGAGGGGTCATAAAACTAGAAGCCAGGAAGAGGAAGAACAAGAAGATAAATCTGAAGAAGATGAGAAAAATAAGAAGAAGAAGAAGTCATCTAGGAGAAAAATTGGACAATCTGACTTTCCTCTTGGACAAGGATCTCTTAGTTATGACCTCTTGACAGATCTTAGGGAGAAAACGGCACAAATCACATTTGGGCAGCTTTTGGCACTCTTTCCAAAGCTCAGAAAGGAATGGGATAAGCTGGCTAGCACAAGGGAATCTAAGAAAAAGAAGAAGAGAGATAATGGGACTCCTATGGTTCAAAAGGTGGATATTGATGTAGGAGATGATGTGCATGTGATTGATGTCATCATTGAGGGGCAAACAATTTCTAATGCATACATTGATGGAGGTGCATCAATCAATGTCATGAGTGAAAAAACAATGAAAGATGCTGATTTAAAGTTGTCTTCTACCAACTCTCCCTATCGCATCAAACTTGCTGATAATACTAGGGTGAAAACCTTGGGAATTGTCAGGAATTTGGGAGTGGATGTATGTGGTATTTCTATGCCTACAACTTTCCAGGTCATTCTTACAAAGCCTGATGCTAGGGCTTACCCATTGATATTGGGTAGGCCATGGCTTCGCCAAGTGAAGGCAATTCAAAAGTGGGAGACATGTGATCTTATTCTACAAGGTGAGAATAAGAAGGTCCACTATAACATCAAGAGTCGTCGCAAGAAAGTGGTAAGAGGTGAACCTTCAACTTCCGAAAGTTTAGAGTCAGAGTCATCCGATGAAGAAGAGACAAGTGGTAGCTCCGAGGATTCCATCTCAGAAGGAGAGGTGGAGGGAGTTGCATTTGGTCTTTCCCTGGGAAGGGATCGAGGGGATGCTGAAGACAATGGAGCCTTGGAAGGGGAAGCTTCTTCAACCATGTGCAAGAAAGGAGATGTGGACCTCACTAGTCTTCACCAACAAAATGAACTTCTTCTTGATGAGTCCATAGCAGGTACTGATGAAAGGGAGAATTACTTAAAAATGTTGGATGGATTTCCTAACCTTTTTGCAAACAGCTACTCACAAGTACGCCAAGTTACCCTAGTAGAGCACAAGATTGATCTCAAGCCCCAAAGTAAGCCAGTGGTACATCGACTAAGGCGTTTGGGAGTAGTGCAAGCAGAGGTGCTTAAGAAGGAGATAACTAATTTGCTTGAAGCTGGATTTATTTTTCCAGTAGAGAATTCAGAGTGGATTTTCCCAGTTGTAGCCACTCCCAAAAAGGGTGGAAAATGGCGTGTGTGTGTGTGGACTTTTGCCCTCTAAATGCATGCACAAAGAGGGATTATTATCCTCTACCCTTTCAGGATGAGATTTTGGATCAAGTTGCAGGTCATTAGTTGTATTCAGTGTGTGATGGATACTCTGGATACTTCCAAATCCGGATTTGTGAAGAAGATCAAAGGAAAACCTCATTTATCACCCCTTGGGGAGTGTATGCCTATAGGGTGATGCCATTTGGCTTGACCAATGCACCAGCAACTTTTCAACGCTTCATGAGTCAGGTATTTGCACCTTACTTGGGGAAGTTTATAAGGGTCTTTCTGGATGATTTTTGCATTTATTCAAGCCTCATGGATCACTTGGAAAAGTTGAGGTTGGCCTTGCAAAGTATTGATGATGCAAAAGGGTGTCTTAATCCTGGAAAATGCCGCTTGGCACGAAGGAAGGTGGTTCTCTTGGGACATGTTATCTCAGAAGAAGGCATAGAGATGGATCCTGAGAAGGTGCAGGCAATTGTGGCCCTCCCACCACCTACCAATGTAAGGTGCAGGCAATTGTGGCCCTACCAATGTAAGGTGCAGGCAATTGTGGCCCTACCAATGTAAGGGAGGTAAGGAGGATTTTGGGTAAAACAAAGTATTACCAACGCTTTGTTGACATGTTCTCTGAAAAGATGTATCCTATAAATCTGTTAACAAAGAAGAATGTTTCTTTTCAATGGGGGCCCGATCAAATTCAATCTTTTTGTTTGCTCAAGGAATGCATGAGTCAAAGTCCAATTGTTCAGCCTCCTAGGTGGGGGGAAGACTTTTATGTGAACCCAAGTGTCTCATCACATTCAGTGGATGCTATACTCTTGCAAAAGGGAGAGCAAGGGCGTATGCAACCAGTGTATCATGCAAGCCAACAACTCACTGATGCCGAGGAGAGGTATGGTGAAATGGAGAAAGGTGGTTTGTCTCTTGTTTTTGCAGTAAAGAAGTTCAGGTCATACTTGTTACCTCGCCCTTTTTTCTTCCTCACATCTCAACCTTCTTTACAATTCTTGGTCCGTAAACCCAATCCTGCAGGAGGGAAGTTTGCAAAGTGGATTTGTGAGCTTCAAGAATTCTCTTTCACTTTTATTACAGAAAACACCACTAGGGCCTCTCTTGCAGATTTGCTTACCAGGAAGGAAGAGGAAGAAGAAACAGGAGCAAAGGAAGAAGTGTATGAAGATTTGAAGACACCACCAAATGCTTTCACTATGCATTTTGATGGAGCCTTTAGCCCTTCCAGGCAATGTGGGACTGGGGGGATAGTTTTATTTGATCCAGAAGGAAAAGAGGTATGGGCCAAGGGTAGGGAATTTTCAAAGGCTATATCAAATAATGTGGCTGAGTACAATGCATTAATTTGGGGATTAGAAGATTGCATAAAAGATGAAATTAAAGAGGTAGAGGTTAAAGGGGATTCACAATTGGTCATCCGACAAATGAAAGGAGAATATAAGGCAAGGAGTCCTAATCTCCAAGAATTGTACAAAAGGGCAATGGAGTTAAAAGAAGCTTTTGGTTTTTGTAAATTTGTGCATGTTAACAGGAAGGATAATCAAAAGGCTAATGAATTGGCTACTAAAACCTTGGCTTCTTTCAAAGTAGCTACTCTTGCACAGGTTGGCCTGAGCTCCAAGATGTTCAACACTATTTAGATACAGGATACTTCCCTCTTGGATTGAATTCTCAATAGAAGCAAAGGCTTACCAGGAAAGCTCATCCTTATACAATTCTAGGGGATGTTCTTTACAAGCAAGGTAAGGATAAGATTCTTAGGAGGGTAGTGAGCCTGGAAGAATCTAAAAGGATTATGGAATTATGTCATGAATGTTCAGGTCACTTTGCCTCAGCCAGCACAACTCGGAGGATCCTTAACACAAGTTATTATTGGCCTCGACTCAGCAAAGATGTCTATGAGTGGTGCAGAAGCTGTGAAGTATGCCAGGCATATGGGCATAAGCAATTGGTTCCCGGACAGCATATGGTCCATTTGAAAGGTGGGGATTAGATTTTGTGGGCCCACTTCCTCGTTCCTCACATGGGAAGTATTACATATTGGTGGCCACAGATTATGCAACAAGGTGGGCAAAAGCAAAGGCCATGGTCAATAATAAAGCAGTGGCTGTGGCATCTTTTCTCAGGGAATACATATGTGCCCGATTTGGGTGTCCATTAGAAATCCTTACGGATGGGGGGAGGTCTTTCAGGAATGACTTGATTGAAGCTTTGGGGTGCAAAAATTAAAAATAAAGCATGCTATGTCAACTCCCTATTATCCCCGATGTAATGGTTTAGTAGAAAAAACTAATGGACTGCTTTGTGGATCTTTGTCTAAGCTAGTGGATACTATGAAGAGAAAGTGGGATGTGCATTTGCCAGAGGTCCTATGGGCCTATAGGACAACTCACAAACTCTCTCTTGGTTTCACACCTTTTCAGTTAGTTTATGGAATGGAGGCTATTTTGCCAATAGAATTGGAAATCACAAGCCTTCGCACATCTTCTGCACGCTTGAATAATGAAGAAGAAACACATGCCCAACGCTTAGCACAACTGGAGATCTTGGATGAGAGGCGACTTCAAGCACTTCAAAATTTAGAGGCTGCACAACAACGGTGCAAGGCAAGGCATGACACTCTTATGAGGAAGAAGAAGAAGCCAGAACTCAAGCAAGGAAGCTTAGTTATGAGGTATGATGGCCGTGTGGAGAAACGGCTAGATAAGAAGCTTCTTCGACGCTGGGAAGGCCCCTTCAAGATAAAGCAAAAGTTCAAAAATAACACCTATCTTCTAGAGATGCAAGTGGACAGGAGGTTCTCGGACGTGCCAATGAGTACCGGCTAAAGATATTCTACCCTCGAGCACCATGGCCAGCAGACCCCCCAGATAAGCATGGAGGATCTGCTGGGGGGGAAAGATGTGACGTGAAAAATTGATATCTTTCATTGTCAATTTTGTGCATATTTTGATGGTTTCGCAATGGTAATAAGGTGGAAGCTTGTCCAAGAAGATTGCGGCACCCATAATGGAATAACGGCGTGGTGATGCGGCGGCTTGGCAGCTACCCCGATAACAGCATTCTATCTTCAAATATAATGGTTTTACTTGATTTAGGGTGCACACATTGTAAATGCCACAAGTATGCTTGATAAATACTTTGGTTTTACTTGATTTAGGGTGCACACATTGTAAATGCCACAAGTATGCTTGATAAATACTTTGGTATGGTAGATAGGCTAGTGATGTGGAAAATAAAAGTGGGCCTTTATGCTCACATGGATTTTTATTGTATTCTTAATATGGTATTCACCATAAGGCTACAAGTTGGGGAGTGTGGAAGGCATGTGGAGGAGTGTGTGTAGGTGCATAATTGGGAAAGATTCTTCTAGAATGCCTACATGGAAGAGGAGAATTCCGCCATGTGTAAGTGGGATCTCCACCTACACGCCACTTAGGCTTGGCTATTATCTCATCACACTCTCAAAGTCAAAAAGTCTTCAATTTAATAATCAATAGAAGACAGCCTAAGAGGACAATTGATGGTGACATCTACCCTTATGTCACTGAAGGGTTGAAGATTTTTATGTTGTAATTTGTAACAATGGAAGAGAGGGTGATTCTCCACCTATAAAAGGAGCCCTCCTCTCCCTTTCAAATCAAGGAATGAGCCTCCTCAATTGAGCATTTTGTATCATTGCCATTCTCTTATCTTCAAACCCTTATTCAAACACTCTTTTTACATGTGAATGTCCCATTTAGCATTAGCTCCTCATGCTTAACCCAATTTTGGACCTCTTTGATGATTCATGATAAGTGGGATAAGGAGTTATTATCTTGGCGGGCCTGTGACTTCTCAAGGTAGCCCTTGCCTTATTGCCGCCCTTCTTTGGAGGTACCAATGGTTTTAGCGGTAATGAGCATGTGGAAAGACTTTGGGGACCATAGGTAAATCTTTACGATTGTCTGCTGAGCAACGTTAACCCTTACCTTCTAGCTTGAATCATGAAGGAGATGAGAAGCAAGAGGCTATGTGAAAATTGAGGTTTCATACAAAGAGAGGGAAGTGCAGTTTTTGTGGTCCAATACGCAAATTTCAATCGGTAATTACTCATCACTCGGGTGTTGGTTTCTTAAATTGATCATATGGCTAGGAAGCTCTTTATATGCTCTTTCCACTCATGTAACTAATTTATTAATCCCTTACTTCATTGATGATCATAATTTCTCCCAAAGTTGCTAACTTTCAGGCGAATTTTGGCAGTTTTATAGTCCTGTAGTAAAATGCTCATAACTTTTCCCTCGGTTGTCCGTTTTTAAAAGTTTTTATATAGGCGCGAAGCTCTCTTCAAGCTCTACACACCTATGTAATCCTCTCTTGCACAGCCTATATGGATTTAAAACTGCAATTCTCTGTGTATCTCTATTTTTATAGACTTTTGGCCATTATTTCTTCTTAATCATGATTAATTCCTCCTAATCTCTTATCAAAAGGCAAACCCCATGTGTCTTATCCTCTTTTAAGTGATTGCTATATTCTTTTGCTTTAATATGTTCCGTTCAAATTGCCCAATTCGAACGGATGAACCTTACCAACATTCCCCATATGCTTTCGTTCACATAATCCTGAGTCGGAAGATTTTCTTCCAACAAAGAATTGGATGTGTTATGATCTGAATGGATGTGTTATGATCTCAATGGATGTGAGTGGATGTGAATGGATATGTTATGATCTGAATGGATGTGAGTGGATGTGAATGGATATGTTATGATCTGAATGGATCTGAATGGATGTGAATGGATGTGAGTGGATATGGAATGATGTGAATGGATGTAGGACGATGTAAATGGACGTGATTGGATATGGAATGATGAGTTATGAGCTTTATCCAATGGACAGAAAAATACAGAAGGTTATACACATTTTTTTTCCTAGAATCATTCAATTTACGAGAATTATGGAAATGATTCATTTAAATTAGTGTTTATACTGAAAGAAGAAATATGGGTTTAATTGATTTTGTAACTCCCATGAATCTTTTATTCAAAAAAAGAAGAATATTGAGTATATCTTATTTTGAGAAATTTGAGAAAGAATGTGAAAATATTCATCGAGAAAACTTGGATAATTCTTAATCAGAATACTTTTGAGCTTTGGAAATTTGAAGTATACGTCTAGATTCTTGGAAGATAGAATTAGTACCTTCTGAACGGGAAAAGGACTTCCCTGAAAAAGATCAGAAGAAAAAGATCAAAAACACGCTTAGTTGAATGAAGGTATAACTAATTTATTCCTAGTTTCCCTGAAAAAGGAATCTGGAATCCCTAAGAGGATCAAGGATCCAAAAAGTGAACAGAAATTTAGATTTAAACATGGGATGTCCATCTATAGAATCCAATTCATCGATCAAAAGTCTTCATTAATGAAGCTTAAGGAATGAAAACACAATACGTAAATGCTCTTCCTCAGTCTTTACTATAAATTTTTGATAAAATTTATTTTTCCTTTTTAAGCCTTCAACAACACTCTGATATTTAGATTTAATGGAATCGAGAAAAAACTACCTTTAACTAAGCCAAGTAATTGGCAGAGACCTATAAAAGTTATGTCAGTGTATCAAAAGTAGAGTAACCGTACTCTCAAACTGATGTGATGTGGATATGAATGGATGTAAATGGATGTGATGTGGATCTGGATTGATGTAAATGGATGTGATGTGGATCTGGATTGATGTAAATGGATGTGATGTGATGTGAAAAGATATGATATGATGTGAATAGATATGATATGATGTGATGTGAATAGATTTGATATGATGTGAATGGGTCATAGTAGATACACCAAAGGGTCATACATTAAAGATATGAAGCAATAGTGTCCAAAGCTACTTGGACGGGTGCTCGTAAATAAGCATACTTTTTCTACTATGAAATGAGGATTTTACCTGACTCTTGCCATACCTCAATCCCCAAACAGAAATGCATAAGACCCAATTTTGTCATCTCAAACTCATGGCACAGCATATCCATTATCTTTTGAATCATCTCTTCATTATCACCTGAAATGTTTAAGTCATCTACATTCAAGACAACTAAAACAATCTTGCCATGACTTTTTAGAATATACAAGTTAGCATTAGAAGCTTCTTATAAACCCAATATTTTTGAAAAATTGGTCTATCCTGTGATACCATGCCCTTAGGGCCTATTTCAGCAGCCCGTATAATGCCTTCTTCACAGCAGCCCATACAATGCCTTCTTCAACCAACAAGCAACATAGCACTAAATTCTTCAAATAATAAAGATGGTACTCTAACCTGAGTGTTTAGTGATGTAACCAAGCCATCATACTTCTGTGGAAGAATTCAGATGCACCTCTGGGGAAAATTCCTCACTAGTGCATGTAATCCCTACAGCAGTGATTTAATCTTGCAGATTTTTGATCCGTGAGATAAATGCTTCAGTAGCTTCTCCTGCAGCAACAAACTTTTCAGCAGCAAGCTGATTCTCCAGGTTCAAAATCCTAGTCTGATTGCGAGTTTCATACTGATTTCTCAGTATAATCCAAGCCTTTGTAGCCTTGGTAGTATGTTGAATCAAAGTGAGAACAGAATCACTTATGCTAGTGACGATGAAACAAAGTGCGTCAACATTGTTCCCTTTGCATGCCCAAAGAAGTGTAGCATCTGGCGGAAGCATGTTTGCAGGGTTGTTGGGGTCGGGACTTCCCCGCTGGTTCTGCATCCATTCCTAGAACAGTTTTATAGGAGCTCATAAGAGTCTAGAATGGCATTTATTTTGAATTTCCAAAGAGTATAGTTTGTCCCATCAAGCTTGCCTTCTGTGAAGGCAGGTGGACGAATGCGCAAGATTGGTGCAACAACAGTAGTAGAGGTAGAAGCCATCACTCCTAGGGTTCTATGCAAGAAAGACTAAACTTTATGCACTATTCCTGCTAAAAGCACCTAAGCTCTGATACCATATAAGAATATGGCACAACGAAAAGAGATAGTAAGACAAAGCACAATAGACAATGCAATAGATACACAATGGAGAGAATTTAAAATTCTGATTATACCAAAGAGGTACAAGTTATGGTGATGTCCACCTGTGTGCTCTCAAGTAGAGCTTAGATGATGGCAATCTAGACAGACTCTTGATGGAGTATGTACGAAGTGTAGAAGGGGGTGGATACTCACAAGCATTGGATACCTTAGCTTATGGAAACCATGTCCATATATAGTACTGTAGGCGATGTGGTAGACGCGTATACAACGAGGGCGATTACATTGCATAGACATGGTCACCGCGCTCGCGAATCAAGAAGGTAGCCCACCAACCACCACAATTACCGCCCACTAATGATGGACCTGGTATCTGAGGGAATATTCCTCATACTGTCACCTCAAGGGTTCCCACCCCCGAACCCCCGCTAGGGGGGCTGCTACCCCCCTGGGACTCCCCTAGCCAAGGCAATGCCCCCCGGACCCCAGCTAACACTCGTACCCCTGACCATCTCCTAACCATCATCAATGGTCACACAATAAAAACCCCACGAGCGTCTATGCCAGGGTTCCCACTAAAGACATATGCACCATGGCTACTCCTCATAATGGGGGCCTAACAAATGTGCAATATACATCAAAGTGAGATACATGTTGAGAGGCAGGCATTGAGTGTATACTAATAGCCTGAAAGGGAAATCTCCCTCGATTTCTTACTCTTTGCCTTAAAAATTAGGGGTACCCAAAGTGTGTGAACCCCCTAGGAAAACCCCTATTTTGCCTATGCTTAGATGTTACCACTATACAAACATTGGAGTGTTAGAAAACATCCCCTAGAAAAAACGCCATGTCACCTATGCATAGATGGTACCTCTGTGTAAACTCCATAATGTAAGGAAAAATAAGTCTAAGAAAACCTCCATATCACCTATGTAAGGAGTGTTATAATATATATGCCTATATATACCAATCTTGTAAACATATATATATGTTTTCTTATATGTATACATTCTTAAAAGATGCATTTTTAGCACTCCTCTTGTAAGTCAAATACATTGGTACCTAATAATTAAGACACCTCATGTAAATAGACATAGTTTAAAAATCATCTCACTATACATTCAGGTGACACTTTTCCCCTCATGCTCTAAAGGCAAAGCTTATGCTTCCATCCTTATGCCTCACTTCTAGTTTGTGTTTTATGCACTTTAAATTCAATTTGAAAGACGAATCAAACTCATTTTTGGCATGTTTTTTTTAAGGTAAGCAATGTTCACCTATAAACCATGCACCTAGTAGATGTTTCACTACACTTAGAGGGGTTGTGCGATCATATTTTTTCCATTGTATTTTACTATGGTAAAGGCACCATAGAATTTTACTATGGTGAAGGCACCACACTCTCTAAGAGCATGAGTAATGTGACTTCTTCAGTGAAGTCCCACCTTCCTTTTTGTATTAAGACGCATCGATGTCCATGCATCTAGAGTTCTTTATATGAGCATACATTCATAAAACAATCTATGTCATGCATCTAGAGAAGTTTGCAAAAATATACAATCATAATAATATTTAACATTGGCCACAAGAATTGATGAGAAAGTTTGGCTAAGATCTTGATGTTTTTAAAGGATGTTCTCATTGGACCTCCAATCTACATATTTATTGTTGAGCTTGTAATCATGATTTATGGCTTCATGATCTTAACAATTTAAATTCTAATGAATCATGTTCACCTTCTAGACATGTGTTCTCTTCGTCACTTTAGATTCATTTGGCACAACTTTGCACATCTTCACATTCATTGTTCTCCTCTCAAAGAGTCTAATTAATAATTGATGGCATTGTTCTTTTGTAATATGTGTTGGCACCTCATGCACCACTTGTCCGCTATGTATTAGATCTTCTCACTGCACTTATTTTGGGTTCATTTTCTTACATGTTGCGAACACGTGTATGGAGGATCCTTTGGCTCCTAGTTTTATGTGACCATCTTACCCCATGTGAAACTTTGTTGAGAGTAACCCATGTTGTGGGCACATCTAAAGAACCACTAGGTTCTTTATTTTACATGTGAATCTTTTTTCTTATGTACCTGGTGCTGGACCTAGGCCCCGCTTGGCTCCAAAGTCTATAAGCGTGGAAACACTTCCCCTTTTCCTCATTATTACCAATTGCTTCCTCTCTGTCTCTCCTTTTTTCCTCTTTTTTAACCTTTTATTCTTCCTTATTCTTTCATTTTTTTCAAATAAAAGTATTTTCTTGTTTTTATTTGCTGTGTGTGTGGGATTGATCAAGAGCGATACGTTGTGACCAAGATAAAACTTGCTGCCATTGGCAACAAGTTAGCGGATGATTGGCTACACCTCATATCTCTTTTAAGTCAGGGAAGCGGATAGAACTCTAGCCTTTTGTGTGGGCTTGATATGTTCTTCTTTTTATTTTGTTTACCAATCTGCACATTTGACCTAAATCCATGTGACGCTTTCATCCATGGCCTCCTTCCCACTTAATCTACAACCTGCCACTCTTTAAAAAACTTTACAGGCCTCTCTGTACATCGATCTGCCAACTCATGGGTCTTTGAATTTTTGGCCCACCTTGTACCTCGCATGCATTGTAGCTCATCGTCGTGCTTTTCAGCTTAATCTATGGCTCCCTCTCGACTAATCCATGTGCTTGCTTAATATGTGGCTCCCTCTCGACTAATCCATGTGCTTGCTTCGCTTATCTGTAACATTGTTTCTCTAATCCACCTATTTGAACCTCTTATATTCAATGCTCAATCCTAAGATTTTACACCCTTTAGTGTCCCCCTAACCCTTCTTACAAAAACCTCTGCAAACATGGAAAACAAGTGCTCCTAGTCACTATTTCATACTAGAACCATGGCTTTGTAGCTTTGCCCTTGTGGATGCTTTTTTAATTGGCCCAATGGATAAATAAAGTGTTTCTCAACCTAATGGAGGCTAACAACCATGATTTTTCTCTTCACTTTATATCAATAAGAACTTCCAAATCTCTAATTATTAAACATATCTTTGCCAAAGGCTTGAGATTGTCACCCTTGTTGACACTAGTATCCTCAACCTTTATCACCATGCTTTCATCAACATTTCCTACTTATATCAACCTTCTACTTGACACTTTTTCTTCACATTTTTTAGTATACCTTTAGTGGATTAACTTCATTTAAGCTTGGTGACTATTATTGAATTCTTGGGCTTGATTATGAGTCAATTGTGGGACTTCTTGGAGGTTTACATGTGTTAACCTGATCATTATAAGTGCACAAATGTCTTTCTTGGAGCTACTACATGGGCTATTATACTGTTGTGGTGGACTAGACAAGGCATAAGGCTACCCATTGGATCTACCCCTTACTCCCTCTTCTAACTGACACCTAAGAGAGTTAGTATCACATTAGTTGGGATGGTTACCTTCTCATACTCCTACTCTCACACTTGTATCTCCTCTTTTCTGCCTACCCACTCTAATTGATGCTATTTTTTTTTGCACTAAGTCGTTCATCCCAAGTGCTCATTGTCCTTGGGATAAATCTAGGATTGCTTGTTCCTTTCATGGAAAATTAAATGAATGGATGTGAAGAAGGTGTGGGAGTGTAAATGAATGGAGGTGAAGAAGGTGTTGTAGTGAAGTAAAGTTGACTAGGTTGCAAGTGAAGTAAACTGATAATTGATGTGAAGTTAAGGTTGTATACAAACTGAAGTTATAAGTGGAGTGAGGTGAAGTTGATTTGGAAATAAGTGATGTGAATTTGAGGTGGAAATAAGCAAGGTGAAGTTCATGTGGCAAGTAAGTGAGGTGAAATTGAGGTGAAAATAAGTAAGATGAATGGATTAAGAATAGAAGTTGAGGTTAGAACTGTTAGTATACACTCAATGCCCACCTCTCAGCATGTATCTAACGTTGATGTATAATGCATAATTGTTAGGCCCCCATTATAAGGAGTAGCCATGGTGCATATGTCTTTAGTGGGAACCCCGACTTACACATCGATGGGGTCATTATTGTGACCATTAATGATGGTTAGGAGATGGTTAGGGGTACGAGCGTTAGCTGGGGTTCGGGGGGGCTGGTGATAGTATAAGGAATATTCCCTAGAATATTCTCTTGGATACCAGGTCCATCATTAGTGGGCGGTGGTTGGTGGTCTGCGTTCTTGATACGCGAGCGATGACCGTGTTTATGAAATGTAACCACACTCGCATACACGTCTACCACACCACCTACAATACTATATATGGACATGGTTGCCATGAGCTAAGGTATCCAATGCTTATGAGTATCCACCCCCTTCTACACTTCGTACATACTCCATCCAGAGTTTGTCTAGATCGCCATCTAAGCTCTACTTGAGAGCGCACGGGTGGACATCACCATCACTTGCACCTATTTGGTATAATCAGAATTTTAAATTCTCTCCATTGTGTATCTATTGCATTGTCTATTATGCTTTGTCTTGCTATCTCTTTCCGCTATGCTATATTCTTATAAGAACAAGTGGGGCAAGGCTGAGGTGGCAAGTGAAGTGGCGAGTTGAGGTGCCAAGTGGGGTAAAATTGAGGTTACAATAAACAAGTGGGGCGAGGTGGAGGTGGCAAGTGAAGTGAAGTGATTAGAAAGTAGAGTTGAGGTAGAAACTAGGGTGAAGTTGAGGTGGCAAATTAACCAAAGTGAAGTGAAGTGGTGAAGTGAGGTGAGATGAAGTGGGCTGAAGTGAAGTGATGGTCACCAAGCTATGGTGATCAAGCATCTCTCCTTATTCCTTCTCCCACATATTCCTCTATGAAGTGAAGTGAAGTGATGTAGTTCCAATAGGAGCTTTTTCAATCTTAGGTACACCTACAAGCTTGCTTACCTTCCCACTCTTATACCACATCCTCATGATATGTCCTCCTCCCTACTTGTCTACCACATTGTGCTATGTCCTCCTCCACATCTAAAGATCACCTCTCTCTTTTCTTCCTAGTTCCATTTCATTTCCCATAGTTAAGCTTCACTTAACTCTAGCTTGAGATTTCAAAAAAGACTCATGTAAGCTTTCCACACACACACACACACACACACACACACACATTGTACACGAAAACTTCTAAGAGTTAAGTATTACCACATATACATTCAAGACAATCAAGGTAAGAGCTCATATGAGAGATATAATACTTGTACCTACAAAATTTCAAGAGATCATATAGCAAGAAAAGTGGAGAGAAGAATCCACAAAAGGGAAAGAAGCTAGGAAGGACTCACAAAGTAAATTTTAACATGTGAAGTCCATTAGAGTGTAGATAAATTAACTTACATACATGTTTGAAAGGAAAGAAAGCTCACAAAGAAAATTTTAGCATGTAAAGTCCATTAGAGTGTAGAGATATTGACTTATATACATCTCTGAAAGTCAAGTTATGGGTGTTGGCACTTGTCCTCACATCCTATAGCTATAGCTCAGTTATTATTTATTCTATCATCTAGCTAATTATTCTTTAACTTCTAAATTAATCATCAAATATTAGCCTAGGCACACATAATTAGGCATCTTCTAGTGCCATCATCCAAGGCATCTAATGTTACAAATGTTCACTACATTGAAGTTGTAAGCCAAAAATAGCGAGTCTTTTCTTGTGATGTTGGGTTTGAATCTTCAGATATTGAGAACCCATATTTGGTGGATGCAATTTTCTACTCCACCATTAGAAAACACACACATAGATGCAGTAAGCAAGGAGAGATAGATAGAAGCACAATACTCAAAGTAGATTGATGAGAATGAGTGAAGTACAAGTGAAGTGACATGATAAGTTCGCTTACGCACACCCATAAGGTCACTTACACACTCATAAGAGTACATACATATGCTCAAGGTAAAAAACCTCCTAAAGAGGGAAAAAGTGCCTTGGTCCATTATTAGCCTATGTCCACACATTACTACCATATAAATGGTTACCAATCCCCCCTTAGTGATGATGTGAATATGTATAGAGAGCATGTAGCTAATCAATCCCCAATGGCAATATTCCCAAAGCTTTGCAAAAATATTCAAACTTCTCTTTTGAGAGAGCCTTTGTGAACATATCTACCACATTGTCATGTGTAGAGACTTAAGCTTGGCTAATCTCTCCTACAATAAGCCTCTCCTTACATAATGATAATGCACCTCAATGTGCTTTGTGCTAGTATAAAACATTGGATTTCTAGCAATGGCTAATACACTCTAGCTTGTCATTGAAGATGGAGGTAGGGGACTGCTATCCACACTAGCACCAAGATATGCCAAAAGGTGTTTGCGACATACACACTTCACGATCTCTATGAAAGCTACTTCATAGCTCAAAGTGGCCATTACACTGAGCCACGATATACATGAATCACCAAGGTTAAAGTAAAAGCCACTAATGGTGGACACTCGTGTACTCGGGGGGTTCACCTAAAAATATGTAAGTATACCACGTGAGTTAAATGAAGGGGTTTTTTAATTCAAAATTTTAATATAAATCGACATAAATACACTTACACAAGGAGGTTTTTTAATCAATTTAGAAAAAAACCTTAAGTCCATTAAAAAAAAGGTCATTTTATTCATGAAAATTTCATAAGTAAGGGGATTTTGTAATACCCCTTAGGGTTTCTTAGTAGTGCACCCCCTGCCTAACATTTCGGCACACTAAAAGTCACTATCAGGTCCTCTCTAGGACAGTATAGCCTCAAGAGTTGGCACAAGATAGGGAGATGGCAATCACTCTGTCCCACTCCACTACGCAATCACACAAACTCAATAATGGAATATAGCAGAGGAGCTAATAGCCCCAAGAGTGACATGCACATGAGATGCACATACACAAGACTGAGTAGGCAAGAGTTGGAATAGCAAAAAAACATGTATTCCATTGGTATACTTGCTCAGTACACCAAGGTCTCTCTTCATACAATGGGCATGGCCCCTTGGGCCATCACGAGCCCAGTGCTAAAAGTGGTCTCTAATAACAGATGCCAGTGGGTGGAGGGAGTGGGGAATCCAAAGATTCCCTACTTGTGTGACTGTGGGTGACCCTTTGGGGTGCCCGCACATGGGGTTCACGAACCTGGGGGTGCCCGATCTTGGGTTCACGAAGTGGGACCATCGGTAGTGAGGGTGGCTACAAGTCCCCCATAAATTAATCCGCTCACCATTTCGGTGCACTCTAGACGCATGGAAGCACATGGACTGCCACAAGTCCAAGAGTGTTGTAGGAGGACCACCACAGGTCTCACAGGAAGAGTTGAGAAAGAAGGACACCACATGTCCACAAGAAGGACATGCAAGAAGAGAGTGGCCACCATGGGCCTCATCCAAAACCAGAAGTAAAACCTGATGCATGCTAGTGTGATAAAACTGAACTAAGCAAAGAACCAAGAAAAATATAGCAATAACCATGTAGCAACAGTTAGGATGTGTATATACAATGAGATGCCATGAAAGGCATAATAACATAAAAGAAGCAGTCCAGAAAAAACTAATAGTAAAAGAAACGAGGAATGGTGTGGTCCTCCAAGGTCATGGCCGCCCACCAGAAGGACGAAGGGAGCTGTGACGACGAGCAGGAAACCCGTGAGTGGTAGCAGTAGTGGCCATGGTGCTCTGAGAAGGAGTGCTAGAAGGAGTCGCCTGCCAGGAACAATGCTAAGACCACCAAAAGCAAACTGGAGTGTTTGTGGAGGCCATGGCGAGGAACCGGAGAGGCGGAGAGCATGGGGCTGAAGGGGAGCCGAGGGGCTGCTGGGAATTGAAGAGGTGGTGATTGGGGTAGCTGGGAAAAAAGAGGATGGCCGGTATGCAGGTTAGGTGACTATACACAGGAAGTCGACACGGGCAAGGTGGCCGAGATGTGTGTGCACAACTAGGCTGTGGGGGTGTGCAAGAATGACTGGTGGAAAAGAGAAGCAACTGACAGGTGTGCACGACGATGTCATGGTGAAAAGGGGCAGCCGGACGGGTGTGTGCGCAAGGGGATATAGGCAAAGAGAGCAGCCGATAGGGTGCGCACAAGGGGATATGGGCAAAGAGAGCAGCCAATAGGGTGCGCGCAAGGAGGATATGGAGAAGGAGGGAGCCGGGGCATGCACAAGGGGGGCCGATGGGTATGTGTAGAAAGGGGGGGGGGGGGGGGGGATGCGCAATGGGGGGCAGAAGGCTGTGCGCAAGGGGGGAAGTCGGGGATGCGCAAGGGGTAATGCCCAAAAAGGGGGGGCAACCAAGGATGCGCAAGGGGGATGGGCGGTGCACAAGGCAGGGATAGGGGTGCACTAGAGAGATGGCCATTGAGGGTTCGCAAGTTGGGTATGGGGGTGCGCAAGGGGGTATGGGCGGTGTGCAAGGTGGTTATGGGTGTGTGCAAGGCAGATGTGTGGGGTGCGCAAGAGGGATCATGTGCGCTAGAGCGATGGCCATTGGGAGTGCCCAAAGCGGATCTAGGGGGTGCACAAGAGGGATAGCTGTTGGGAGTACACACAAGCGAGGTGCAAGGTGGGCTCCTATGGGTGGCCAGTGGGGGTTCCCAATAGGGTTGAAAGGGGGTGACGTGGGTGCCCAAGAAAAAAGGGAAAATTTGTGAAATGTGAACCTTAAAAGTGTAAAAAAATGGATGGGCACACAAGGTTTAAAAAATGGAATGGACTTGTACCCCACAATATCAAAAAATGATGTGTACTCCAATGTGCACTACAAAAATGTCAGTGCCACACTTGTGCGTGAGATTGGTGGCAAACTGAGGCTTGCAAGATTTGTGCACAATGTGGACCTCGAGAATGTGCAAGAATTGGGGAAGGGAAATGTGTGTACAAATGTGTGCCCCAAACAAATGTGCATGTCCAAAAATGTGCACGTGCAAAATGTGCAATAAAAAGGTGGGAAGTGTGAGAAAGGATTTGCACAAAGTGTGTGGCTGAGGGGGTTTTTTAAATTTTCTTTTGCTTTTTAAAAAAAAATCTCACCTTTTTTTTTCTCTCCTCTTGTAAGAAGGGAAGGCTAGGGAAGATTTGTGGGTGAGGGAGGAATCCTCGGTGGTCGATACAATTTGATACAAGAGCCGTTGACCAATGGGAGTGCTTGCCCATACAAAGTGTGGAGATCTACTACACCTTGGGGTAAAATTGCGTGGACTATGAACGGGCCTTCCCATGCAGGAACAAGATTTTTGGATCGCTTGAGGTACCAAGCCTGGTAGACAAGAACCAAGTCGCCTTCCTTGAATTGTGAACGATGGGCCTGCCCATGCAAGAACAAGCTTTTTGGCTTGCTTGAGGTAATGAGCTTGGTAGACAAGAACCAAGTCGCCTTCCTTGAATTGCGAATGACGCTGAAGGCACAGGAACGGAATGAAATGGAAATGAAATGACAATACAAGTGCAAAGCAATGATAACCAAGAGTACTCACATGTAGGCCAAGAGAGCTTGATTGTTGATTGATATCCCAAGACTAGAAAGTACATTGCCTTTATAGAGTAGGCACACACACTCTAGGTGACATGTATATGGGATAAGTCCCATAGTGACACGTGGCACACTAGGATAAAGTAGTCTAGTACTACTCCAGAACTCAATAAAACACACTAGAAACACTCACTTTGGCTTCATGTTCCAACACCCCCCCATGAAGGCAAGGTGAGAGATTACTAGAATGGAGCCAAGAACATGACATGGCATGATGAATCTACTAATCTGTACATCCCAAATAGCTCAGAGGCTCAAAAGAGAAGCATGGCTACCTGACCCAACAAAACGGTCTAGGGAGTGCACCAACATCCTAGAACTCGGCCAGGCCTGATAACGAAATCCATCAATGCCAATAATAGGACCCCCATAGTACATCCCCCCCTGGCTTCATAACATGAAGTGGTAGGAAGCCACACACAAATAAAGTAAAAGAGAATAACATCATTTTAGGAGGACTATCCAAGGCTGAGAACCTTTATTGACTCAACACACATGATTTATTTGCATTCATTTTAGGGGGACTCCCAAGGCAGAGTACCTTCGACACACTCAAAAAACAAAGTCAAGATCATCCGGTGCATAGACCTCTTCATCAAGAGAGAGATCTTGGATGTGAGCAGTGAGAGCATGAATTGGAGTAGAGGTGTCTGCATCGTCTTCGTCTTCGTTGGATATAGTCCCAACCAAGTTGGCATGGTCTTTAGATTGTTGTTTGGCCAGCTTCTGGAAGCAACGATCTTCGGTGTGACCAAGCTTTCCACAGTAAGTGCACTTGAAAGGTTTGAAGTTACCTTTCCCTTTAGGAAACCTCCCTTTAGAAAATAGTGCATTGGCGTCAGGAGTATCAATATGCCTTCTTTCATGATCAAGAAGCATAGCAACCATGTCATGGTAGCTCATGCTTGCCACTCTTAATGCTGGTATAATCTCCCGATACTTAGGAATTTCTTCAATGCTCGTGAGGAGCACCGCGACTTGGTCTTCATCCCCAACTGGGGCCTTCAACGCAGCAAGTTGAGTGATGAGAGACTCCATATGATTCAGATGAGCGAGAAGAGAGTCCTCATGCTTCATCTGGAGTTTGAAGAATTCTTGACGGAGGAAGACCTTAGAATTGATTACCTTATTGCCAAAGAGACCTTCAAACTTCTCCCATAATTCTTGAGCAGTGGAATCAAAGTCAAGATGATGAATAACTTCATCACCCAAACCCAAACCAATGAGAGAAAGGGCTTTGTCGTTTAAATTCTCCCAGTGTAGAATTTTCTTCTCATCCGATTGTGGCTTTTTATCCTTGCCACAAACAACATTCCACACCCCGTCTTTCATAAGGATAAGACGCAACTTTGTTTGCCATGTCGGAAAGTTCTTACCAGTGAACTTCTCAATAAAGGTACTCGATCTCAAAGACTCCATGGCAGACAGATCTGAAGTAGAATAATGTGCAGCAGTTGTATGCGCTGAAGAGCTTCTCCACGCCTGCAGGGTGCACGTAGGTATATCAGGAGCAAGGAAAATTGATATGGTGAGGAGGAGCTGATGCTCGAGCAGCAGAATGGAAACTGGTGTGCGCAGAACTGAAACGAATAGGAGCAGCAGGAGATGGGGCCGTCAGCAAGATGCAGAGTTGCGCAGGAAAATGACGAGCATTGGTAGATTGTGGGCAGCAATTTCTCTTCTTTCAGTAGATCGTGATGCAGATGCAGCAGGGCAGCGGCAGTTTCTGAACATTGAGGCGACCAGCTGCATGTCGATAGGCAGCAATAGGGCAGCCTGAAGAAGGGGCAGAATGGCGGCCTGTTGAAGGATGCTGAACAGAGATATGCGGGGCAGCATGTATGCACAGGAAAAGAGCTTCAGCACGGGCAGTAGGAGCAGGTCATGCAGAATCTGAGCAGGCAGCAAACTGGAGCAGAATCGTGGGCTTCAGCACGAGCAGATTGACGGGCAGCAGGAGCAATTTGTGGAGCAGAAATCGGGGCAGCAGCTGGAGATGGCCTTGTCTTCAAGATGTTGGGCAGCAGGTCTTCAAGATGGAGGAGAGCATACTCTGTTGCACTTAGAGAAAAAGAGAGAGGGCATGGCTTCTCTTTTTGGCCTCCCTCTCCTCAATCTCTAGGAGCAAAGAAGCAGTGGCTCTGATACCACATGAAGGCACAGGAACGGAATGAAATGGAAATGAAATGACAATACAAGTGCAAAGCAATGATAACCAAGAGTACTCACATGTAGGCCAAGAGAGCTTGATTGTTGATTGATATCCCAAGACTAGAAAGTACATTGCCTTTATAGAGTATATTGGAAATATGTTGGAATTTATGATCAATGTCATGGTCTAAGGTTAAAGCACTCAATAAAATGTAAAAGGACCATGTAATATGAAGGGAATCCAGGTGAATGAAGGGTAAACCCCCACTTGAGATAGGCGAGTTTCATTAGATGCTCTGGAGGCTATATTCTAGGGAGCCATGTGGGGGGAGATGGCCTTGGATGCCTTTGATATTATGTAAGCAGTGATGTCACTCAACCATGTACAACTTGGCTATAAAATGGTGGCCTTCCTAATGAGAAAAACACGAATTTTATATGCTATGTAATGCCCCTTATTGTGCTGTCATTATGCTCTCTTAATCTTGGATTAAGTACTAGTTAATCACTTTTTGTTCATGTGACCATCATGGGTTATCTTGAACCACCATAGCTCTTTCATCACTCCATGAACTCATTAAGCTTTTATCATCTCTCATTATGCTATTCCCAACATGGTATCAGAGCCATGATTACCCCTAGGCATAGTAATTAACCACATTGTTCAATTTTTCATTTTTTTCAAGCTTTCCATTAAAGCTTCACTGCCCCCCTGCTGGTTTTTTGCCTCATGTGAGCTCTATACTCCACCAAATCTCACACTTTTTGATTCAAAAGAGAGCTAACATCCGGCGCTTCCTACACCTAGCTCCATTGGAGCTCCCACGAAGCAGACGCGGCGTATTTCTCTCTGCAGCAGCCCGCCTCTGCGCTGAGAAATTGGTAAAATTGAAGTCCTACAAAGCATGGTTTACAAATTCCTCTTATGAGCATTACATTGATGCTATGAAGCTCCTCCTTGTTGATTTTCATGAGCAATGGTCCACTGTAGCTGCTGTTTGAACTAATTTCTCAGTGACAGTATATGCTGTGTTGCAGAGCAGTTTTACAGAGATTGAAGCAACATCTTGGCATGTTTGAGTGCTGAGATTAGAGCCAATACCTTGGTTCTCACTTGGTTTAAAGCATTTTATGTTTCTCATTTGGGAAGAGCCTCATTCAATTGCTCAAAGCTCACTCTATATTTGGGGGCAGTTTTTTTCTCTTTAACTAATCATCTCCACTAATCACCATATAATTATCTATTGAGATGACATTCTAATATGCATATTGAGTTGAATATCTCTTTGTAGTCATGCATTCGGATGCTGAATCATCTAATGAAGATTATATCAAAAAATCATTAAAACCCAAAAGCAAAACTAGAAAACCTAGGATCAAGTCTAGGCCCCGCTATTATCATTATGCAAAAGCTTATGGGTTTGGGGAATTCTTGAGTAATTTCATGCATATATATGGTGAAGGGGGATTCTAGTTTTTAATCTATTGCATTGTTCAGTTCCAATCATGGAGTCAACTTACATATCATCTTCTTTCATCAAGAAATTCAATGGTCATGACTTCCACACTTGGCAAGTCAAAATGAGATTTTTACTAATGAAAGAAGGAGTTTGGGGCATAGTCAATGGCACTATACCTAAACCTGCCACACGAGAAGGAGAAATCTCTTGGCAAACCAAGGATGAGAAAGCATTAGCTCTCATTGCCCTTGGAGTTGAAGATAGTTATATACATTACATTGGTAATGGAACATCTTCACAAATTGCGTGGAATTCACTGGATAAATCTTTTGGTGCTCAAGGCCTCCACAGCAAAATCAGTCTCAAAGTAGACTTTTATAGTCTAGAGTACAAGATTGATGAGACACTTGCATCTCACATCAACACCATGAAGAGCTTGATGGCCCAGCTCGAAGCCATCAATGAACCAGTCAAGGAGAGTGATGCCATAGCCATCCTCCTAAAGTCAATGCCATCCGAGTATGATACACTCATGCCGACCTTAAAGTATATGCAGGATCCCACTTTGGAGGGAATAGAGAGTGTTCTCTTGGAAGAAGAGAAGAAGCTGAAAGGTAGAGCCATTGATCTTGTCTCAAACCAGGCATACCTTGTTCAAAAGCAAACCGGCAAATCACTCCAATGTACACATTGTGGAAGGACAGGACACCTTGCCAAGAATTGCTACCACAAAGACAAGCCAAAGCGAATATGCACCAAATGTGGAAAGCCAGGTCATCTCGCCGACAAATGTTACACCAACCAGGCAAATATGGTAAGCATTTCGAATGATTCAGCAGAAGAAATCCAAGCATGCAACAATGTTACTACCTCCTTTGATGCAGAGGTAGATGCAGAATGGGCTTTCTAAAGCCAACAATGTTTATGCCCTCTCTTACCCAAATGTTTATGTATGGACACCTCTAACCACCGATGATGTAGGTTATGTGTTTCTATGATGCTCACAATATCTCTCAGTAGGCCATGTAGCCCTCAAGGGGGGATTGATGGGGAGTTGGGTCTCCATGACCAACAAATGATGATGATGCCCATGGATATGATAAATGATGATGCTATGATGATGATGGGGTATGGGAGAGGAATGGAGGAATGTTTTCATGTAGGAATGTTTTCATGTCATTTTCTTTTCGCAATGTAGAAGCTATGCTCCCTATGAGCGATGCTAATTTCCTTTTGTACTGTAGAGCTATACTCCTTATGAGTTAAGCTTTTTCTTTCATGTAATGTTTTGATCAAGGGAGGGCAATATACCATGCCATGATCAAGGGAGGGTATTGGAAATATGTTGGAATTTATGATCAATGTCATGGTCTAAGGTTAAAGCACTCAATAAAATGTAAAAGGACCATGTAATATGAAGGGAATCCAGGTGAATGAAGGGTAAACCCCCACTTGAGATAGGCGAGTTTCATTAGATGCTCTGGAGGCTATATTCTAGGGAGCCATGTGGGGGGAGATGGCCTTGGATGCCTTTGATATTATGTAAGCAGTGATGTCACTCAACCATGTACAACTTGGCTATAAAATGGTGGCCTTCCTAATGAGAAAAACACGAATTTTATATGCTATGTAATGCCCCTTATTGTGCTGTCATTATGCTCTCTTAATCTTGGATTAAGTACTAGTTAATCACTTTTTGTTCATGTGACCATCATGGGTTATCTTGAACCACCATAGCTCTTTCATCACTCCATGAACTCATTAAGCTTTTATCATCTCTCATTATGCTATTCCCAACAGAGTAGGCACACACACTCTAGGTGACATGTATATGGGATAAGTCCCATAGTGACACGTGGCACACTAGGATAAAGTAGTCTAGTACTACTCCAGAACTCAATAAAACACACTAGAAACACTCACTTTGGCTTCATGTTCCAACAGACGCAAGTGACGGTCGTGCCATGCTTTGCGATGGTTTTGTTTGGCCAATGCTTGATTGGCATGAGCCCAAGTTTCATCGAGGATAGAGAGCCATAAGATGCTTGCTTCTGGTGAGGTATGAGCATCGAAGGATCATGGAGAGCCCACCACCCTAGGGGAGCCCCATTGTTGAACTCGAAGGGGGAGACTGCCTCAAGGCCAAATGCTAGTTGGAATGGAGTGTGCTGTGTGGTGGCCTTGGAGGCTATGCGGTAGGCCCAATGCATGCCAATCAAGGCATCCGGCCATTGTCGAGGATGTTGGTGGCAAGCCGAAGCAGCCTGCAGAAGGCCTTGTTGGTGCTCTTAGCCTTACCACCATTTAGTGCGAGGATAATAGGCACATGACTTCCTATGGAAGATCTGATACTGACTGAGGAGGGTGGTGATCATCTCATTGACAAAGTGGGTCCCACAATCACTGGTGATCTCCAAGGGGCAACCAAATCGAGCAAATATGTGCTCGTACAAAACTTTTCCATTGTCTAAGATGTGTAGTCTTTGGTGGCTATGGCCTCAATGCATTTAGTGGCATACTCGGTGGCCACAAGTATGTACGTGCATCTACTCAGGTGGGCCATAGGTTTGACGGGTGTCCCACAAAGTCCATCCCCCATTTTCCAAATGGAGACCATCCCCAAGGAGATGTGGAGAGGTCCGTTGGCCTATTTACTCAGCTTGGGTCACACATCTGACAAATGTCACAAGATTGGGCATGAACTCGTCAATCCTGGAACATGGTGGTCCACCAGAGTCCAAAGTCACAAAATGCGTTCTCAGTGGTGTGACGAGGGTAGTGACCACTAGAAGGACCTTCATGAGCATCGTCCACAAGCTGAGGGACTTCATGTGGGCCAACACACCAATGGAGGACACCAATGGAGGACACCATCCTTGCTAACTTTGTGAAGTTGGCCAGCAACCAGTTGAAATGGAAGGCTCTTCAGTAAGAGTTGACTCTTGTCCTTTGGAGAGAGATTGGCCAAAAATTCACCTGTGTGAATAAAAGAGCAACCACATCCCCATACCAAGCTGGGGCAGCATCTACCTTGAAAAGAACACTATCAGGAAGATCATCATTGATACCTGCAGGGGTGGCAGGCTCGCTAGAGTCAATGCATGAGAGATGATCCGCCATCTTGTGGTGCTTGCCTGGCCTTAGAGGGATCTCAAAGTCAAACTCTTGGGAATAAGAGAAGCCATATCCACACACATCCTTCCACCTAGGGTTTGTTTGAGGAGGTACTTAAGATAATGATGAGATCATTGATGATGATGAAGTGCACACCTAGTAAGTAGTGGTGAAACTTTTGACAGGCATACGCTATGGCCAGAGCCTCCCTTTCTGTGGTGTTGTAGTTTCTCTTTGCAGAGTTGAGGAGGAGACTAGCATAGTAAATGGGCCAGTAAATTTGGTACTTTTCACTAGGTTGGGCTAGCATGGCACCCACGGCAGTGACATTGGCATCATCATGCACGTGAAACATGATGGACCAATCTAGGGGGGATGAGGATGGGTGCTTGAGTGAGACAATGCTTAAGATAGGAGAAGGATGAGGGCTCAGGTGTGGACTAGAGGAATGGGGTGGTGGGGGACTGACAAGGCATGTGAGGGGTAGGGCTATGTCGGCATCTATGCGGATAAAGTGACAGCGATAGCCGATCTACCCAATAGACTTGAGTGCCCTTAGGAGTGATGGCAACTATCTTGTCTAGATCTAGAGCCACGCCTTAGGCTGAGACTATGTCGCCCAAAGTGTGCCCTGCATAATGACGAAGTGACATTTGAAGGGGTTGATCCGGAGATGAGAGGAGCGACACTTACCAAAGACCAAGGCTAATTAGTGGAGGTGGCCAACAAAGGCTTCTGGACACGTTGCAAGATGTGTACCGGTGAAGTTGGAGAAGCCATCTACAAATTCTCTAAGGAAGCTGGTGAGAAATTCCCAAAAAATGTTGGTCATAATGCGTTGGAAAAAGTGGCCAGGCATTGCACAGCCCAAATGGCATCTTGTTGTAGAGATAGGTGCCCCATTGGGTGACAAAGGCTGTTTTGGACCGATCATCATCTGCATAAATGGACACTTGGTTGTAGCCACTAAAACCATCCATGAAATTGTAGAGAGCGTGACCAACCACATCTTCCAGCACCCTATCCATGAAAGGGATTGGAAATCCATCTTTAATTATGGCCTTGTCGAGAGTACAAAAGTTGACACAGACCCATATTTTGTTAGTCCTCTTCTTCGGAGTGATCACCATGGGTGAGAGCCAGTCTGTGTGTTTCATTGGGGTAATGATGTGAGCGGCCTCCATTTTCTCTAGCTCCACCTTCACTACTTCTGCATACTTAGATTTTAGTTTGTAGGCCCTCATGGAGAGGGATGCTGTGCACGCCTATGTCATTCGGCACATCCTCCAGATCCTTGTTGGTCTAGACGAATACATCCTTTAGGAGTGGAAAATGGTGGTGGCCTATTTGAGTAAGGCAAGGAGATCGCATAACCAGGAGGCCAAGAGAATGGAACATGGATCCTCAAGGGTTCCTAGATTGAATTCATGTACTAGGTCGTCCTGACATAAAGGAAGTGGGAGAGGCTCTCTCGAGTGGGAGCTGAGTTAGAGAGGACATGGGGTCATGTGCTGGTTGGTGGTCCAAGGGGAAGTAAACAAAGTGCTACTTTGTCGAAGGTGGGGGTATTTCCTCTACAAGAATTAGGGGCTTCATGGTAGCCGTAATGTTGGGCGCACGAGATGGATATGGCTATGGGTTGCTTTGAATGTGCCTTCTTTGTGTGACTGATCCCTTGGTGTGGTGACTGTGAGGCTAAAATCTGAGAACTGTTTTGGGTCTGTGTACATATGGTGCGTGTGGTGTGTGAATAAAATTTTCCCTGAATGCCCTGGCAAGTGTACAGGCCGGATGGTTTTGGCAGTAAGCTGGTTTATGCACGTGTTTTGTTTTTCGGAGCAGACGTTGGAAATCTGGAGTTTTATGGCAATTGTGAGATGTGCGGATGATTACTAAATACAGGGTACCAACTGGCAATTGTCAGATTTGGTAAGTAGCTACAGCGGGAAATGAAGAGGGGGCAGCTCTCGTATTTATTTGGAAATATGGGCGCCGCACGTGAATCAAATGAAGCAAAATATAAGGAGGCATTGGTAGCCATCATTTTGTGGTTTTTGAGGCTTTTAAAAATAAAAAAATATTTATATTATGTGGCCACTCTATAGAGAACCAAGTGGAGTTCGTTGTGGCGGCCACCTCGACATCTAGAAGGTGGCGGAAACGTGAAGAGGGAGGGCCACTTTTTTCCAGAAGAGAGGCGCAGAGAGAAAAAAAAAGCCAGCGTGGAGTCGTTGCCTTTGCTCAGGGCTGTAGCTGTGGAAGGGCAGAGACGGGCTCGTGTGGGTCTGCAGAGGCGATGGGTAGTGGCTTGTGTGACTGTGGAAAGGCTGACGGGCTGGCGAATTGAGGCCTCGAAGGCAGACGTGAAGCGTGGATGGCCGCCTCAAAGGAATAGTGGCCGAGTAGAAGAGGAGCGGATAAGAAAAAACAGAAAGGGGCTGCTGGGCATAAGGTAGCTGGCGAAGGCAGTCGACTGTGGGAGCTGGCGAAGCTGCAATACGAAGTCGTGTGGGCTGGGGAAGTCGCCTGAGAGGTGCTGTTGCCTGGGCATGCGTGGCTACTGGCGGCGATTGGAAGACACCAACTGGGGTAGAGATAGCGGAAAGGATTGCAGCAAGAGAGAGAGATGGGCTGGCGCCTTGTTGGGAAGCCTCTAGTAGCGAAAGAATGGAGGAGATGTTGCCTTTGTTGGTTTTGACGCTGGCAGTGGCCCGTGGTAACGGGAGAGATAGTACAGAGCCGGTGGGCTGGCGATAGTAATCTCAGCGGAAGCAGGTGCTTGGGCTTTGGAGGGCGCTGCTCTCAGTGGATGGTGGATGCCAAGAGGATGCAGCATCAAGGACTGGTCTCGCCGGAGATGGCTGGTAGCGCAGTAGACATTAGGAAAAAACGGAGCTCATTTTGGGGCCCTGTAAGAAATTCACTATTTTTCGATTTATTTCTCTCCTAAAAGATCTCAAAAATAATAAAATATGGAAATGTGGCTCAGAACTGTCAGTAAGGACCACTGAACTGTCAGTTCAGAAAAGAATAAGATAATCTTTTGTCTAACTAACACGATTTTGCATTAAATATCTCCTTAATTTTTTTTGTTTCTCGAAGATTTCGCATCTCTTTTGACGATGTGTGCAGGCCTCTCATAAAGAATCCATCACTGAACTTAATGATTGTATGGATACCGCCACACTTCCACAATTCATTTTACAAAAAGACTATGAGATTGACAAGCCAACTTTGCAACCTCAGAAGCACAAAAATGGCCGATACTAGTGAGTTACAATCTCAGAAGAAGCGATTATATCATCTTCACATCGACTTAGAAGAACAATATGCTCCAGCACAAAAAAGACGAAAGGATACGGTGCTAAATGCTCAACAACGGGAAAATATGAGAAGAGAAGGGCTCCAACATATTGACTTATGGTGTGATGGAAGTATATATCCAAAATGTCTAGTACAAAACTCTACACCTCCATTTGTCAATCCAACCACACTGTTGAGGTTTGCGGGCGATGGACAAAATGGACTTCTTGGTTATATTTCAACACAGTCTGCATTTGCAGAAACATATAAAACAATGTACCTACAAGAAAAGGGAGCCAGGATTCAAGAGATAGCTATTCGTGCAAAATTGGAGCAGCAGTTGCAGAATGAAATTGAGGAGCATTCAAAGAGTAAAAAAGAGTTAACAAGATCAAGAAGGAAGAGAACCATGCTTGGAGACAGACAACGAAGTAGGAAGATTAAAAACATTGCAAATTTGAAGGCTGGGACTGGTGGATGCAAGCGAAGAATTCAGGAAGCAAGGTTAGTTTGCAATTTTTTATTTTTTAAACTCAAAAATGCTCTCAAATGACTATATCTATTTTGTCCATTAATGCAAAACAGGATTGGAAGTGTTGAATAATATAGGCATATTGTGTTGTTACTATATTGTTACTATAGGAAATTATTGGAGCCTGCAAAAGAAAATATGGATCCCAACCTTCTTCCAGTTAAACAAATGAAAGGATTGCTTTCTTGTGGTGTAGCAAAAGGTTTGATTGAAGAAAAAAAATACAAAACAATCAAACGCAATGTTGTAGAGGACTTTATATCCAATAATCAAGTTGATGGTACTACAATCCAAGAGGCTCTTGATGTTAGTGGAGTTAGCAGGAAGGGATATAGTTCGATTTTCCATGCGATATCCTCAACTTTGAGAGATCAAAGGATTAAACGAGTTTTACTGCCAAATCCAGCAACAGTGTGGAAGATAAGAGGTCATTTGAATGAAAGTATAGATGAGTTTATTGGACCATATATCCATATTGAAGAAATATTTCATGGTGCTAAAGGAACCACTGTGTATGACCCTTGGAACAATATATTTGTAGATCTACAACAACTTCAAAGAAGAATGGTCGAGTTTTATGGAATAACATTTGAAGAGTGCAAAGGCATTTTGAAATTTGTTATCAAACTGGATGAGTGTGAGGTTGTAAAGGAAAAGAAAATGGAAAGGATTACTATCACATTGATGAATGGAGCACTTGATACATCATTGAATGAAGCGAGTTCGAAGTATTTTAGTGTGCAGTCGGAGAAACACATATGGTGGTTGGGCTCATTCCAGGTATGATCATTTTTTATTTCGTACTTGATTTTAGTCAATGTTTTCAAATCTTTTATAGTAAGACTTTTGTTTTGTATAATCACAGGTAAAGACAGAAGACCATGAAACACTAGATTGGGTGTTTTACCACACGGAAATACCAAGAATAATTAAAAGACAAGTGCAAGGAGAGAATCTCCATGTTGCAGGAAAAGGTGATTTTCAAGTAGAGTGGCACATGGCGGGGGATCTTAAAACACTTAAGTGCATGTATAACGTTAGTAAAGGAGGTAACTCAAAGTCTCCTTGTCTTTACTGCAAAGAATCAGCGCAAGTAATGGATTCTAAATGGTGGAAGAGAGCACCTCATAGAGATAAAGTTGACCCTGACTTCAAGGCCATTCTTGACATTCCACTATGTAATGTTCACATATGCACATTGCATGCTCTATGTCGAATTATTGAGAAATTGGTATTTTTGTATATTGGATTTGCTTGGAAACTCCTTCCTGAAAGAAATAGAAAGGATGCTCTTCATGCATTGGAAAAAGTGTTATCCGATATAGGTCTGCATGGAGGTGATGTTCATATCACAAAGGATTTTAAAAAGTCTACCAATGGCAAGGAGGTACCAATCAAGCCCTCTATTGGTGGTGTTAAGGCAAGAAGATTCTTGTCTCGACCCAAACACAATAGTAAGCAAGTAAGGCAAGGTAGAACAGTTTCAAGGATTAGTTATGGATTGTGGAAGCAAGTCCATAATGCCGTGAAAGATCATGAGGCAGATGGGGAAGCACGAAATGTGAAGGCAGAGGTGTGGAGGTCTCTTGATCAACTCTTCATGTTCTGTGACAATGTAACATGGACAAAGAGTGATTACAAGAACTTTGAAGAGGCAATAAAACATTTTGGGAAGTCAATGAAAGACGCATGGACAGCCTGCAATATAACTCACTACATGGTAAAGTGATGTCTTCTTCTTTTACTTAAGTGTGATCCTCTTTTCTTTTATAACTTACTATGCATTCTTATGTCTTTGTGAAAACAGCATATCATCTACAACCACCTTCCCTATTTTGTCAAAAAGTATGGATGCCCAGCAATTTGGTCTACCCAAGGCATGGAGAAGTCTCACTACATGGCACGTAATGCATTTTTCAGACACACACAACACTATGGAGGGAGTCAAAAGGCAAATAGTCTGAAGGAAGTCTTCCAATGGTTTTACCGAGGCATTCTACAAAGGCTGCATGCTAAAAGAAAAGTTGCTAGCTCCAAAGTCAAGCTTGCTTTTATTCTAGCCCAAAAGCAAAGACGAAGACAAACTTTGGACAATTCAATGGCAGCAGAGAGACATAGACAGTGGAGGGATTCGAAGATATTTAGAAACCATAAATGGACAAGTAAACATGAATAGCAGTTTGTAACTTATTGGTGTTATGTCCACATGTTTTCAAACTCAATCAATAGATTTTTATTCTGTGGAACAAGTGACTATTGGTGTAATGCCTATATGTTTTGAGACTCCATCAAAAGTATTTCTTTTGTGAAACATGTGATCTATATTAACAAGCATCAATACATCCATATATTAACACACAAAAAATTCAATCAATACTACTTAATTATGCTAGACATACTGTTGATCCTTACCAATAAAGTACTGAGTGTCAAACACTTTTAGAAGCTTTTGAGTGTGGGAAGAGTACTGAAGTGTCGTACGGTGATGGGACAAATGCAAAAGGGTACTGATCGTCCGTACGGACAAGGAACTGATGAGGATCAAAGACTTTGTACAAATCAGTTCAACTTCAACATAATGTTTGTGCTATATTTGATGACTAAATCCTATTACTCCAAAGGCTTGCGAGTCGGAACTCTCTTTTTGAACTTGATTGGACTCTTTTTCTTCCTTATTGGCTTGATGTCGACTTTCTGTTTATCAATGCTTGCCTCTGTTGCTTGTCTGAGAGGGGTATCCTTGTCTTCAGCTATCTCCACGTGTTCTTCTTCTTGGATTGTGTGGCCTGATGCAATCATGGGTGGCTCTCGAAACCTTATGAGCTTGTGTTTTCCATAGCCCTCTAGACATTTGGGCTCCTTAACACCACATGCTAATGCATAAGAAGTGTAAGACAAAAAGTAAGAGGCCCTAGAGGCCTGCTTATTCACATAATCCCCAAATATATCTATGGTGGACAACCTCTCTATTAAAACGATCTTTTCCTTTTGCCATGGAAGATCATGTCCACCGAAAACCCTAGACAAACATTTAAAGAAGTAAACAATGGCTTCTCCATTGTTGCTCAACTGCCTATGGTAAATCAAGATCTTAGCACTGCCTAGATCATGAATATAATGAGCTAGGCTTGACATTTTGCCAAACCCAGCCGGCCTGCTTCCACTTGATCTCTGGAGGAATGTGTCATCCTCAATTTGTAGCTGCCATGTATCAAAAGATTATAGTGAGACAATGATACATAACTACAAAACATTTAAACACAAGATAAAGTATTTGATTTGAAGTAATAATATCATACCCTCTCATTTTCATCAGCAACAACAAGAAGTTCATCTTTCCAAAGATTTATTCCTCTCCCCTCCAGTCCAGCCTCTTCTTTAAGTTTTTCCTTATGAAGTAATAATATCATACCCTCTCATTTTCATCAGCAACAAGAAGTTCATCTTTCCAAAGATTTATTCCTCTCCCATCCAGTCCAGCCTCTTCTTTAAGTTTTTCCTTATGAAGTGATGAGAGATTCATAGCTTCCTGGGTGAGCTGGAAGGCAGCTTCATCTGGCTCTTGGAAACTTTCAGCCTCTTTGAAACAAATAGTAAGGGCCTCTGCAGGATCAAAGGTTGTTTCCAAAGCTAGCAGTGAATGGTCATCCTCTATGCCAACCTCCTTGTCAAGCCTTGAAGCCTGGGCAATAAGGGAAATGGCATAGTCCTCCCTCAAATTGAACATACACTCTATATCATGGAGGAAAACATAATCTTTACCACCAATCAAGACACCTGGAAGCATGGGCACTGCATAGTTGCTGCTCTGAACATCAAAATCTTCAACTGGCTGTGCTGCCCTAAGAGTTTCAGTCCTCAGTTGAACAAGGTCAAGAGCAGCCACTTGCAGCCCCTCATCCTCGAGGTTGATATCTTCTTCCTGCTCTGCCATATCTGTTGCCATAGGAATATCCTCTTTTACCTCTGCTACAGACATATCTTCTTCTTCAGTCTCCTGTCCTTGCTCTTCTAGAGATTGCTGTTGAAAGACAATGTACATAAGGAATGCCATGTTTTCCTCAAGCACTCTACACTTCTGGTGTGCAAGTTACAGCTGAATTTATATTCCTCAGGCAGGCTGTCAAACCTTCTATTCACATGGTACCTCAGCTTGTCAATGGAGACAATATGATTTAAATGCACAAAAACCTTTTCACCTTCCACAATCCTTCCTGCCTCTGTCAGTTGTTTGAAGGTATCCCAATGGTCTGAAAGGAAATCTCTGTGATGGTCCAAAAGAGAGCTCATAGTGAACTCCCTGTTGAAAATACTGTGGTATATGTGGAAGTTCCTCTGAGCCTTGCACTTGTGAAGAAAGTCAAATAGGAGCAAATCTGGAGATTTGTCCTCTTCTGGTTCCCTTTGTTTTGAAAGGGAAGACTCACCTTTCTGCTCTAGTCTCTTGCTTTTGCCTGAACCAAAATTTATATAACATGAATTCTATATGCTCACATATGCAATCAGATAATGTATAGGATATCACCAAACAAAACTCTTCATAAGCACACATGAATCACCTGGTGATTGCTGTGGTCTGAGTATAGCAGCAGAAAAGTCCAGCTTCCTCTTGAAAGGAGGGGCCTGAGGATCAACTGTTCCAAAGCAAAAACCTTTCTCATCATCAAGAAAGACATCCCCATGGACATAGAAAGCAAAACAATGAGCAAACAGTAAAAACCAAAAGAGACACAAGACTTTGCAACAAAACGCGATGCAGATCCATTTGAAAAATGTCAAGTGCTCTCCTCGCATTTTGTTGCAAATTCTAACCAAATCCGAGGGTGATCTGCTAGATTTCTAGGCACTGAGATTCAAGAATTCTACAGATGTAATAAATATATATCAGAAAACATTGGAAAGGGTATAGATCTCTGACCTTTCTTTTCCTCTTCCATACTGTTGGAATAGCCCTGGAGATTCTCCTGCTCTCTTCCAAAACTGAGCTGTAGCACTGGTAACCTGGAGATCTGGTAATGGTAGTAGTCTTCAGACAGGTTGCAGAGTGGATGGAGTGTGTTGGGTAGAAAGTGATCAAAGTGGGAAAGAAAAGGATGATGGGAGGGTGCTGGCAGGGATGGAATACGGGGAGGGAAAAGTGTTAATGGATCTAATTATGAAATCATGATTGGCACAATTTCCAAGGCAAAAAGTGACCC
This sequence comes from Cibotium barometz, assembly GCF_041138505.1. NCBI lineage: Eukaryota > Viridiplantae > Streptophyta > Polypodiopsida > Cyatheales > Cibotiaceae > Cibotium > Cibotium barometz. Next base: position 37,318,340 of record NC_141091.1, read on the forward strand.
ACAAATTTCAAATTCCAAAAGATCTAGTGGGACCCACACGTGTTAAAAAACGACTATATTTCACACGTGTGGTATTTAATAACTCCTTTATTTGTATTTTGTAATAATCTACTCTCCTAACTCAGTTCTCTTGCATCTCTACCTCCCTACTCTACACCATCACAGCATCCAGACCAGCAGCAGAGGTTCATACCCAGCACAGGATACTCATCATCAGCACAGCACACTTGCAGATAGCTTCCAGGTTAGTAAGAAAATCTTTTTCCTTTCCTTCTTGTTTAATAGTATATTAGGGTAAGGAACTGATTGATGTGATGTAGGTTACATATTATGATAAATATTATATGCATTTTTTAGATTTTCTCCACTGCATGTAGAAGCAGGAAGACTTTTTATTTGGGCCTGTTGAATGAGAGTTTGATCTCTTCTTGATGTCCATAGGCTCAATCCATGTTGCACCAAGCTGTATACACACTGAAATGACTAAAGGCATGCTGAAGTATGCTGTCTCTAGAATTTGCAGCAAAACGCGAGGAGAGGATTTTAGAAATCTCAAAATTGTCCAAATCGCATTTTGTTGCAAATTTTAAAATGCTTCTTCATCCACCCATTTCATTGTGATTTTGTAAGTTTCTAGGCTATTCAAGGCTGCATAGTTCTTCTATAAACTCAATACATATTGTTTATAGTTGAAAAGATAGAGAATTCATTATAGGGATGCAATATCATGTTGTTTCAAGTATTTGCAGAAAAACGCGATTTTGAGCTGTTAAAAATTTTAAATCATCATAATCGCGTTTTGTTGCAAATTTTTTATTTTTGCTTTATCCATTTTGTCATCACCTTCTTTTATCATTCTATGTTCTCCATGTTTCTAATCCTTTTCTATTGCTTTGTATTGACCTTTTCAGAGTGATGGCAAGAACCAAGGCAACTGCAAGGAGGTCTGGCAAGGGGCCAGGGCTTGCAGCAGCAGCAGCTGGGGCTGATGTCAAGGAATCTAGTGTGCCTCCAAAAGGAAGAGTTGCACATGGCAGGAAGGGGAAGCCAATGAGCATGCTGCAGCAAAAGTCCAAGAGGTTAAAGTATTCTGCTGGTGTGCTAAAGGAGATCAGGAAACAGCAAAAAGCTATAGGCTTTGCAATCCCCAAGGCACCTTTTCAGAGGCTAGTGAGAGAAATTTGTGATAGCTGGCACCTTGGTTTCAGGTGGAACAGGACTGCCATTCTTTCCTTACAGGAAATGGCAGAGGATTACTTGGAGAAGTACTTTGAAGATGCAATGCTTGTAGCAGCCCATGCTCACAGGGTAACTCTGATGGCCAAGGACTTCAACACATTGTCCGGAGTGAGGTGGAGGTATGACAAGCTGGTCCATCCTGTGGAATGGCAGGACATTAAAATGAGAGATATATTATTAATTCCACCTACAAGGAAATTGAAGGCATACAAGGTGAAGGTTGTTGAAGTGACCCACTCAATGAGCACCAGCAGCTGCTTATGAGGAGTCACTGAAGCAGCAAATAGAAGAATCCAAATCTGCTATAGATGTGGAGACTGTACAGATGGAGCTACAGATACAGAGAAGGTTACAGGAGCTGGGCCCTAACATAGTTGTCCATATTGAAGATGATTTTTCAGAGAATAATTTTGACTTGACAAAAGCATGCTTGGCAGCATTGGCTCATAAGAATGAGTATTGCTCAGATACTATCATTCTTGCAATGCTCTAGTAAGTGTCTTTTATTTTACATTTGTTTGCAAAACAATCCTTATTGTACCTCCTCCCTTACACCTTACCTTAATTATTGTTTTGTCCAATGTAGCATGATGAGAAGCTGGCTGAACCATGCTGTACAGCATACAGTTTATATTATTGATCCTGCAATTTCCTTCAAGTTAAGAGATCCAAAGGAAACTCCCATGGATATTTCCAATTGGTTCAGACACTGTGATTTTGATCATGTTGATATTTTGCTACTTCCATACCATAACAAGTATGTGTGTGGCTGCTTCTTTTGGGATTTTCCTTCAAGATTGAGTACTCTTGTAGCCTTTGATTTCTTAATACTTTTTTCCTTATGCAGTGACCACTGGAGCTTTGCTTCTATTGACATCCAGCAGAAGCAATGCTTTTTATTCAACTCTCTTAGAAACACACACAGAGAGGTTAAATTGTAAGTGGTTTGTGTGCTATTTTTAACTTTAAACTTCATTATTTGGATTTAATGCACACTAACTGAATTATATGTATTGCAGTTGTATTAGAAGACTTCTAGATGCATTGGATCAGTGTCCTCCTAACGTCAATCTTTTGGATTCAATAGAGCCAATAGATTTAGAGGTAGAAAGTTGTTCCCTCTACTGATGTCTATTTCATGCTATGCCTTTGAACTTATTGAATAATTTTATTTTGTTTAGACATTAACAGTTTCTAACATATCTTTCCAACTATCCAGACACCACAACAAGATGATTCAAGTAGCTGTGGAGAGTGCTGATTAGTGCCAAATATATACTTTCAAGCTATTTTGAGATAGAACAGCCTGAGCTTGTAAGAAAAAATAATTTTCATTTAGCTTCAAAAAATTTGATATTGGTACAAAGTGTTCTAAATCATCATATCTCATTGCAGATGAGAGAAGATAGCTTCAACTCGAGCTATGTGTATAGTTTCAGAGCTGATATAATTTGGAAGTTTTTGAAGTATGCCTTCCCCAAACCTATTGTACCAGCTACTGTCGAGTTAGGTGAGAGCTCTAAAGTCTGAGAAGGTGTCATACACCTTGATGACACAGATGATGCAGATGTGGTGCCACAAGAACAAGGACCTAGTGCTGATGAGGAGAAGCCACAAGAACAAGGACCTGCTGCTGCTGATGTTATTGAGGAAATGATGGAGCAGCAGCAAACAGATGCTCCAGGGGCAGTAGAGGAGACAATGGAGCAGCACCAAGAGACTGTACACGACAAGATGGAGCAACAGAAAGTAGATTCTCCAAATAAAGATGATACGGTGAGCTTGGACCATGTAGAGCAGCCTCTAGATCAGCCTGTAGATAAATAGAAAATTGTTGTCAAGAATATGTTCTACATATGTAATTAAACACTTCTGTACAGAATTTTACATTTCTGAATATAATACCTTTGTTTATGGAGTCTGTGTTATCTCAATTTTTAAATTTTCAATGTCTTTGCATTTTATTGATCGCTCTCTTCTTTTGAGCACCTGCAAAAAAGCAATATGAAACAATAGGGTAAAGTAAACTAATAGCAGTGCTTAATGAGACTAGGATAAGTCACATGGTATACCTTCTTATTGTTGTAGATAAATAAAAAGTCCTTTGAAATAGAACCTTCTGTCTCAAATAGAATGTCATTGCGCAATTGAGCTAGGGAGCAACATTGTCTTAATGTGATATTGACTAGCACATCACCATTCTCAACAACATCAATATCAAGAAGTTTATTTTCTGCACCAAAAGAATCTTCATCTTGATCCATTGGGACTAGTTTTGTACCTAGCATTCGACTGCGCTTATAATAAAAAGAAAAAATGAAATTTTGTGATGCAACCATGTACTTCAGTTGCATAGAAGGTTGGACAACCTCACAAAACACTGAACTACATGTCTTCTTATCCCAACCTTTATCCAAAAATTGTGGCATGCATGCCAGACTTGTTGCTTTAACTGTGAACATTGTTTTTGAAACCTTCACTGGAAAGGTAAACAAGTCTACAAAAACTGTGAGAGGCATGCACAAAGAAATTTTTATTATCCTTGTGGCAATATTGGGCCTCAGAGCTTTCTGTACTTCTTTGAAAAGCTTGGCTCTATATGCCTCTGTAACACTAAAATGTGGGAGAGGCCAATCCACTGAATTCCATGCTGGAAGGTCTTGTTTTCTTAACGCACCATGTGTGTTTGCATTGTCCAGCAACTGATAAAAATGATCAGTAAAAAATATACCGGATTGAGCTAGCTCTATTGCACATTGACCTTCGTATTGTTGTTCTCCTATCGATCCATGCAAAACATCTATAAATCCCAGAATACAATCGATGTTTTGCCATGTCTCATACGATGAAGGGTATAAATCTGAAATAAAATAACACAAGAATATCAATAAGCAAAGAAAGAAAGCTTTGTCTTAAAAATCCATGCACCTCATAAAGAACAAAACCACAATAGAAAAATATACAATTAGGCCTGTGTTGCGGAAGATCATTTGGATAGTCTCGCAAGACAAGTTCTTTATGCATGTACACATGCTAAATCAAAACTTCTTTCACCGATATCTTTCCTCTAGTGATTTTAAAATCTCGTACTCTTCCCTTCCATGATGCCAAGAAAATATTTTTTGTCTGGGGTCTCTTTCTTTTACTAGGTTGCATGAGCACCCATGCTCCTTTCGAAACAGTAAACCTTTCCCAAGTTCCTTCCGTTTTGACTGTACTTGAATTCTCTACCGAAGAAATAGAAGAAGCAGGTCGACGGGGTAAGGATGTGTGGTATAATTCTGCCTTCATAGCATTATCATCCACACAGAGCGTCTTCCACAAGAACGACCATAGTTTTCATTCACCATGGATACCTTGTGAATCTGTAACCACAGCAAAGTAATGTAAACAAGATAACAAAGTGAAGTTTCAAGAAAGAGAAAGTAGGCAGACAGATAGTTGACAAGAAACATCTTACTCTAAGCCAAACTGGATCAAGGGAGCAGTTTTGGAAAAGAAGAGGTTGCTGCACAATGAGGCAGTGGTGTAGAATGGTAGACCTTTCGAAGGAAAGGCAGCACAACAATTCAAAGTTCAAAGGGAGGTGGAAGCGGGAAGGCCCTTGTCAGAGAAAATGTCAGACTAGATTCTATCTTCATGTCCAAAGATCTTGTGAGAATAAAAAACCAATCTCCACATTAATGTAGCACGCTTGTACCTACATAAAATATTGTTTCTTTTATCTATTTTCTTTTATTTTTGTGAATTTCCAACGTTACGTTGGCCCTCTGTTCATTGGTTGAGAGCTTATTTTTCCAAACCGTAAAAGGCCCCAAAATGAGCTCCCTTTTTCCCTAATGAAGCAGATGGTTGGTGGCTGGCGATGATAGAGAGGTAGTGGTTTTGGTTTGAAACTGCCTGGCTGGTCGTTTCATGTGGTTTCCCGCTTCCGATATATAGCAAGTAATTGATTGAAGGATTCCTAAAGGCAAAGTCTACTACAGCTTTCTTGGCAGATTTGTACCCAGTAGTGTTTCTTACTTTGTTGAGAGTGCCATACACTTTTGTGGCTCCTATGTGTTGATTTTGTTTGCTTAGTTGTTGCTGGTATCTGAGGCCAGCTCATGGGTTGATGTGATGTTGTTCTAAGGAAAGGTGAGAGAGGGGTTGCCAGAGGAGATGCTGCGAGGACAGGCAGAGTGGAGGCTTTGTGAGAGAGTGATCGCCTCGTCATGTGAAGGAGCTCCGGTGAGCTGGGGACAGAGAGTTTCTGCCTTGTAGTAGAGATGCTGATGTGGCTCTGGTGATTCTAAAGAAAGCTGGATGCAGATGGTGATGCTGCGTTGAGCAGTTAATCGTGGTGCTGAGGATTGTGCAGAGGCTCTGGTGGTTGGTGAAGCTGCTGGTCACGACATACAGAGAGTGGGAGCTGCTGAGTGAAGGTTAGCTCTGGTGTGGGCGCCTTCTGGTGAGAGTAGCTGGTCTTGTGTGGGCGATGATGATTATTGCCTCTGCCTCTACCACGTCCACCACCTGTACTTCCCATTAAATTTAAGCTCAAATTCTTCATAAGATCAACCATCTGTTTCATATCCTGTCGTAATCCCTCATCAGAACCTGCAGGAACCATAGGTACTCCCTGACTAGCTTGTGGTACCATCTGCATAGCTTGGGCTTCAGTGGGCTTCATCCTCTCAATCACTGCATTCATGGGTGTAGCCTCCACTCTACGAATCTCCGGCTGTGCTACAACTGGAATCATCCCCAGCTGATTCATTCGCTGCAGTTTCCAATCTTTTGACTTAGCAATCTCCACCGCATCCTCAAAAGACCTGGGCTTCTTCAATTCCACTTTCCAGCGAATACTCCTCTTAAGCCCGGCTACAAACTTGTTCTTCTTCATCACATCAGGCGGTACCTGATCTTCCCCTAAAGCCCTACATAGAGTCTCCCATAGCAAAGAAAATTTTTTCATATAATCATCTATTGATTCAAACTCACCTTGTGTCAGAGCTTGCACCTCATGCCAAACCTTGTCGGGGTCTTCTACCTTCTTGAACCTGTTGCTAAGTGCTGTCTTCAATCCATCCTCAGTCATCTCAATGCGTGGAACAGCATCCCTCAACGACTCCTCATAAGCTCTGTACCAGGTCCTTGCATCCCCTTTCAAACAAATGCTCAGTAGCCGCAACACCTGTACCAACTCATTAATGTGGTTGCTTATGCATGCAACCTCCATCCTTTCCAAGAAATCTGCCACATCCTCATTCGGACCACCATAAAACTCTGGATAAGACATCATCTTGATCCCCAAACTTCACTTTCAAACCCAAAAAAACCAGAAACACCTTCTCTCACTCTGGGGCATACACCCTCGTAAGAGAAATCCCTGAGCAATCCTCAGTGGGGACACCAGAAGGATTTGAGGTGAAAAAAAGAAGAAAGAACCTGCCTCTATAGCCCTTCCACCTCGCAAACTTGGAAACACTACCACGAACGGGACACCACCAGCCACCAGCTGGAACACTCTCTCACAATTCGCCACCCACCCACACCATAAGACAGCTCAGAACCACAATGAACAGATGATCATTCAGCAAAAAAAACATATACAGCATCAACCATGTACAAACTCAGCAAGTACACCAAAGACCAGGACTCTGGCCAGGATTTACTGCCAAGGGAATACACCCTTGCGTCTGACAACCAAGCCTCTGTCTCCCGGTCCCTGTAATCTCCAGAGGGCGCCCACACCAGCAACCCTTCTTCACTTCCTCTGTAGCCTGGCTAACTACTTCTACCTGCCAATTGTCGTAGGCGAGCCCACTGTCTCCAGTCCACACATCAGCACCTCTTCTGCATCCAACACACACAAAAACCCAAGGCTCCCTCTCTGGTCAGCATCCATGCACTGCCTGAGAAGGGGGAGATGGACAAGCAGGATATGGCCGTGGTCGCGATAGGGGCCGTCATTTCATCCCTACATGCTGGAACTGTGGTGAGCTTGGTCATCTGAGTACAGATTGTGATAAGCCTCAGCGAATGGGTGGTGATATGTACCCATTACCTTCACAGCTACCTGACAGGTCAAATGATTATGGTATTGATATCAGGGATCAAGCAGGCCCCAGTGGAATCACAGCTGAAGAGAAGGGAAAAACTAAGGTGATAGATGTGGTCACCCTTGAGAAGACGAAGGAAGCAGAAGCAGATGTGATGCCTTTGGGGAAACGGATGCCACAGGAAAGGGAAAGCAAGGACGCTGCAGGGCCCAGCAAGAAGAAAGGTAAAGTGAAGGAAGGAGAGGATGTGAAGGTCAAGCCGAAGAGGAAGTCTCGTAGGAAGTTTCAGGTAAATGGGGGGTGGGCAGGATAGCTACAGTTTGCAGGAGGACATGGCTGGAAGGAAGGCTAACATTACTTTTGGGCAATTGATAGAGTTAGCTCCCAATTTGAAGCGTCAGTGGAAAAGACTTGTGAATCCAAGAGAGAAAGAGCCTGCCAAAGGGATAGTGACTGTTCTATCTGTTCAGGAGTTACCTGATATATGTCCTGTGGTGAATGTGTGGTATAAAGGGAAGAGTCTGGGAGAGGCATACATAGATGGTGGAGCACAGATTTGTGTAATCACATTAGCAGCTGTGGAGAGGCTTGGTCTTAATTTTACTGAAGCATCTGGATTCCGAATTCGGCTCGCTAATCATCAGAAGGTCAAATGAATTTAGGTATGATCAAGGAGTTAGAATTGGAAGCTTTTGATGTAAAGGTGCTTGTGGATTGTCATGTTATGCCTGCAGGAATGGGTGCATTCCCCATCATTTTGGGAAGACCATGGCTGAGAGCAGTGAAGGCTGTTCAGGATTGGAGGAAAGGGGTCATTACTCTGTATGATAGGAGAGGGGATAAGAAGCAGTTTAATATGGATAACCAAAAGCCTGTTCGTGATGAAGAGGAAAGTGAAGCTGATTCAAGTGATGATGATACGACTAGTAGCACCACTACTAGTGAGGGAACAGAAGACACTTCATCCAGTGAGGAGGATGCAGAGATGGATGCCCTGGTTATTGATGAGTAAGTGCTTGGTGATGAGGTTGCTGAACAGGAAGAAGCCATACATGAAGAATGCGAGGAGGTACAAGTGAATCATGAACAAAGGTATGCATGTGATGTAAAAGAGTCTGCTTTTGTATCTTTGAATGAACCTGTGTGGGATGAGTGGGAAATAGACAGTCTACAGGATGATGAACCTGAGTTGGAACTGGATGATGAGATGTGCATGAATGTTAAAAAAGCCATGACCAGAATTAATGCTATGAAGGAAGAGAAACACCAGACGTCTTTGAATGGTGTTGATGCTATGGATGAGAGGGATGCTGTAATAGATGAATTTCTCATTGGCCTTGATGAAGATGAGCATACAGGAACTAAGGTGGATGCTTTGGGAATAGTGTCGGTTGAAGAGGAGTTTGTTTTGCCTGTGGTGGCTGGTTTTGATGGTGATGTTACTTATGCTGATGGACAGGAAAGTGTTATGGTACAGCAGGTTTTTTTGATGAAGTTTTCATCAATTTTTACCCCCAGCAGGAGTTGCTGCACTGGTTCTCCGATATTGGTGCTGATCGTATCAGGGATTTTGGGCTTGAGATGAGACGGGATGGTGTGTATGTTAGAAGCTTTGTCTCCAGAAGTTCTGGTGATATGTTGTGGGATATGGGATGGAAAATTATGCCTGTGAAAAATGACAGAGTTTCTTGGATCACCTGGAATAGAGATGTGTTGGTTACACTGTATGATGCTCAGAGGATTGATGGAGGGAAACGTGGTCATATGCTTTCTGCTGATCATAAATGATTCAGTAGGCTAGGGGTTGGGAAAAGTATGTCAGGCTAAAATCTGAGAATTGTTTTGGGTCTGTGTACATATGGTGCGTGTGGTGTGTGAATAAAATTTGCCCTGAATGCCCTGGCAAGTGTACAGGCCGGATGGTTTTGGCAGTAAGCTGGTTTATGCACGTGTTTTGTTTTCCGGAGCAGACGTTGGAAATCTGGAGTTTTATGGCAATTGTGAGATGTGCGGATGATTACTAAATACATGGTACTGACTGGCAATTGTCAGATTTGGTAAGTAGCTACAGCGGGAAATGAAGAGGGGGCAGCTCTCGTATTTATTTGGAAATATGGGCGCCGCACGTGAATCAAATGAAGCAAAATATAAGGAGGCATTGGTAGCCATCATTTTGTGGTTTTTGAGGCTTTTAAAAATAAAAAAATATTTATATTATGTGGCCACTCTATAGAGAGCCAAATGGAGTTCGTTGTGGCGGCCACCTCGACATCTAGAAGGTGGCAGAAACGTGAAGAGGGAGGGCCACTTTCTTCCAGAAGAGAGGCGCAGAAAGAAAAAAAAAAGCCAGCGTGGAGTCGTCGCCTTTGCTCAGGGCTGTAGCTGTGTGGAGGGCAGAGACGGGCTCGTGTGGGTCTGCAGAGGCGATACTGTGGAAAGGCTGGGGACGGGCTGGCGAGTTGAGGCCTCGAAGGCAGACGTGAAGCGTGGATGGCCGCCTCAAAGGAATAGTGGCCGAGTAGAAGAGGAGCGGATAAGAAAAAACAGAAAGGGGCTGCTGGGCATAAGGTAGCTGGCGAAGGCAGTCGACTGTGGGAGCTGGCGAAGCTGCAATACGAAGTCGTGTGGGCTGGGGAAGTCGCCTGAGAGGTGCTGTTGCCTGGGCATGCGTGGCTACTGGCGGCGATTGGAAGACACCGACTGGGGTAGAGATAGCGGAAAGGATTGCAGCAAGAGAGAGAGATGGGTTGGCGCCTTGTTGGGAAGCCTCTAGTAGCGAAAGAATGGAGGAGATGTTGCCTTTGTTGGTTTTGACGCTGGCAGTGGCCCGTGGTGACGGGAGAGATAGTACAGAGCCGGTGGGCTGGCGATAGTAATCTCAGCGGAAGCAGGTGCTTGGGCTTTGGAGGGCGCTGCTCTCAGTGGATGGTGGATGCCAAGAGGATGCAGCATCAAGGACTGGTCGCGCCGGAGATGGCTGGTAGCGCAGTAGAAAGCAGATGGTTGGTGGCTGGCGATGACAGAGAGGTGGTGGTTTTGGTTTGAAACTGCCTGGCTGGTCGTTTCGTGTGGTTGCCCGCTTCCGATATATAGCAAGTAATTGATTGAAGGATTCCTAAAGGCAAAGTCTACTACAGCTTTCTTGGCAGATTTGTACCCAGTAGTGTTTCTTACTTTGTTGAGAGTGCCATACACTTTTGTGGCACCTATGTGTTGATTTTGTTTGCTTAGTTGTTGCTGGTATCTGAGGCCAGCTCATGGGTTGATGTGATGTTGTTCTAAGGAAAGGTGAGAGAGGGGTTGCCAGAGGAGATGCTGCGGGGACAGGCAGAGTGGAGGCTTTGTGAGAGAGTGATCGCCTCGTCATGTGAAGGAGCTCCGGTGAGCTGGGGACAGAGAGTTGCTGCCTTGCAGTAGAGATGCTGATGTGGCTCTGGTGATTCTAAAGAAAGCTGGATGCAGATGGTGATGCTACGTTGAGCAGTTAGTCGTGGTGCTGAGGATTGTGCAGAGGCTCTGGTGGTTGGTGAAGCTGCTGGTCACGACATACAGAGAGTGGGAGCTGCTGAGTGAAGGTTAGCTGGTGTGGGCGCCTTCTAGTGAGAGTAGCTGGTCTTGTGTGGGCGATGATTGCAGGCAGTGCATGGATGCTGACCAGAGAGGGAGCCTTGGGTTTTTGTGTGTGGTGGATGCAGAAGAGGTGCTGATGTGTGGGCTAGAGACAGTGGGCTCGCCTACGACAATTGGCAGGTAGCAGCAGACAGAGAGTAGCCAGGCTACAGAGGAAGTGAAGAAGGGTTGCTGGTGTGGGCGCCCTCTGGAGATTACAGGGACCGGGAGACAGAGGCTTGGTTGTCAGACGCAAGGGTGTATTCCCTTGGGAGTAAATCCTGGCCAGAGTCCTGGTCTTTGGTGTACTTGCTGAGTTTGTACATGGTTGATGCTGTATATGTTTTTTTTGCTGAATGATCATCTGTTCATTGTGGTTCTGAGCTATCTTATGGTGTGGGTGGGTGGCGAATTGTGAGAGAGTGTTCCAGCTGGTGGCTGGTGGTGCCCCGTTCGTGGTAGTGTTTCCAAGTTTGCGAGGTGGAAGGGCTATAGAGGCAGGTTCTTTCTTCTTTTTTTCACCTCACAGTGACCAAGGGTTCAGACGTAAAGGGAGGTGGAGTGCTTGCCATGCCTCCAATCAGGGATAGGCTCTCCCAGGTTAATTACCTAGAAGTGCTCAATTATGGGGTCCTACGGATTCGTGGCTTCATGAACCTCCGTAATGCCTACCATGTAGCATGAGAGATCCCTTGCGGCCTATAGCTAGTCCAGGATCTCTGAGTCCTCCCCATAGGGCATTATGCCTTTCCTCCATTGGCATGGGTGCAACCACAGCACCTTGCAGGGCTTGGTCAGGACCTTCTTCAAGCTTGAGTTCTTTTTGGCCATGGGTTTGAGTGTGAGGTATCCACAACCTCTCGGTACCCCAATTGTGTAGCACACCAGTACCTTGCAACCATGGTCGGCCAATCGTGTAGCACACCAGCACCTTGCAACCATGGTTAGCCAATCAGTAAGGAGTATGCTCGTTTGACCTCGAGTAGACAAAAAACCACAAAATCTAGAGAAAAGATAACATCTTGAATTTGGACTGGCACTCCCTCCACTAGCCCGAGAGGTGTCACCTCGTGTGCTAGTCCGCCATCCGAACATGGAAATTGATGGGCCTGGTGATCTCTAGACCAGTGGCTTTGAGAGTAAACTCCAACATCAAGTTGACTCCGGATCCAGAGAGAGGGGTACCATGGATTTATTGTGAGGCGAGGGCTTTTGAAATCGGTGAGGGCACTGATTGCATGAGTGATGCCTAGACATTTGGTTGATTGCAAGCCAACCCAAATCTATGGCTCACTACCTCCTCTAGTTTTTTTAGAAGGAGATCCAATTTCACCCGGGCAGTGGGGCTACATCTGAGCAATTGGTAGAGTGACATCCCCACCTTGCTCTCCTTGATGAGTAGGTCGGTCATGGAGGTTGTGGAAGGTGTGGGGTGGTGAGCCACATCGACTTGCCCTCCAGCATTGAACATGGGTGGAGCCCTCAAAGATGTTTGAAAGTTTGTAGAAAGGTGTGGTCCACCATATTAGGAGACATGTTTGAGGGGACTTCACCTTTCTCTGGTGTGATGGTTCCGATTCTCCAAGGGCCTTCTTCTGAGCATGGGTGACCACACCAGTGGTGGTGTGATACACATGAGATGAGGGTGTAGGGTTGAATTGGTTTAAGGAAAATCCCAAGGTGAAGGAAGGGTGAACTGGCAGAGGAGGTGTTAGCCAACTCATCAGTAGCACTTCCCACAGAGACCAAGTGAGTGGCATCTGGCACTTGGAAGGGGAAATCAGTGGAAGCACGAGCTCATTACTTTGGACATTGGCCTTAGGGCCAGTGTGATGACATGGTGGTGTCCCTTCTAGAAGGGGACAGCGACCTTGGTAGTGTGACCATACTCCCCACAATGGTAGCATAAGATAGGATGATTATGGGGGGCAGGTGGTCAGGGAGGTTGTTTTTTTTTGAAGGGGTGATCGTGAGGGTGGTAGGTGTAGGAGATTGTGGGGTGGGAATGAGGGGTGGAAGGTAAAGATTAGTGTGGGTGCGGGAGTGTGGGTGTATGCAAGAGTGATGGTTTGGTAGACAGGTGCAGTTGCTGGGGTGAAGGATGTGAAATGACCAGTGGGGGCAGCTAGTAGAGGAAATTGTTGGCTGGTGATGCAATTGGTGGAAGCCCTTCAAGTAGTAGCAATCCTTTTCCTCATCTCATGACCACCTTTTTCACAAAAAGAGCAGTACTTTCTCCGTGGGCACTCTCAGGGGGGTTGCTCTGAGGCTTGGCATGGCGCACCAAACTCTGTTCTTTGCTTCTTGTTGCCCCTTAAGTTCTTCTATCTCCTTCTTCAGTTGGGCTAAGGTGTTGTCTTCAATTTGTGCCTTGTGAAGCTTTAGTGCCTCCAACTCCTTTTTGAGGATGGCCATAGGGTGTTCTTGTTGTGAATACTTGACCCAAGAGGATGAGGAATTGTTGTCGCACTCAAACAGCAAGCACGCATTCTCCAGCTAAGAGGCCAGTTCTTGGAAGTCCAGTAAGGTGGTGGGCGTAGGTTTATTTTTGTTGGGTGGACCGTGGCAAAAGGATTGTAGCACCCAATACTAAGACCCTTGTTCATGTTATCAACTCAGATATGATCTCCCAAGGTAAGAGTTGAAGTCTTCCCAAGTCTTGGAGAATGCGGTCTTCGTAGTTACCCAGCCTGAAGGTGAAAAGAAAGTGTCCCTCAAGTTGGGCTAGGCCACAAAATGGTTTCTTGTTGTTTGCAAACAGACTAACCCACTTGTTAGGCTGAGCCTTCTAGAGTGGATGGAAATAGAGACAAGTAGGTGTCCTCCCTCTCTAGACCATGATTTTTGCACATAGAGATGAAGCACCACACATGATCATCTCCATCTTCCGAGGTGGAGACTTCGAACGTGCAAAGCTTGCCCAACACCACGAATAAGGGTTTTGGAGCTGGAGGGTTGTTCCCAGGGTGACCATGATTTACTGCTGCCATGGGTTAAGGTAGAGGAGAAAGAGCACTTCTGGGAGGCACAAAGTTGAGTGGCTGAAGCACTTGACAAAGAGGTAACTCTTAATGGGACTAATAGAACTAGAGCTCACGCATGCCCAATAAACGCGAGAGCATGTATTGGCCATGCAGAGATGATGAACTACCACAGACTCAAAATTTTGGGAGCTCCTAACTCACAAGAGTCCGTGCAAGAGTCTTGAGTAGGATCGCCAAATTTTTAGTGTACCCAACATGTCGGCACACTAAAAATCACTACCAGGTCCTCTCTAGTGAAATATACCCGCAAGAGTTGGCACGGGCTATGGAGATGGCGACCACTCTATCCCACTCCACTACTACACACTCACACAAACTCAAGAATGGAATACAACAAAGGAGTTAACAGTCCCCGAGAGTGACACACACATACACAAGACTGAGTAGGCAAGAGTTGGAACAACAAAAAACCATGTATTGTATTGGGATACTCGCTTAGTACACCAAGGCCTCTCTTTATACAATGGGCATGGCCCCTTGGGCCATCACGAGCCAAGTGCTAAAAGTGGTCACTTTGACAGATGTTGTTGGAGTAGGTTAGAGGTGCCAAGCACAAGTGGATGAGCACCACTTCCAAGCAGTCAAGTGGTTAGCCAATGTGGTCCCTAAGTTTGGGGAGTGGGGCAACCAAATATTCCCTGCTTGTGTGATTGTGGGTGACCTTTTGGGGTGCCCACACTTGGGGTTTATGACTTGGGGGTGACTTGGGGGTGCCCTATCTTCGGTTGTCACGAACTAGGACCATCAACAGCAGTGAGGGTGGCTAGAGTGTCATAATATCTAGCCCAATTAGACTCACTAAAAGCATGCAGCTAAATATTACCCCCCCTTAGCATGGAATAGACCAAGGGAGTGAGTGCCCTATAAATATAAGTATCTAAGTACTCACTTGGTAGTCTGCCCAATGCTTTTGAGACTGTGCATAAACCTGCTCAACTAGAGACCCCAAACTGAATGTTTGGCCTTGTATTACATAGATCAATGAGGCACCAAGGAAAAAAGAGGGGCTAATCTTCACCAATTTGCTATTTTTTGGGGGTTTTTTTGTAAAAACAATCACCTGGTATCTTAAAACATTCGCCCAAATTTTGGCCATTTTTTTGCCCCATTTTTGACATTTTAGGGCATTTTTTGAAAACATTTGCCCCATTTTCTATAATTTTAGATTTATATAGGAGGAATAATCTCCAACCCACCTTGCTCTAATTTTGAGTATGTGCAATGAAGAGCAACCTATTTCTTTCCTTTAAGGAAGTATAAGAAAATGATCATTGGATGGATGTAGGCCATGCAGGATGAGTACAACTCAATCGTCAAAAATTTTACTTACTAAACTATGATCATTGCACACATGCCATTCATTCTAAACTATGCACATACCATTTTATTGAGGTAAGTGCATTGATGTTTTATGCATCTTTCAGCAACAATATATGTATGAAACGCCTTTGACATATACTCCCCCCCTTTGATATATATATGCTAAGTTGCATTATACGTTATACGAATTATACAATATACACGAATAAGGGTGTATTTTGTCAAATACACTTAAAATACAATCGTATTATTCCATGCCACGTCAGACATTAGTCGACTTAACGTTTTAGTCCCAACAAATCGATCGTATGGTATTCGATCGAATGTCATACGATCAAATGCCATACGATCAAAAGATATTCAAATTATCATATGCCTTTTGTTCGAATTCAATTCTATCGAAACAATTACTATTAGCTATATAAGCTTGCTTATGGGCTGCATTGTCATTGAACAATTCCCCAGGTTCCTGCAAAAGGAATTTGCCTCTTGCCACTTGTGGTGGTGAGAAAAAAATAATCTAATTTAGTTAGAACTATTAAATTAGACAATTTGTTGGATAAATGTAATCCTCCCAACTCCTTAGTCCAATTTAATGTGTGGTGGTTAGGCTAGTGGTCAGTGGTTGTTTGGTGTGTAAAGCCTACAAATGGTTGGTGCATATGGTTCATGCAACTCATGCAACTAAAAATAGGGTAGAGGAGTCTCTAAATAAGGTACAAGTTGTGATCAAGTGATTATGTAAGTTTGGTTCATGTCTAATCATAATTAGTGTCTTCTTATGTTAATCTCAAAGCAATTTTTTGCATATACCAGTTTTTGTCTCTCATATTCATGATGTTTTGTACAAGCTTTGATCCACCTTGAGTATGTTTTGATAAATCTTCTTCTTAGTTGAATTATCATATTCAACATTTGGTATCAGAGCATGACCCAATTAGGTTTAGTTTATTAGCAAAAACCCTAATTTTTCTCTTAATCACCATAGCTAGTTTTTCTCTGTTTGAACCACATGCTGTAGATTTCCTTCATGCTTGCACCTGAGGTGATGATACCTTAAAATTTTGCTATAGGCCTCTTGCTTTTCTCCCACTCTTGCCCTAAAACGGAGATCATAGACCAATTTGATCCCAACTTTGCGAATTCGTCATCGCCATCAATGCAGCCGATTTTCTGCTAATCGCATGCATTCGCCGTCGTCTCTACGAATTAGCCTAATTCCTTTTAGGTGATTCAAGGCTATATGTGAGGATTCAGCATACCAAATCTTGAAGCATTTAGTCTACCGGAGTTGCTGTACGGAGCTGTTTTCCAGTCGCCTGTTTTCTGCCTCTTTTGCTCAAACAACTTGGTGATTCTTATTTTGATATATATTGATGATATTTTTATTATTTGGGCTTAAATTATCTATATGAGCAAGTTATCAACATCAAGCATCATATTGCATCATCATGAGCTCCAAATTCCCCGACAAATTCAACGGAACTGGGTTTCATATCTGGTAAATCAAGGTGAAGGACAGAACGTACTTTTGGTGCAAAGGCAAAGCATTCCAAGATCACTTTGAAGATGCAACTCTTTGATCTAACCATGGAGAGTAATGAGCTGTGATTAACAAGTTGAAGAGCTTAATGGCACAATTGGTTTATGTTAAGTCTCCTGTTCCTAAAGAAGATGCTATTGCTATATTGCTTAAAAGTTTACCTTTAAACTTTAGGCAAATTGTGACGGTACTTAAAGAGAAGGAGCTAGTCCCTTCTTTGGAAAGTATTTTAATTCAACAAAGTTTAGGCAAATTGTGACGGTACTTAAAGAGAAGGAGCCAGTCCCTTCTTTGGAAAGTATTTTAATTTCAATTTAGGTAGGTTGAGACCCTTGTGTTTCAACATAGTTCACACTAGGGTTAGTGAGTCTAAGTAGTTAGAATCCCTTGTGTTTGAACATTGTTTACACTAGGGTTTAGATCAATTAAAGTAGCTAGAATCCCTTGTGTTGGAACATTGTTCACACTAGGGCTTAGGTCCATTAAAGTAGTTAGAATCCCTTGTGTTGGAACATTGTTCACACTAGGGCTTAGGGTTCCAACACAAGGGATTAGGTCCATTAAAGTAGTTAGAATCCCTTGCATTGGAACATTGTTCACACTAGGGCTTAGGTCAATTAAAGTAGCTAGAATTCCTTGTGTTGGAACATGGTTCACACTAGGGTTTAGGTTAATTAAAGGAGCTAGAATCCCCTGTGTTGGAACATCGTTCACACTAGGGTTTAGGTTACTTAAAGGAGCTACAATCCCTTGTGTTGGAACATAGTTCACACTGGGTTATGTTGGAATATACAAGTGAATAGGGTGTGTGCGGGAACAAGCCCTTGGTAGAGGCTGTAAAAGAGAATCTGTAAATGTGAGAGAACCTGTGAAAAGGTGAGAAGAATCTACTAGGAGAGAATAAAGGGTAGCATGGGGAGATTTAGGAGGTGTGGAGATATTTTGGGAGAGGTGGAGAGAATCAAGCAAAAAGAGAGTTTGTAAATGTGAGAGAACCTATGAAAAGGTGAGAAGAATCTACTAGGAGAGAATAAAGGGTAGCATGAGGAGATTTAGGAGGTGTGGAGATATTCTGGGAGAGGTGGAGAGAATCAAGCAAAAGAGGTGGAGTGAATCAAGGAGAAATCAATGGGATTGGATGCTTGGATGTAAACTCTATAAATTGAGGCATTGGCCTAATGAGAATTTACTGGTTTTTTATTATCCATGCCTACATTAAGCTATCAGTTAATTGCTCACTAATCACGTCTTAATTATCATCTTAATGATGTTGATTCTAGCATTTGATCCACCATAGCTCATCACATGGCTATAATTTTAACATGGTATGAGAGCCTAGCCTACAATCCATTAATTTATGAGCCCATTATCTTGCTAATCACCTGCCTAATTAGGATTAGCTAATTAATATTTTCACCTCTTTTTTCAACTAACCTCTGCACCCCCAGCCAGTGGAGGGGATTGATTTCCCTCCAGGAGCAACATTAGCTCAAGCCACTTTAGGCATACAAAGCTAACTCATTGTGCTCCAGCCCATCAAATCAGCGCAGCAAACCGCCTACTAGAGCTCCAGATTTTTGCTAATTTGCAGGCGCCATTTTTCTAAGGAGAAATTGAAATATCGGCTTCATCACATGCAATGGGTCTAATTCCTCTTGGCCCTAGGGGTTTTGACTACAAGCTGGTGAAGTCAGAATTCGATTTGATCAAGTCTACAGTGAGATCCAAGCTCTTCATCAAATCTGCAGGTGACTTTGTTAAAACAAAGATTAAGCATTCAATGTTTGGTCAAATCTTGTGTTTCTTGGCTTAATCCTCTACTAGACTAATTTCTATTGATGGACTTAAAAGGATTTGAGCTCATTTGAACTCTAAGGCCTCAGATTTGGGCTCCTCGCATACTCTATTTTTTGCACACAAAATAGAGGATTAATTTGCTATAATCAGTGAGATTAATCAATGCTAATGACTATATTTTGGTACAATTGAGGGTTCAAATTAACCATTAGGTATCAGATACAGATCCCTATTACTTTATATTACAATTCGGAGATGGTTTGATACTCCAACCATTCCGCACAAATTGGTTACCCTTGATTTAATGTAATTTCCGATAATTTTATGCTGATAAATCTATTGTAATCATCTCCTAAACACCAGATTGAGTTGTAAAAGGGTAGACACTGTCCTTAAATCTTGAAATTAGATCAAGAGGTAAGACCCCCTTCACATTATCATGAGTACGGCACAAGAAATAGCCAAATTTAATGGGGAGTAGTTTTACACATGGCAGACAAAAACCATGTATCTGCTCATGAGGAAAAAACTGTGGGGGCTAGTTGAGGGAAGAGATGAATGCCTAAAGGTGAGAGGGAAAAATTAGTGGAAGAGCAGGAATGAAAAACCATTGGGACTTATCGCACTCAGTTTAAATGATGAAATCATTCATCACATCACAGGGATACATGGGCAAAAGATGCATGGGATGAACTCAATAAATTATTTGGCACACAAGCTAAAAATTTAAAGATAAATCTGTTAATGCAATTCTACAAATTGGATATGAAGGAAAGTGAACCTTTAATCACACACTTGAACAGATATAAAAGCATTAAGCAACAACTGGTAGCTATTGGCAAAAAGGTAGAAGATGATGAGGCACTAGAAGATGATGAGGCACTAGTAGTGCTTCTGAGAGTGTGGACAAAGGTGAATATGAAAACATTGTAGCAACACTAAAGAATGTACCTGAATTGAAGCTACACGAGATATAAGGAGCTCTACTAGAGCAAGAGAGCAGAGGCAAAGAAAAGAAATGGCTCGACTCAATATAGCAGGAGAAGAAAAAGCATTTTTCACCCGAGGAGGATTCTCTCGAGGACGAGGACAAGGAAGAGACAGAGTTGGAGGAAGGACCTTCACTTTTGCCACAACTGTGGAAAGCCAGGACACATGGCAAGAGAGTGCTACAGCAAACCTAGTGGAGAAGAAACGACATCAGCAAACTTCATGGAGGCTCCTAAGGAGTCGGATCATCTTTTCTGAGAGAGAGAGAAACCCCACAATGGCTGTAGAGCGGTTCTCTCTACCATGCAATATAGTTCTCATAGAGGCGATCAACAAATGTGTTAAGAAACACAATGTCAATCCGAGGACTCGACCCGATTAGTGCATGAAGGCTTATCCCATGAGGGAGAGCTCACATACACGAACCACCACTTGACGATTCAACCATTCAACACCTCAATCAATCTCTCAATCCCTTAAATCCACTACACTAATCAAGAGAACAAGCAATGCATGGCAATCTCTTAATCCCATTCAAACATTGATTAAATCTTAGCTTTCCCTAATGCTAGCAAACCCATAAGCGTGCATCTACTAACCCACAAGCTTAAGCAAGCATAGACTGTAACATTCACAAACCCACAAGCTCATAGAGAGAGTCTATCCATGAATAACTCATTGCCAATGAAGTGGGCAAGAGCTTGCACATCAATGGAGACTACACACACACACACTACAAGCATGCATACACAAGAGAAAGAAAGAAGCATTCAACTAATCATAGATTAATCTACTTCAATGATGCTAAAATAGATTAAGAGAAAGAAGTGGAGCTATACTCATTGGAGCTTGATAGAGAGAGAGTTAGAGAGTTGCCATAGCTTGAGAGCTCAAGAGCTTCACTCAATAGCTTATGAGAATGGCCAAAAATGTCCTCTTTCTTTAGCTAACATCTCTTTTATAGAGATGTCACTAACCCTAACCCTAGGCCTCTTTCACACATGGGCGGACAACCCCATAAGTGAGCCTTGCTTAATACACATAGAACTCTCATTTAGAACCCACATTGGCCTAAAACGATTTACATTGCACTTCGGCACAAAAATATGGAAAAATTATGTGCGTCTTATGTTCCCATGGCTACAATCCCGCTCTCTCGCATTAATTGCTTCCGCCCTCCTTCCATAATCCGTGTTCCCGTGAGTGAACATTCCCCCCTTCCTAAATCGCGCACGTCCTCGGGCACGGTAGAAACAAAAGCTGCAAAAAACAATGGAAGACAAGTAAAGCCTTTTATTGAAAAAAAACCAGAAATGACAATCTCACACGTGAGCATGCAAGTGAAAGGCCAATTAGAGTTTTAAAGAGTGCTAAAAGAAGCGAGTAAAGACTAGTCAAAGTGAGACTAAGTGGTAGATAGTGCTATGCAAAGGCAAGTGTGTCTGTACACCGCAAGTTATGACCGTAGTCTCAATGTCCTACAAGTGTTTAAGTTATTCCTAAGTGGCAACCCTACTCCTAAATATAAGCCATGGTGATTGGACCTTTCTTTCTTTCTTTTTTTCTTTCTCTTTTTTTTAAAAAATTTTGTTTTGTTTTTTTTTGTAAAGAGCAGAAGATTAAAGAGAATTATTATTTTTAGCTTGATAAAGAGGAAGGTTCCATCCCAATGAGACCCAAGCAATGGCCAAGAGACCTCCGCCAAGAGAATCTAAAGACCGCTAAGTATCTCAAGGGCGACAGACCCTTTTCTTTCTTTTTGACATAAGGAGTACCCCATGAAGATGAGGGCATCGGTCTCGAGGGCCCATAATGTACCCAGGAGTCCTACCTGTATCTATCAAGGCAATAGAGTCCTTGTAGGTCTTCTTCTTAATCTTTTAGACGTCAGTGTACACCCCATGGAAACCAAGGCATCAGCCCCAAGGTGCTAAAACAACCCAAGGTCCTACCAAGCATTCCACATGGCCGTAGACACGTCATGTCTCAAGTCACTTCTATATATTTTTTAGGGCATGTGTTTCGTAAATTTTTGTTTATCGTAGCACCTAGCCCATACCTAAGAGGTAGCTACCACTAAGGATAACTAATATATTTCTAGAGCTTAAGAACTTGGCATACTCCGTTGGTATATGTCTTACACCGTCTTCAAATAGAAATACCTTCTACTAAGTCCTCTAAGAATCTAGAAATCACTCGCCAATAGTAACAACTAATTTAAAACTTAAACCAGCCAACTGTGTGTGAACATGCAAACAATATATGCAAAAGTGAAAAGCACATAAAGAACAAAAGATTGTGATTTGAATACACCTGTTGTAGTGCTCGTTGATGTGGCGCGTTTGTCTTGATGCACTGCTGATGTGCATATTGCTTCTCTTTGCTCTTTGTAGGCATTGCATGTCTCCCCCCTTCCTAATTTGTGTGCACGGTAGGTGGACTATTGGAGCATGTTTGTATGCTCTTGTTTTGCTGAGATCTCTGCAAAATGTCTTATTAACAAACAAGAAAAAAAAGAATAAAATTTGTTATTGGTGCCAATCACCAAATATAGCCGAGGGGAAAAACCCAGTGGGAGAAAAGTGCCCTGGCTTGTTGATCTTATTGTGGAGTTGATGTGCTTATCCTTGCACTGGCGGTGGATCCGTGTCCACTTCTGCTGGAAAGATTGTATCAATCACTTCAGGATGCAAGGACAACCATGTACAAAAGCCGGCCTCTGGAGAAGGTGGTAGAGGAAGGAGTGCTTCCTCGCTAAAATATGGCATTGGTTCTATGGGAAGGTTAAGCAGACAATGCCGATTTTGGAATTGCTCAATATAGGTGCTCATAGTGATCCAAAATTGACATGTTGAGGCTGGGGGAAGAAGGGCTTGCAAGATAGGTGGTTGCAAGTCATTTATGCATGTATCCCTCCATTGTTGTGCTTGAATCTCCTCAGGTAATCTACATTGATTTGGTCCTCGATCTGGTACTCTCATATCAAGAAGGTTATGGCATTGGGGTGTAATTCCCACAATTTGTTTCATTAAGTCCGTGCCATATCGTCGAAAGTAAGAGCGGCATAGCCAACAAATGTGTGAAGCTTCCCCTAATACGAGTCGTGCACACTCTTGACAATGTGGAAATGGATGATGCTATTGATAGAATAAAGTGACAAAGTGATGCCCACAACAAATTTCACCTAAGGGAGCATAAAAGTACCTAGAATGAGTTCGAAAAGGAGGAGCACTACAACCCCCGCGATGTTCAGGTGTTGAGTACTATCAGGGTCAATGCATGGTGGTGGACATGTATCTTGCCAAGTATCCATCAGGAGGTATCTGGGCGTAGAACAATGAAAATTAGAAACTTCAAACTTTATACACTCATATCTAGCATTACAATCCCTATCAAAAACAAGTAGATAAGATCATCTCAAAAAGAACACAATCCTGTAATGGCAGAAGGAACCACATTAGTAAAAGTGAGACTATTCAAACACTGATCTACCAAAGAGCTTCAATTGTAGTGTTAATGCCTTACCTTTGGTTTTGGGTATGTCCTTCTTAAGAGGTGGGAAGGATAGCAATTGTCAAGGAATTTGAGCACGATAAGAGGATTTAGGCAGTGAAGTGCTAGAATCTATGCTCAAAGGAGACTCATGTAAAGTTGGATTTGTCTTAGGTACACAAGTTGATGGTGGAAGTGTGTAACAAGGAGAAGTTGGGACAACTGGTGATTCAATACATGTTTTGGGAAGGTCAACACAAGGATATTTGTAGGTACTATCACAACCACCTATCCTATCTTGAAGAGGTTGTGTTGATTTCCTTTGCACCCACTGATATGAAAAACCAAGAGTGGCTTTTGGAATCTTATTGATACACTCTTCTGGCTCTAGCAACCCATGGCATTTGGGAAGCCAAAGTTCTGTTGCACCCTCATAATAGCCTTGTGCTTTAACAACATGCTTTGGGACCCAATGAGTAACAATCTGAGGCTTAGGCTTGGAAAAGATATTCTTTTTAGGAGGTTTAGGAACTAGGCTAGATGGTACAAGTTTGTACGCATCTTTGGGTAGCCAAATTGACGATTCCTTCTTGCCTGGCCTTCTTTGAGCAGTGACTAGAGTAGTTGGAACATGCCAGCCATGGCCCTCACTTGAGGACTCATCGATTATCCACATCATTTGTCTTGGAGCTTGGAGAAACAAGATGAGGCTAGTACAACCGAAGATAGTTTTGGGGGTTCTGTTTTTGTGGATAAGGTGAACGAGACTCTAGATGCCACCATTGATGCTCATAGAAGTCGCATTGCAGCTTTATCTGAGCTACCCAAGAAGCTTCAAGAATACCCAAACCCTCGTGAGGAGAAGATCAATCTAGCTGTACATCAGCAACTCATTAGGGAAGCTCAATCAATACTTGAGGGCCCACCTCCACCTATCCCTCGGGGCCCAACCTCTCTTAAGCCAACATTAGAAACCATACCAGAAGTGTCATCAAGTTGGGAAATGAAAAGTGGGCTGATCTCACAAGCTCATAGCGAGAAGTCTGCATCAATTGACACCCCATTGAAAGAAGGCATTCTGCCCCACCACCTAGTCTGCATCAATTGACACCCCATTAAAAGAAGGCATTCTACCCCACCACCTAGTCTTGCCTTCCCATGTAATGATGAAGTTATTGATGCTAACGAGGACATGGAAAATGAGATGTGGGCAGCAGTTCATGAGAAAGTTAATGTGAATATGTCCTCTATTATTTCACCTCCATTCTGTGAAGTGGATTTTACCAGGGGCACAGAAAACAACTTTCGACGCCCAAGCATCCAGGAGGAAGTTCAAACAATTGTTTCTCCTAGAAGTAAGCATACAATGAAAACCTTACCATCTTATTTGGGAGAATATGAGAACTGTTCTTAAACCTTGAGGATACCCTCCATGCATAGAAGGTTGACAAAGGAGATGGATATGGGTATCATGCAAGCTATTTTGTCAACACCAGTGGCTTGTACCTTACCTTTGCTTGATTTGATAAAGATTCGACCAGAGTTGTGGAATGATATTGCCACATGTTTGTCAGAGCAGGTATTGCTACAAAAGGGTCACCATCAATGTACTATACACCCTGAGACAAAGCATGTTATGCCAGTTCCTATCAACAAAGTAGGAAAATTTTGTGAGGACGATCAGGGAAATGCTACCCTTCCATTAGAAGTGCGAAAAGTAGCTTCAACTGCAATACTTGATAGTGGTGCAGGAGTGGGCATTGTGACAAGGTCCATTTGGGAAAAGTGGGGAAAACCAGCTATTAGGAGTACAAGGATGCGCTTGCACCTCTAGCAGATGGAAGCTTAGAACATCCCATTGGGCTGCTAGAGAACATATTGGTCACCACATGTGGGATTGAATATGAGCACACATTTGCAGTAGTGGATTTTGGAAAGCATCCAAACTATGAAGTGATATTGGGTAGACCATTCATGCAACAATTTCAAATGATTCAGGATTGGAGATACAATTATTTGTACCTCCGACATGATTCTGTCATCACAAGGGTCAACCTAAAGAATCACTCATATCGTGATGTAACAAGTTCTCCAATAGATGAGTTTGATTCTGCTTCATCTGAGGGCTCAAGAGTTACATTGTCAGATGGGCGAGATCTGTGGATGTGTGGAGCCTCATGTAAGGATTTCAACACTGAGAGACTTAAGGGTAATCGAAGTGTATCAGATGAGGCATACATTCCACAACCCTTCCCTGAGCACTTAATTGATCCCCTAGAATGGAGTCATGTCCTTGCAACATTATCGACATGTGCTTTACCTAAGCCAATTCAATTTTGTGACTCAGATGGATATGACATTATTCCTATACAAATGGTACAACCACGTGACCTTCTATATGATTTGTACTATGGGGTTGCATCCACAGCACTGCATGTAGAGGAAGTCTCAGTGGAGGATTTAACACTCGAATCAGCTAATGATGCTGATAAGGAAGACGGATGGGACTCTGATTTTGATGATGATGTGATAAGGAAGACAGATGGGACTCTGATTTTGATGATGATGTGATAATCCCAAGGAAGAGTTAGGAAAGGCATGCCTACTCTTGAGAGGAAGGGAGGTTCAAATAGAGATCCCTCGAAGCCGACCCAAACGTAAATGCTGTAAGAGCCATAAGAGAATCCGTAAACAAGATGAGAGGGAACGACGTGAGAGAATACAAAAAGAAAACAAGGAGTTTAAGAATGAACACTCTCGACCACCACCTCACTTCTCAGGAAAGAATGGATATCTATACTATGTCCAAGCACAAGATAGTATCAAAGACCAAGTAAAATGATCAGATGGATTCCAACCAGGAGAAAAGCTAAAAACTGTTAGCAAAAATCACAAAAAAACAAAGAGACCAAAACAAAAACTCAAGTCTCAAACAGATTCAAAAGAGAGCGTCAGAAGTGCAAAGATAAAGGTTGAACGAAAAACTCTGATACAAGATTGCAAAAGAGAGCTCAAAACTGCATGGTCTTCAATTAGTGATGACTCAAGTGGACAAGAACAAGGTCTCAATGTTCCCCCCAACTTCACATAGTACACTCTTCAAGATCGGAAGATTGTTCTTCAATAGCCCATGCGACAAAAGCCAAGCATGCTAGGGATTTCATATGATGGTCCAGAAGATGCAAAAAAATTGATATCGCTAAGCCACGAGAAGAGCCTTGCTATGTGTGGATTACCACAGACTTGTCCTTAAATGAGGAGAAGTTATTAATTCAAACAATAAAGGAGTATCATGATGTTTTTGCTTGGAGTTATAAAGACCTCAAAGGAGTTGATCCAAGCATATGTCAGCATACAATTCCATTGCGAGAGGATGCAAAGCCTTCCAAGCAACGTCCTTATACTTACAATGAGAATTTTGCACGAAAGATAAAAGAAGAAATAGATAAGCTCTTAGAGGCAAAATTTATCTATGAGATTGAACACACTGAATGAGTCTCCCCTATTGTAGTGGTGCCCAAGAAAAATGGAAAACTTTGAGTATGTGTAAACCTCAAGAAGGTAAATGCAGCTACTGTACGTGATCATTACCCACTTCCAATCACGGATCATGTTTTGGAACATGTTGCAGGGAAAAAGGCATATAGTTTCTTGGATGGATTCTCCGGTTACAATCAAGTGTCAATTGATCCGAAGGATTAACACAAGACAGCCTTTGCAACTGAAGATGGCATCTTTGCCTATCGTGTTATGCCATTTGGTCTAACAAATACACCTGCAACCTTTCAGTGGTAATGAGTCATGTATTCAAGGAGTACCTTAGGCTATTTCTTGAGATCTTCATGGATGATTTATGTGTTCACTCACAAGAGCGTGATGATCATATAGAACACCTCAGACTTGTGTTTCAAAAGTGTCAAGTTTATCGTATATGCTTGAATCCTGATAAGTGCAAATTCATGGTAAGACAAGGGAAGATTTTGGGCCATATTGTTTCTCGCAATGGTATTTCAACAGATATGGATAAAATTGATGTCATTGTCTCATTACCTCGGCCTATCAACCCTAAAGGGGTACAAATATTCATGGGACATTGTCGCTATTATCGTCGATTCATCTACATGTACGCTGTCCTAGCCAGACCATTATATGCTCTTCTTGTAAAGTTTAATTGGACTGACGAGTGTGAGGAATCCTTTGAAAAGTTAAGCATTAGTGTCTGCACCCATCTTACGAGCACCAGATTGGAACCAAATCTTTCATGTCCATATTGATGCTTCAAACTTTGCAATTGGATGTATTTTGGCTCAATCGGGAGAACATAATAAGGATTTCCCAATCTCATATGCTACTCGACAGTTGAACAATGCTGAGAAGAATTATACCACAACAGAAAGAGAAGGTTTGTCCATGATATATGCAGTGAAAAAGTTTCGCGAGGCAAATAAATTTATATTTTTTGTGGACCATCAACAAGCACTACTATATTTGGTGAATAAGCCTTGTGCAACTGGAAGGATTGTGAGGTGGTTTGTCATCCTTCTTGAGTTTGATTTTGAAGTGGCAGTCCGAAAAGGAACAACTCATCTTAGGGCAGATCATTTGTCTCGAATCACCTCTGGAGAAGCTCCTGTGGGTGTGGATGATGATATGTTAGATTCAACACTTTTCCTTGTGTAGAGACAGCTCCTAAATGGTCTGAACCCATCTTATAAATTTTGACAAGTGGGCAGATACAACTAGCGGGTCCTAATGTGGACCTATGGTGACCATTCACGTTAATCTCAGGGAGATTATATCGTCAGGGTAATGATGGAGTGTTGCGGCTTATACCTAACCCTCACCAATATGAGGAGACCTTGGAATGCGCACATGAGGGTATTGGTGGAATCCATGCATCAGCTTGTGCAACGTATAACTCAGGATGGGCAATGGTGGCCTACCATGCATGCGGATGCTGAAAAATTTGTTTGTAACTGTGCCTCATGTCAAATTCAACAACCAATTCATAATGTCACATTATTCCAAATTTCAACTACACCAAGTTGGAGCAAGTATATTGTGGACTATCTTCAGCATGGTCATACTGATCGAACAATTCCTAAATATCGAAAGCATGCTATTGAAGTTGAAGCGGCCAACTATATGCTGATAGAGGGCCAACTCTACAAGAGGGGCAAGGATGGCAACTTGCGCATGTGTGTATGTGAAGCTGACTACTTGAAAATCTTGACTCATGCACATGCAAGTGTTGGGGGTGGACACTTTTCGGGCAATACCACAGCTAAGTTGATTAGGTGGTTTGGGCTTTGGTGGCCAACCTTACAAATGGATGCCGAAGAATATGTGAAACATTGTGACGATTGTCAAAGGACCAAACCTCCTATCACAAAGGACAATATGTCATTGGGTCCTATGTTAAGCACACGTGCGTTTGCCAAATGGGGTATTGACTTTGTCGGTCCCATTAAACCTCTAGCTCATCACATGCATGCCGAATATATTATAGTCGCAATTGACTATTTGACCAAATGGGTAGAAGCAAAGGCTACAATCAAAAATGATGCCAAAACCATAGCCAAGTTCTTGTATGAGTACGTGTTTACACGCTATGGCTTACCTATTGAAATCGTTAGTGATCAAGGTGTGCACTTTGTGAATAAGGTCATAGAGTTTTTACTCCAAGAATTTATGGTAATTCACAAGCGTTCTGCACCCTATCATCCCCAGACTAATGGTCAAGCTGAGAGTACTAACAAGATTCTTTGCACAGCACTCACAAAGATTGTTGAGGGACATAGGACTGATTGGGAGCAAAAGTTGCAGTCAGTTCTTTGGGCATATAGAACAGCCTATAAAACATCTGTGGGCACAACCCCATTTGAGCTTGCTTTTGGGCTAGATGCAATTCTTCCCATTGAATTTCTTGTACCTACTCTACGAGTTGCTAAACAATTGGACTGGACTGGTCATGAGCTTTCTCAACGCATTGATGAATTGGAAAAGCTTGATGAGACCCACTTATTGGCAGTAATGGGGATGTATGCCGAGAAGAGGAGACAAAAGCAATGGTATGATCGAAATGTAACAACTGGCCGATTCAAAAAAGGGGACCTTGTGCTCTTGTACACACTTAAGAAGCATAAGAGAAAGCTCAAGAAACGTGGCCTAGGACCATTTGTGATTAATGAGCTTACTCCAAGTGGTGCAGTGCGTTTAGAGACACTAGAAGGTGAGCAAATGCCTAACTTCATTAATGGAAGTCGTCTCAAGAAATACAATGAACCATTAACTGAAGCCATGCTTCAACAAATGCATGCTACCCACACACGGAAAGAAGCACATGACCTACTTAAACGTCAGGCTCAAGACGAAGCTAAAGCTAGGGTTGCAAAAGCCAAGGAGCGTCGCAAGGCTTCTGTGTTGACCTTACAGTTGGCTACTGATGAACAATATGTCGATCCTTTCAATATTCACGTGTGTCTTCATCTTCATGAGACTACCTACTTTGTCTCTACGCCTTAATTGACTCTGGTGCAGATTATAATGTTCTCTCATTTGACACATGGGTAGCCTTGGGAGGACAAGCAACACTTGTGCACATTCCTATCGACTTACGAAGCTTCTCGGGTGAAGATAACCCTATAGAGGGAAAATGTGTCATTATGATGTCCATTCAGGATCACCAGATGTCAGTTCCCTTTTATGTGGCTAGTAAGTCCAAGGCAGTGGGGGTAGAGGTTGTTCTTGGTCGATCATGGTTAAGTGCTACCAATTATTCATTAAATTGGAAGAATAGACAATACAAATTGCAAATTGATTCTGATTGCATCTTGGGATCTGCTACTCCACGAGTTTTATCATGTCAAAAGGGTGGTAGTTCTACCTTACACAACCCACTTTCAACATCAGTTTGGTCACAATCAGAACATGTTTGGATTGGTAATTGGCGCCCAGTGCGGGTTTTTCAAGTCTCTTGGTGCTTAAGAGGCCATGGAAAATCCGGGCCTTCCCCATACCATCGTACCCAAACATGCTCCGATGGGGACCAAACTTTGCAAGCATGTGGGGGTGGGTCCCCCCCACATGCTTGCAAAGTTTGGTCCCCATCAGAGCATGTTTGGATTGGCAATTAGCGCCCAGTGCGGGTTTTTCAAGACTCTTGGTGCTTAAGAGGCCATGGAAAATCCGGGCCTTCCCCATACCATCGTACCCAAACATGCTCCGATGGGGACCAAACTTTGCAAGCATGTGGGGGTGGGTCCCCCCCACATGCTTGCAAAGTTTGGTCCCCATCAGAGCATGTTTGGATTGGCAATTAGCGCCCAGTGCGGGTTTTTCAAGTCTCTTGGTGCTTAAGAGGCCATGGAAAATCCGGGCCTTCCCCATGCCATCGTACCCAAACATGCTCCGATGGGGACCAAACTTTGCAAGCATGTGGGGGTGGGTCCCCCCCACATGCTTGCAAAGTTTGGTCCCCATCAGAGCATGTTTGGATTGGCAATTAGCGCCCAGTGCGGGTTTTTCAAGTCTCTTGGTGCTTAAGAGGCCATGGAAAATCCGAGCCTTCCCCATGCCATCGTACCCAAACATGCTCCGATGGGGACCAAACTTTGCAAGCATGTGGGGGTGGGTCCCCCCCACATGCTTGCAAAGTTTGGTCCCCATCAGAGCATGTTTGGATTGGCAATTAGCGCCCAGTGCGGGTTTTTCAAGTCTCTTGGTGCTTAAGAGGCCATGGAAAATCCGGGCCTTCCCCATGCCATCGTACCCAAACATGCTCCGATGGGGACCAAACTTTGCAAGCATGTGGGGGTGGGTCCCCCCCACATGCTTGCAAAGTTTGGTCCCCATCAGAGCATGTTTGGATTGGCAATTAGCGCCCAGTGCGGGTTTTTCAAGTCTCTTGGTGCTTAAGAGGCCATGGAAAATCCGGGCCTTCCCCATGCCATCGTACCCAAACATGCTCCGATGGGGACCAAACTTTGCAATCATGTGGGGGGGTGGGTCCCCCCCACATGATTGCAAAGTTTGGTCCCCATCGGAGCATGTTTGGGTACGATGGCATGGGGAAGGCCCGGATTTTCCATGGCCTCTTAAGCACCAAGAGACTTGAAAAACCCGCACTAAGCGCCAATTTCCAATCCAAACATGCTTGCAAAGTTTGGTCCCCATCGGAGCATGTTTGGGTACGATGGTATGGGGAAGGCCCGGATTTTCCATGGCCTCTTAAGCACCAAGAGACTTGAAAAACCCGCACTGGGCGCCCATTGCCAATCCAAACATGTTCTGATTGTGACCAAACTTTGCAAGCATGTGGGGGTGGGTCCCCTCCCCATGCTTGCAAAGTTTGGTCACCATCAGAGCATGTTTGGGTACGATGGCATGGAGATTTTCAACAAACAATATGATAGCCAAAGTGTTAAAAAATATAATAAAATCAAGAACATCAACGAAAATGTAATGATACTCAATAATGAGAAAACTCATAATGATATAAACATCAAATAAGTACATCAGAATGAAAATGAGCTACCCCAGCTAGTCTGAGGTTAGTCACTGCCCAAAAATCTAAGTACAATGTAAGTGAGCTAACCCAGGTAGTCTGAGTTTAGTCACTATCAAGATAGAGATCTAGTCAGCAGCACCCTCTCTAGCTCTCAACTGCTCTAGAATGCTCTCATGGTCATCCACTCGAAGCCGAAAACGAGGGTGAGAACTGTGTTTTCGGCTCTGTACTCGAACAAGGGTGAGCCTGGTAGCAACCACTAGATGAGAGAACTGAAATGCCTCTAACTCCCACTTCCACTGCTGGAACTCAAGACTCCCCCGATGAAGTCGAATCTGCTGGTAGAACCGGCCTGCCACAATCATGCTATGGGCGTCATAAGAAAACCCATGATCATCCACTGTATCCTGGTCAAGCATGCACTTTGGCCTAGTGCAACTCATCAGATAGTAGTCTACTCCCTCGCTATTTCCCTCACTGGCAATAACAGCAAATACATCACCCTCCTGT
Source organism: Cibotium barometz (assembly GCF_041138505.1). Classification (NCBI taxonomy): domain Eukaryota; kingdom Viridiplantae; phylum Streptophyta; class Polypodiopsida; order Cyatheales; family Cibotiaceae; genus Cibotium; species Cibotium barometz. The sequence goes on from NC_141091.1 coordinate 37,350,437, forward strand.
AGCAAATCTGTCAGGTCATCATAACTAACCATGAACGCAGGACCTGTGTGCTCATCAGACACCACTGGGATGTGAAGGATGCTCGGGGGAGAGGAACGTCTGTATCCATGCATCTGCCCATCCTCTCGAGGCACAATGTGACCAATCGCCATCCATACATGCTCCACAGAAGCATGCAAACCATCGTGTGTAAATCGTGGGGGCCGCCATGCACGTGCTCCTGATGGAATGTAAGCCCAAGGTGCCAGGTACTGTGTCACAATCATGGGAGGCTCTGCGGTCAATCGTGCCACCATCCACATGCCAAAAAAATCTCCTGACAATCCGAGCATCACGTCTGGGGTACGATGATGCTGCACTCCCACACAAATGTTGGGAGCACCACTCGACTACGTGGCCCGCATCTCTGAACCGCTGAGCATCCTGTCGGAGCTGATGATGCCTCAAGGCACGTTTCACACACGCGCCTGCACCATCATGCTCACCCTTCCCGTGACCAGTCTCAAAGAATGACCAAATCACTGGGATACTAGACTGCACATGCCACCTATAAATCCATAAAAGATAGTCTTAGTTATTGTTTTCTTTAAGATGTTCTAGTGAATTTAGTTTAATTTGTAAATGTAAGAAAGCCATAAGTACAACCTGTAGAGCCAATAGAATTGACGTGATGACTTGAACTGTGCGCCACAACCATCCGACCAAACCCATCGCTGGACATGTCTGATCCCACAATCTCCTAAAAAATCGTCATGGAGACGAAAACAGTGTTGCACAAAATGTGCATCATGTGAACGATCATCACTGATATAGAAATGATACTCTCGAATAATGACACGGGTCTCGGGGGTACTCGCTATCCCATCTACATGAGCCTCTGCATGTCGATAGCTAATGTGGACCAAAATAGCAACCTGGTGAGGGAAGCAATACATACGTTTAGGACACAAAAAATCAATTAAGTAATGAAGCTCAAACATAAAACAAATATTACAAAATATAACCATTACCTGCTCTGAGAAGTAATACTCAGATTGTATCTCCTGAAAAGGTGTGAAAGTGTAGTTCTCTGCAAAATCAATCACAGAGACGACCACACCAATAGGAAACTCTGCTAGGCATGCTCGGAACTGACGATCCTGCCACTTGGCACAATGACTGTGCCGTATGTAGGGGTAGATCTGCTCCCTAAATGTGGCTGTGAAGTGACAACGTGGTGTATGTTTGTCCACGAGCTGCAACTTCCTGGACTGTCCACCACTCTGGAGCTGGTGTGTCACATACTCATAACGTTGCCATGCCACTATCTCTTGGTCACTTGCATCAAGATCTACCATCTGTAGATGTGCAAGTGAACCACATGATGTGCAATTGCTCTCCACACAAGGCATCCTATGGAACTGGGCATCCTCCGTGCGTGCACACAAAAGAGAGTGGATGAAATCACGTGGACTACGAGGCAACTCTCTATGCCCACTAAGAGAACGGAACACATCATAAAAAAGATTGAACTCAACATGGTAGCGACAACAACATGTGTCACGCTGACGTGAGTACCTCACAAACCAAGGCTTACACCCCTCAAATGACCTTTGCCCAATTTTAAGCTCTGGATACGAAGCCACAAACTGAGAATACAACTCAGTTTGGGACATTTCAAGAAAGCAAGCACCGTGCTCAATGAACACTCCTCTTGTCACTCTCTTACGCAAAGCTTTCTTGAAACCTGGCGATGCACGACAATTCTCCTCCCAAAAACTTTCTATCAAGGTTCTAGTGGTTTCATCTAGTAGGCGATCATGCCTAGCTACACGACCACTACTCGCCCACATAGCACCAACCTCATTGGCATCTAAACTTTGTCGCCTAATAGACCCAACTCTAAGTGCGTGTGGTGCTATGGAAAGGATGCGAGATGTGGCACTAACCTTACCCTTCATTTGGGAGCTACTTATGGCTGCCACAATAGCCCGTCGAGCAGCCAAAGCGTCCGCAGAGTTCCTCTTCTTGTTAACTATATAGGAATGACGAACACTTTGTAGCACCGCCATGCCAGCTCTCCTCTCTCTTCGACCTCCAATGTCGGAAAGCGCCCTGCAGTTGGCCATGTTGGGCAGATCAATCAAAGCATCAAGCACACATGCCTGTGATGAAGACGTGAGGTCTTTGAAATAGGATTGGAAGATTGCATGGGCACGACGATGTGCCCCTGACTTTGATAGTTCTTTCCTATCCACACGAAGGGCGCCCAAAGGAGGGGGGGTGGGTTCTTGTAGAAGAGAGGACTCAAGAAGGGCGGGTTCATGTGGATTATCTAAACTAAGGGGTAGTGGGGGGGAAGAGGGCGAAGGGAGAGGAAGTGGAAGAGGAGGAGCAAGGCTTGGATCATCGCCAACAGAAGGTGTTGCTCGTTGACGTGCTCTCCACTCTCTCTTTCTCTCACGAGCTACCCTTCTCCTCTCCTCCTCTTGAACTTGGTGGATGGGGGGGAGTCTAGTCCTATCACGTTTCCGACTCCTACGACTTTGAGAACCCATTCTCAAGGAAGCTAAGAGAGAAAATATTATAAGGGCTCAATGATGGGATAGTACTACAGATAAGTGTGGGATAGTACTAGAGATGTGTGATTATATAGGAAAAATAGGTTATCCACTTCAAATCTCACTGGATTTCCTATCTAAGATTGATTGGATAACTAAGATAAACATAAAGATATTTAAAGATAAACTATTATCCACTTAAAAATTAATATTATTTATAATATTTATTAACAAGTCTAAATATTTATCATTACCAGATATATAAATATATCTTTAAAGAAATCTTTTATTTTATAATTATATAACTGCTTTTTTTAAATAATTTATTTTTTTCATATTTTATTCAAAGGTTTATTCTACATAAAAAAAATTTCAAGAAATATAAAAATAAAAAATTTACTTTTTTTAAAATTAATAATATGATCTTTAATAATATTTTTATTGATCTAATCCCAAAATATAATCCTTTTAAATTAGTGATTTTAAATTCTTTTATTTAATAAGTTACATATATTTTATTATTTAAATTTTTATATTCTATTTCTCTAAATTACTAAATTAACTTTTCCAAAAATATGTTTTTGAAAAAAGAGGGGAGGTGGGAAGGAGATGCCACGTGTCACAAGCGTGCATGACACGTGGCATTCTCTTGACATGTGGCACTATTATGGTTGATGTGGCAATTCCATGATGTGGCATGCCATGTCACCATGTGCGAGGTGGCATGCAAAGGTGGCAAGATGATGTGGCATTAATGATGACTAGGATGATGAGGTGGGGAGTCAACTAGGTTGACCATGTTGACATGGAGGGTGGAGGTGGCAAGCTGAGGTGGCAAGCTGCTTATGTGGATCCTCTCGATGCTCACGTGGACATAAAGTGGCATGCATATATAAGGTTTGGGCCTACCCAAGCCTCACACATGGAATGAAACCTAAGCTGTGAAGTTTACCAAGCCTAGATTTCCAAACCTAACTAGGATTGGTTTTAGACTTGAAAAGGGGAGAGTGGACACAATATGGGAATTTTCACTTGGGAGGATTGAAAATGGACCTTCCCATACTCAAATCAAGCCAAATTTTTTTTGATAAATTCATGGCAACAAGAGTATTGATCCCTTGAGTTTTTAGATTGAAAGATTCAATATTTAATTTTCTAGAATTAAATTACTATTGATTTAATGGGCCTCTAACAGTCATAATAAATTTTCCAAAGTAAATCTACAAAAATCAAACCGTTAGATTTGTAATTTTATCTTATACACACATTATACTAATCTTTCCCAATCTAATCATCACTAGATCCATACAATTTGAGCATTTTAAATGGTAGATGTGGTGGGAGGATAAAATAGTATGTTTTTTAACAATTCTAATATCTTTTAAATAATATAGAAAATAGTAGAACACATCAAAAATTACTCGATAAATCAAGTTAAGCTCTATGTTATTTGTATTTGTGATATGCAAAGTGGGAACATCGTATGAGTAATAATGTAAAAGTTATAGGCAATTTACTCACATTCACTATACCTGTCTAAACCTAGGACAGGGCCTGTATACAAACTTGGTTCCCAAAGAAAAGGGGATTTGCAATTATTGGATATTCGATCAGATTATGGTTTTAGGTGCCCAACTTTGCATATGATGTTTCATTAGAAGACCTTGAAGTGAAACTCCTTGGCTAACTATGAGAGATTGGCTATTCTTCTTGAAAAAATGCCTGTTTTTCAGCTAAAGCCAAGGGCGCCCACGACATGAAACTAGATAACCTTATCTTGCAACCACCCCTCTGGTATTAAAGCTAAAATACCCCTTTGTTAAGCATCTCAATCTCTTGGTGAGTGGTAATGTTGTCCCTCATCTATGATCCATATTTTTGGAGATATCGACACATGGGTGCTGTTGTGATCTAGATGCCAAGCATGGGTAATGTCATCATCATAAAATCACATAAATTGTGCTTTCTCACTCCCAAGACGTATATGTCTCCCCTCAGACTAGAAGCAAGGAGCAACAACTCCATGTGTTGAGCCCATACATGAAATGGGTACATTTTACCTGTCCATCAATCAAGCCAAGGCACTTGACTTTAGAGTTTAGGGGGGTCCTACGTACCAAAGAGTCTTGTTTGATGTTTATTCATTCACACACATGTTTCTAGTGCCACCTTTCAGCTCATGATCTATGGTAGCCTCAAATTATTATCTGATGTTCCTTGGTCATCCCCTTTTTGGAAGGTCCCTGTTCTCCATCACATAGCCAGGTTAATGTGAGCTACTCTTCTCTATCTCAACATTGATGACTCCTTTTTTTAAATGATTTATTTATCTCCATGTTCCTTTGCTTTTCCCTCATACATTGGGGTCCTTGCTCTGCTACTATATCCATTAGTAAGAGATCATAGCAATAGTGTGTCAATTACAAGTATTTACTAACCTCAAATGCCCCTAACCACCAAATGAGGTTTTTTGATTGCATACTAAAATATTTTGGGTTACCTTCTGTAATTGTTGGTCCAGTGCTTCGTGCCCGTGCGGTGCCGTCATGCCCCGTAGCCCCCCCGTGGTGTTGTGCCGTGTGGCCATCACGCCCCGCAGCCCCCCCTCCGGGGCCGTGCCGTCGTGCCCCGCAGCCCCCCCTCGTGCCGTGCGGTGCCGTCATGCCCCGCAGCCCGCAGCCCCCCCACCCCCCCGCGCTGCCATGCCGTCATGCCCCCACACCCCCCTACCCCCGCGGTGCCGTGCCGTTGCGCCCCGCAGCCCCCCCTCGTGCCGTGCGGTGCCGTCATGCCCCGCAGCCCGTAGCCCCTCCCGACGGTGGCGTGCCGTCACGCCCCCACAGTCCCCCCGACCCCGCGGTGCCGTGCCGTTGCGCCTCGTAGCCCCCCCGGGCCGTGCCATCATGCCCCTGCAGCCCCCTACTCATGCCGTGCGGTGCCGTCATGCCCCGCAGGCTGCAGCACCCCCCCGCGGTGCCGTGCCGTCACGCCCCCACAGACCCCTCCCTGCCCCCGCGCGGTGCCGTGCCGTCACACCCTCGCAGCCCCCCCTCGTGCCGTGCGGTGCCGTCATGCCTCGCAGCCTCGCAGCCCCCCTGCGGTGCCGTGCCGTCGACATTTGCTCCTCCAGATTTTCACGGGCCGCCGGGGGCAAGACATGCGGTGCTTTACCAACCGGCCACCGCTGGACCCTATCTCCGGGTGATCCGATTTCAGGGTGGGCGGGCTGTTAAAAAGAAAAGAGAACTCTTCCCGGGGCCCCCGCCGGCGTCTCCGGATTCGGTCACGTCGTCGTCCACCGCCACGTTCCGGTTCGGGATATTAACCCGATTCCCTTTCTCGATGCGCAGCACGCAGTGCGCCTAAGTGTGATTGTCACATGCTCAATCTTTTTCTCTTTAACAATTTCACATTCATCCAGTTTTATAACAAACTTTGGACGTCCTTGGCACTCTTCAAAAGTGATACCATAGAATTCAACCATTCTTCTTTGCACTTGTTGTTGATAAACAAAAATGTTGTTCCAAAGATTATATATAGTACTCCTCTTGTCACCTTCAAATAGTCCTTCAATATGGAAGCATTGGCCAATGTAGTCATCCACTTGCTGATTTAGTAGGCCTCCCAGCTTCTATACTTCTATAGGTGTAGGCAAAAGCTCTTGAATAGCATTTACATAAATTTTGTTGGTGTCTATAAATTGTTGCAAAACATTCCATTTGACTATCTTGTACTTCTTGTCTTCAATCATGTTTTTTGCAATGCATCTCGATAGCAAACCTTTCATTTGTTTGATTGGAAGGATATTAGGATTGGCATTCTCTTTGTTAGGCTCTAAAATGTTTTTGTAATAAGAGTGGTTTCCTCAATTTTTGCTAGTTTAAATCTATATTATCATTGCATTCAACCTAATAAAGGTATAAGAAATCTTACCATACTTGCTTGACTATGTTCTTGCACCCTCCACTACTTTTAGGTTGTAGTTTAGCAATATTGTAAATTTTTTTACTTCTCTGTCTGTCTCCCAATGGGATAGGTTTTGTCCTTACTTTCTTCAGCTTCTCTTGGGTCTTCCTAAGTTCATCAACCTCTTTTTGAAGTTGTTTCTTTAGACGTGAGCACTCAGCAACCTTCTAAGATTTGTCTTCTACCTCTTGTTGGTATAGACACCTATATACATTGGCTAGATATGTATCCAACCAATCCTTTGTGGCCATCACCTACAAACTTTAGTAGTTGTGTTGGATTCGAAAAAGGAGGAGTGGAGTTTGTGATTGGGCATTTGGGGTAGATTGTTCCATCACACCATAAGTCGATATGGTGCAAGCCTTCTCTCCTCATTTTTTCCTTGTGCATGGCATCTATTCTTGGACCTTTTATTTGTTTTTGAATAGGAGCATACTCTTCTTGTAAGTCCACATGAAGATGGTGTAGCCTCTTCTTGTAAGATTCTTCAGTTGCTTGATTGCAGGTTGCCATTGTTTTGTTCACAATGTAGCACCTCTTCACGAATCAAAACTTTGCAATGTAAAGAGAATGTAGGGGAGAGGGAGAGCTTCAAACCCTAGCAAGAAAACACACACACACACGAGAGAGCAAAACACAAGAGAGATGGATAGCTGAATTTTCATCTATCTTCTTCTTCTCTACTCAACCAACATAACATAAAGATAAGAGTACACACTATATGGGTTAGTACTCAACTACTACAACATACAAGGGTCGGTCCATAATGTGAACCCAACTAAATGAGCCGGTGTCTCAATCTCTAGTAATCTAAAATGGCAGTCACATAGCCTATCATCCCACTAGCCGCATATCACCCATAATATCACCATCCACGCCAGTGGTGTAGAAGCTATCACCCATGGGGGTCATCAATGTCTGCCGTAGCACTAGTTGAGCTCGATATCTCAACACTCCCCCTTGAGCTCAACTCCACACACTGCACTCCAAGTAAGATCCTAAACCTATGGAGTGTGCCCAACGCCTTTGTGAAGATGTCAGCCAACTGATCCTCTGTGCTGACATATACCAGATCTACATCTCCTGCTAGAACCTTCTCCCTCACAAAGTGATAATGCACCTCAATGTGCTTTGTTCTAGCATTATATATTGGGTTACTAGCCAACTATATGCTTCTCATGTTGTCACAATATATGACAATTGCCCTATCCACGAGCTCTCCCATGTCACCAAGTAGCTTCTGAAACCAAGCCACCTCACAAGTTGCCATAGTAACACCCTTGTACTCTGCCTCTGTACTCGACAAGGCAATTGTTGGATGCTTCTTACTACTCCAACTCACAGCAGCACTCCCAAATGAGAACATAAAAGCACTGGTAGATCTCCTATCTGTAATGCTACCAACCCAAATAGCATCTACGTACCCATGCAACTGTATCTCTGTACCAGCCTCATAGAAAAGTCCATAATCAATTATCGACTTTATGTACCTGAGGATCCATCTAGCCACATCCAAGTGTGGTTTCCTAGGGGCCTATATAAACTGACTCACAAGTCCAACAGCATACCTCAAGTCTAGCCTTGTAATGGTCATGTAGATCAAACTACCCACACTATGCACCTGTATGTAGTGGGGTCCTCCAAAAGCTCACCTGTATCTATGAAAGCTTTGTGTTCTACTCCAATGGCACTGAAATAGGTTTACAGCCTGTCATACCATACTTGGACAACATGTCCAAGCCATAATGCCTTTACAATGCAAAATGCCATGAGGTGATCTCACCACCTCTATGCCCAAGAAATACCGCAGCTCATCCAAATCCTTCATCTCAAACTGCTGCTTCAAAAGCATTCTGACATCATGTATGTCTGCATCACTATCACCAGCAGAGTGACAATCAAGACATCCACATAGATGACTAATAGCAGCACGATCCCTCTATCTGTCTTTTTCACATATAGTGAAAAATATACATTGGATATCTGAAATCTAATGGTAATAAGATGCTCCCTGATCTTGTTTGACCATGCTATGGGTGCGTGCTTCAAGCCATACAAGGCTTTATGTAACCTGCACACAAAATCTGGATGTGCATCACTCTCAACCTGGTGGCTGCATCATCCCATGTACACTTCTTCTTGCAAGAAAGCATTCTTTACATTCATTTTATGTAAAGACCTACCCTTCGCTGTAGCCATAGCAATGATAGCTCTCACGATTGTCATTCTTGCATCCGGGCTGAATGTCTCCTCATAGTCTATGCCATAAGTCTGTGCATAGATCTTGGCAACCATTTTGCCTTGTACCTGCTCATCATCACTGAACCATCAGCATTGTGCTTGACTTTATACACCCACTTACATCAAATTACCTTCTTTTCCTTAGGCAAAGGCACTAACTCTCATTTTGCATTTGCATCCAATGTTGCCATCTCCTCATCCATGACATCTTCCCATTTCTTATTTCCAATTGCCTGCTCAAAGCAAGTGGTCTTAACCTCCTGTATTGCTCTTACCATGTAAGGATAATGATGGGATGTATATCCATCATATCTCAACTTGTCAATAGGGTATCTAATGCTCATAGAGCTACATACACCTGGATCACTGCTAGGTGTCCTCAAAATAGCCCTGGTTCTCCTTACACCAGGAGTAACTATAGACAGAATGCAAAGCTCCTCATCATGGCTTTGCTTAGAGCCACTAGAATCACCATCCACATATGAGTGACCTATTGACAGATCACGCACAAAAGGTTGATCTACCCTTTTCCTTCCCTTTCCGTGATACATGTGTACCTGCATCATTTCTCAACCTACTTGACCATGGGCTAACATTGGATCCACTGCTCAAGGACTCCCCAAGTCCACTCAGCACTTGTGATTGTTGCTGCTCTACATGTGGTGTAACATCAACACTTCTTACATCTGCATCTTTTGTTGCCTTCACTACTGGTGCATACCAGCTACTCATCTCATCGAAGACAACATGTCTGCTTACTCGCATCTCACCAGTGGTAGGGTTATCGCATCTATAACATTTTTGCTCCATAGCATAACCAATGAAGATGCATTTCTCTGCCTATGGATCCAACTTTGTTCTCACTTCATCAAGAACATGTACATATGTAATACACCCAAACACTTTCAAGTGAGACACATCCGGTCTTATGCCTGTAAACTTCTGTTCAGGAGTCATACCATGAATAGCTACAGTGGGTGTCCTGTTCGTAATGTACATAGCAGAATGTACATAGCAGTTGCACTGCTTTTTCCCAAAAGTAATGTGGCGTATTTTTTTCAACCATCAAGGCACGTGCCATTTCTACAATGTGCATGTTTTTCCTTTCTACAACACCATTTTGTTTTGCGGAATGTACATGCACGTAAATTGCCTCTTGATTCCTTGCTTTCTCAAGAAATCACTGAACTCATTGGAGAAATATTCTCCCCCACCATCTGACCTTTAAATGTCTGAAAGTGAGCAAACACCTCACTTTTCTCCTTCATGAAATAAACCCACACTTTCCTAGTGTGGTCCTCAATGAATGTAACATAGTACCTACAACCTGCAATTATTATAGTCTTGGTTGATCCCCATACATCTGAATGTATGACATCCAATGGCCTTGTGTTGACATGCTTTTCATGTGGGAAAGCATGTTTGGCCTTCTTACCAAGTTGGCATGCTTCACATACCTTATGCATACCGTCAACCTTAAACTTTGGCAAACCTGCAACAAGATTTTGGGCCTACATAGACTTCAGTCATTGCACATTCACATGACCAATGTGCTTGTACCATATGTCAATACCTGCAATGACACCTGTTTCATGCACAAACATGGCTTCCTTTATCTCAGGCATGTTCACATCCAAAGTAAACATCCTGCCATTTCTGTTACCCTTTGCAACCAAGCGGCACTTATTTTTGAAGTCTTCTACAAAACATCCTTGAGGATTAAACCTTACTTGCAGACCTTGCTCAACCATCTGTTCAACAGAAACCAGGTTCTTTGTAATATTCAAAACATGAAGTACATCAGCTAGGTACTTTATTTTGCCATCCTACATACACAATGGCACTTTACCAACATTCACAATGGAATGAAGAATAAAGATTTTGTATGACATATGCAAAGTTAGTTATGAGCACGTAGAGTCTTAAATGCAATGTGAGTTACTCCCTTGTGTTAAATGCCCGAGAATTTCTTTATTCCTCTAGATATTCACTTTTTATAGTCAGTGCACATATTTTCTTGTTTTAGTTGGATGAACTTTTTGATTTTGTGCATTTTGGGGATGAGAAGAATAAAGAAATTGAGATTTTCTTACAGGGCCCCAAAATAAGTTCTGAATTGTTCTAATGCTCCAAAAACCTCATCCAACATTTTTACTCCTTGGCTAAACTCCTTGTAACCTTTGTGTTGCAATGACTTGCCATGTTCATACAATTATTCCATGTAAAGAGAGAAGCACAAACACAAAACATACTTCTTTTTAGGGCATCTTCACATGGGTGTTGCTTCTCAACAGGATATTCCAAAGCAGCCCAATTCCAACTCTCAAAATCCACCCAAATTGTTGCCCCCCCACAAAAAATTAACCACCCTAACCCTCCTAACAACACTTACAAATGCACACAGGGCACGCCTTCTCAACACTGGGTACCTAAAAGGTTTCCAACAGCACAAGGGTATTACGAAGGTACTTCCACTCTATGGATCCCCTGACGATCCAACTCTCATCCTCATATATTGGCAACCCAAGATCCTCGTCCCTCTCGCAGGAAACCAATTTGAAAACCCCAAGCCCTCAGGGTACAAACCAAATGACAGCCCAGACACTCCCCAAGGCCAAACTATCCTCACTCACACCCTAAGCCTTACCCAACAACAACAACTTCTCGGTGGATCCCCAAACCTCTACTTCAGGCTCAACATTACTATGAGGGCAATCGCCACATTTGGGTCCCCAATCACCAAGGTACCAACTCCCTACTCTTGTCACTTTGTTAGTTACCAAACCTTTAATGGAAACCTAAAGTGGCCTCTGCCACCACACGAATACTACACAGGATAAAAAGAAGCAAAACTGAATGAGAAAGGGATGTCCCCTTGCCCCCCCAATAGCTGTTGGGAAAAGCATAATAAGTGATAATACAAGCTTAATGTGAGCAAGGAGTGATAAAAGAGCTATGGTGGTTCAAGATAAACCATGGTGGTCACATGAGCAAAAATGTAATTAACTAGCACTTAATCAAGGATTAAGAGAACACAATGATAGCATAATAAGGAGCTTCTCATAGCATAGAAATTCGTGTTTTTCTCATTAGGAGGGCCACCATTTTATAGCCAAGGTGTACATGGTTGAGTGACATCACTGCTTACATATTATCAAGGGCATCCAAGGCCATCTCCCCCCACATGGCTCCCTAGAATATAGCCTCTAGAGCATCTTCTCAAACTCGCCTATCTCAAGTGGGGGTTGACCCTTCACTCACCTAGATTCTCTTCATATTACATGGTCCTTTTACATTTCATTGTGTGCCTTAACCTTAGACCATGACATCGATCATATATTCCAACACCCTCCCTTGATCATGACATGGTATATTGCCCTCCCTTGATCCAAACATTACATGAAAGAAAAAGCTTAACTCATAAGGAGTATAGCTCTACAGTACATAAAAGAAATTATTATCGCTCATAGGGAGCATAGCTTCTACATTGCTAAATGAAAACATTCCTACATGAAAACATTCCTCTCCCATACCCCATCATCATCATAGCATCATCATCATCATATCCATGGGCATCATCATCATTTGTTGGTCATGGAGACCCAACTCCCCATCAATCCCCCCTTGAGGGCTACATGGCCTACTGAGAGATATTGTGGGCATCATAAAAATAACACATAACCTACATCATCGGTGGTTAGAGGTGTCCATACATAAACATTTGGGTAAGAGAGGGCATAAACATTGTTGGCTTTAGAAAGCCCATTCTGCATCTACCGCTTCATCAAAAGAGGTAGTAACATTGTTACATGCTTGAATTGCTTCTTCGGAATCATTCAAAGTGCTTGCCATATTTGCCTGGTTGGTGTAACATTTGTCGGCGAGGTGACCTGGCTTTCCACATTTGGTGCATATTCGCTTTGGCTTGTCTTTGTGGTAGCAATTCTTGGCAAGATGTCCTATCCTTCCACAATGTGTACATTGGAGTGGTTTGCCGGCTTGCTTTTGAACAAGGTATGCCTGGTTTGAGACAAGATCAATGGCTCTACCTTTCAACTTCTTCTCTTCTTCCAAGAGAACACTCTCTATTCCCTCCAAAGTGGGATCCTGCATGTACTTTAAGGTCGGCATGAGTGTATCATACTCGGATGGCATTGACTTTAGGAGGATGGCTATGGCATCACTCTCCTTGATTGGTTCATTGATGGCTTCGAGCTGGGCCATCAAGCTCTTCATGGTGTTGATGTGAGACGCAAGTGTCTCATCAACCTTGTACTCTAGACTGTAAAAGTCTACTTTGAGACTGATTTTGCTGTGGAGGCCTTGAGCACCAAAGGATTATCTTCAACTCCAAGGGCAATGAGAGCTAATGCTTTCTCATCCTTGGTTTGCCAAGAGACTTCTCCTTCTCGTGTGGCAAGTTTAGGTATAGTACCATTGACTATGCCCCAAACTCCTTCTTTCATTAGTAAAAACCTCATTTTGACTTGCCAAGTGTGGAAGTCATGACTGTTGAATTTCTTGATGAAAGAGGATGATATGTAAGTTGACTCCATGATTGGATTTGAACAATGCAAAGTATTAAAAGCTAGAATCCCCTTCACCATATAGATGCATAATATTACTCAAGAATTCCCCAAACCCATAAGCCTTTGCATAGTAATAATAACTGGGCCTAGACTTGATTTTTATCCTAGGTTTTCTAGTTTTGCTTTTGGGTTTCAATGATTTCCTGATATAAGCTTCATTAGATGATTCCGCATCCGAAGGCATGATTGCAAAGAGGTATTCAACTCAATATGCATATTAGAATGTCATCTCAATAGATAATTACTATTAAGTATATGATGATTAGTGGAGGTGATTAATTCAAAGAGAAAAAACTACCCCAAAAATAGAGTGAGCTTTGAGCAATTGAATGAAGCTCTTCCCAAATGAGAAACATAAAATGCTTTAAACCAAGTGAAAACCAAGGTGTTGGCTTTAAACTCAGCACTCAAACATGTCAAGATGCTGCTTCAATCTCTGGAAATCTTCTCTGCAACACAACATGTACTGTCATTGATAAATTAGTTCAAACAGCAGCTACAGTGGACCATTGCTCATGAAAATCAACACGTGGGAGCTTCATAGAATCAATGTTATGCTCACAAGAGGAATTAGCAAACCATTCATCGTACGGCGCTAATTTGACGAATTTCGCTGCGCAGAAGCGTACTGTTGCAGAGTTGATTTCGCCGCGTGGAGTTCGTGGGAGCTCAAATGGAGCTAGGCGTCGATGGAGCCGGCTGTTAGCTTTCTTTTGAATCAAAAAGCTTGTGATTTGATGGACTATAGAGCTCGTATGAAGCAAAAGACCAGCAGGGGTGAGTTGGAGCGTTAATGGAAAGCTTGAAAAAATGAGAAATCTAATTAATGTGGTTAATTACTATGCCTAAGGATAATCATGGCTCTGATACCATGTTGGGAAAAGCATAATGAGTGATAATACAAGCTTAATGTGAGCAAGGAGTGATAAAAGAGCTATGGTGGTTCAAGATAAACCATGGTGGTCACATGAGCAAAAATGTAATTAACTAGCACTTAATCAAGGATTAAGAGAACACAATGATAGCATAATAAGGAGCTTCTCATAGCATAGAAATTCGTGTTTTTCTCATTAGGAGGGCCACCATTTTATAGCCAAGGTGTACATGGTTGAGTGACATCACTGCTTACATATTATCAAGGGCATCCAAGGCCATCATCTCCCCCCACATGGCTCCCTAGAATATAGCCTCCAGAGCATCTTCTCAAACTCGCCTATCTCAAGTGGGGGTTTACCTTTCACTCACCTAGATTCTCTTCATATTACATGGTCCTTTTACATTTCATTGTGTGCCTTAACCTTAGACCATGACATTGATCATATATTCCAACAATAGCAACCCCACAATACATACTGAATGAGAAAGGGATGTCCCCTTGCCCCCCCAATAGCAACCCACAATCCATACCAAAGATATACCCTCGACGTCGGTCAGGATACCTTGGAATACTCCCAATCAGCCCTTAAACTCTCCATTCTCAGATACTCCCTCGTTACCAGCCTCTAAACTCCCCACGGAAATCCAACCTTGCCATTACCTAGTTGGAACTATCTCCTCCATTTGGCAAATTGGGCATGCAGCCAGTAAGCACCTTGATCATGTCTAAAATCCATGAAGGTGTACACAAACCAAGCCTCAATATCATGCGAGTATTTTTAAACTTTAGTATAGTTTGATTACATGAAAATTTATGGAGCTCTACACAAATTAAATTACATTAATCATGTTTAAAATCCATGAAGGTGTACACAAACCAAGCCTCAATATCATGTGACTACTTGCAAACTTTAGTACTTGCTTAGCTAGGTATGTGTAACTTCATCACATGCTTAGTCTAGTAGAGTAAGTCTTGGGGGGGTTCACCTAAAAATATGTAAGCATAGCATGTGAGTTATAATAAAGGAGTTTAGTACTTGCTTAGTCTAGTAGAGTAAGTCTTGTTTTGTCTTGGGGGGGTTTACCTTAAAATATGTAAGCATAGCATGTGAGTTAGAATAAAGGGGTTTTTTAATTCAAAATTTCAAGCTAAATTTACAAAAATACATTTACATAAGGGGATTTTTTAATCGATTAAAAAAAATGTAAGTTTATAAAGAAAAAGGGGTCATTTTATTCATGACATATTTACAGTTAAGGGGTTTTCTAAATACCCCTTGAACGCATGTGATACATACTAGGGTTTCTCAGTTGTGCACCCCCCAAATGTTTTGTAGCCTTAGAAACCTCTTTTAAACTCCCTTAGGCTTCTTAAAGGCTCATTTATGCCTTGATTCGTCAATGCTTTTTAATGCCCATTTAAGTATCATTGAGTTTTTTTTAAGTTTTTATGATCCTATTCTAAGACTTCTCAATCATCCTCTTTATTAATCATTTATACCTCTTCAAAGTGTGCATAACCTCATAACACTTTGAAATCTCTAGGACTCTTTGAGTTCCTTAAGCTTCACTTGAACCTTTAAGTTTATGTTCTTCCCTTTTCATCTCTTATTGTTTGGAATTTTATCTTTATGCTTCCTGGTTGTTGCAAGATCAGGGTGTCTAGTTTTGTCCAGTTTATGCTAGACTAGGACAATGCTTGGAGAGCAAATTTGGGGAGGCAAGGTACTTCTTTTGCGAGATCAAGCAACTAATAGAAAATAAACATGCACTCAAATTAACCCAATATAACTTAAATTAATATAAATTTTAGTCTAATTAATAAAAAATATGATGAAATGAAAAAAATGATCTTTCCATACTTAGAGTGATCTGGATTTTTTTCCATAGATGCACCAATACAAGTACACTAGTCTCTATAGGTTTTAGATGATTTACATCAAAAATGTAATTATATTTTTGATTTACATCAAAAATGTAATTTTACAAGATTATTAATATTTGCAAGCCTTCTGATAGCGTGGAAGAATTTTGGAAAAGAGGTCCTTAAAAATCCAAGCATTGGATTTGAAATTTTAATTAACCACCACATTCTACTAATGTCCACTATCTAGCACTCTTTTTATTTACAATATTGAGCATTTTAAGTGGTAGTTATTGTGGGTACAAAAAGTGGCATATATTATAACACTTTAAAGACCTTGAAATATTTCAAGAAAATTGACAAATAGCTTAAAAGTTTCACAAAAAATCAAATTAATCTCTATATCATGTGAAGATCTCAGGTCCAAAGTGGGAATCTCATATGAGTTTATATATAAAAGATATTAGCATTTTATGGAATCAATCCAAATTTGGGACAGGGTGTATACATGGACTTTGTACCAAGGAACTTTCGACTATCTAATGCTTTATCAGATTATGTAACTATATTCCCAACTTTACATGTGATGTTCCAACAAAAGAACTTGAAATGAAATTCCTTGGTTAGCTAGGAGAGACTAGCAAAACAAAGCTAAACAAATGCCTTTTTTTAAATTGTTTATAGGGTGCCTGAGTGGACAAAATTGGGCACCCTGATCCTACAACCACCCTTCCTCAAAGCCCTTATAGCACATAAGGAGCCCCATTAAGCTTCTCTAGAGCTCTTTTTTTCAAGCAAGTTTAAACCTTATAATTTTCTAATTTCTTCTTGAGATATTAATTGCTTTCCATGAGTCTTATTTAGGCATCATGAGCCACCTCATAAGCCACTTAAGAACTTACAAGCTCTCAAGAACATCCTAAAAGCTCTCAAGAACCTCCTAAAAGCTCTTCAAGCCCTTAAAGACTCTTTTTTCATCCTTTAAAACTCTTGTGAGCCCTCCTTTTATTCATAAGAATCTTGATCTTGCCTCTTTTAATCATTTCAATCAGAATGTATTTCACTAATCAAGGGAGTCTCTAGATGTGTTGATGATAACTCCTATAAGATCTAGGTACACAATCTCTAAATCTACCCAAGGGTATTTTGGGCTACAAACTAAGGTCATAGTGAGACATGTGGAGCCCTTCACAACTCCACTCTCTTAACCTCTACCAAGGGTGTTGAGTGTGTAAATGTTATATAAATAATCCTTAGAACAAAAAAACTTCCCTTGGACACAAAAGCTTGAAGAAGGAATAATTGGTGGATGAATTGATGGTCTCATAGAGGCTCATCTTCATAAATCATGGGCTCACTTGCAAGAAAGTTAAACCCATTATTAGGTCAATTTTTTGGTTCACTTGGACAACACCTTGGGCTATGAAATTAAAAGATGCATTGATTCTGTTTTCCTCCTACGAGTATAATTTTGAGTGGGCCCTGATAATAGTCTTTCTTAGATTTGCAAGTGAAGCTACATGAATTAATAATGTTGTCTATGGAGCTCAATTTTTTATTATTTTGGTGATGCCATTAAGATAATAGTTGTAGTGGAATTATTGTATTAGCTATGGGGCTAAAACTTAAGGGGGTTTACTTAAAAATATATAAGTCTACTGCATGCGATCATTAGTAAGTGGCTATTTTAACCAAGATTTCAAAAAAACTTTACAGAAATCTACTTACATAAGGGGATTTTAATGGAATTTTTTTTAAAAAAAACCCATAGGTTTATAGAAAAAAAGGGGTCATTTTATTAAGTTAAAATTCACAAAAAAGGGTATTTTTAAATACCCTTTGAATGTATGTTATATGTAGGTCTTCCTAAAAGAGGACTAAAATTGGGTCATTAGCACAATTCAATGTGTTGTGGTAAGCAACAAGGATACCTAGTGACCCCTCTTCAAGGCAAAGAACCAACATGAATGTGTATTTATGTGCTTTAAGTTAACCCTTTCAAGTTCTATAGATGTTTTGAAGAGCCATTAGAAAGAACTATGTGAGACAATATAGCAAAAGTTGGGTCTCCAAACATAATCGATGGAAAATCTTGAGAAATTTAAAATGAGGATGTTAAATTCCCATTTGATTTGTTGAATTGGGATAGCTACCTTCTCAAATTATTGACTTGAATTTGAGTACCACCCCTAAGAGTAAAAGAGTAAGACATAATCTCTTAGAGCAAGATGAGGGAGGACACATGCACGGGATGGAAACAAATAGAAGGGAAGCTTACAATGGAAGAGTTCACAAGAGAGAAGTCCAAATACAGCATAGGATTGAAAGGCTCTCGAAAGTCTTTGAAACTTGGACAAGGTTCTCTTCAGTTTCATGGATCATAATAAGCAAGAACTAGTAGTTTTCATAGGCCAAGAAAGCATGGAAAAGCCACAACACAATTTTGAGCGAGATTGAGATTTACAATATTTGATAGTTCAATTTAATGAGGATAGCTATCTTCTCTACATTGACTTAAAGTTGACTACGACCCCTCATAGTCAAGCTGACTACAACTCCTCATAGTCAAGAAGCAAGAGATAGTCTCTTCGATCAAGAAGGGGGAAAGAGGGATGAAAATAAATATAAGGGAGGCTTATAACAATGGGGAGAACATATGGTGTCAGTTCAAAAGAGGGAATTCCATACATAGCATAGGATTGAAGGGTTATAAACTTGAAAAAAGTCATCTTAGGTGATGGATCCTAAACAAAAATGTTAACTTTGATTGGCCATAAATGCATGGAAAAGCAACATAGTTGTGAGCCAAATGTAGATTTGCATTTGGTAGATAGTTCAAAGGTTTGAATTGTTGGGGTGAAGGCCTCATATCATTCTCAAAAGCTCAAGGGTTAACAAAAGCATAATATTGTAGCCATTTATATGGTAGTGATGTGTGGATGTAGGCTAATAATGGGTCGGGTACCCTTTTTTCCTCTTTAGGAGTTCCCCCCCCCCCCCCCCCCCCGCGGAGTGTATATACACAATCAAGTGACCTTATCATGTAATTTCACTTTTGTAGTTCACTTATTTTCATCAATCTATGTTTGGGGTTCTCAAACACAACACAACTAGCTACTTCTAACACAGCAAAGACACTCCCATTAGGTAACACTAACTTCAATTCCCACATCAGACTAAACACAAACATCTTCCTCCATAGAGAACACGGATTAAGCAGAGATTTGCTAAACAAGATAGAGAATAACAGAACAGAACTGAAATACCATGTTTGATTGATCAAGATGAATCATACATTGCTTTCTTCTTCTTCTTCTTGTAAAAGACGACTACAAAGCCCCTATAAATAGGCGACTTCAGACAGTTTAGACGGTTGTAACTAGAATGTCACAAGACACTAACAGATGATATCCGACTATCCAGATCATAACAAACTCCGACTGATCAATAATCCGACTGAGTAGAATTCCGACTGAGCAACAATCCGACTGAGCAAAGATACATATATCCGACTAAGCAACTATTAGGTAACTATTAAGTATTCTATCTGTAGTTCAACAATCTACTTTGCATGTTGTTCTATCTCTCGTTTCTTGCTACATCTACATGTGTGTTGCCCTTACCCCTTATCATCTTCTCCTCACATTCCTCTTTTGATTAGATTGAGCTATCCTTTTAGGTGGAGAAGGTATACCCTATAGTGTGCTATTAACTATGTTAACAATGATTTTGTGTGTTTGTGAATTTTGGAGTATTTTGTGTACGTTTCCAGGGCTCATTCACATATTATAAGGTTTCTATAGGCATCCCACGAGGAATGCCAGTTTGAACTATTTTTTAAAAGAAAATGGGTTTGCTACATAGTAGTAGTAGCATTTGGTGTGTAGACATGGACATCCTCATCTTGGACACATCGCATATTCAAGCTCATCTTCAACAATATCGTTATTCAATCGCATCGTTAACATTATCATCAATTTTGGAATTCCTCATAAGTATCATTTCCACTACGCTCTACCCAAAGGCTTCACTTGAAAATATGTAAGTGTAGCACATGAGTTTGTCGGCAGGGGTATATTACAGTGATGTATTTAGAGCTTGATGAGACCAACTACCCTTTGTGTTCATATATGACACATCATGTATTCGGTGCCAAAGGGATTTGGAATGTCATCATTGGAATTGATTCACACCTATCTTGCCATCATAGGATAGTACAAGTACTTTGGATGTGTTGAGATTCAAGCTCGATGTCAGCGTGTGCCAGTTACACTATGTGCCGGCATGTTAGGTAGCAGCATGTATGAGACATAAATGACCGCGTCCAGCTGGTCATAGTGTGTGTGGACATTAGCTAGGGTTAGCTGAGTGTGGACACAACACATACTGTGTGTTGTGTAGTATTATCAGTTATGGTTTTATGCATTGTGTGAGAAGGGAGATGGCTTCCCTCTATGGTTAGGGTTTGCAATATACATTAGGGTTTGCTCTTGTGTGTGTGTCTTCTCTCCCTCTACGTGTTTTTCATCATGGTATCAGAGTCTGGTGCTCTCTATTAGGGTTTATGAGTGAGTGAGAGAAGAGGGAGAAGAAGCTGTGAAGAAAAGCTGTGAAGCTTGCCATTGATACTGTGAAGCTTCGAGCACACTGATTTCTATGAGATCTGAGAGCTTGGCCTATCGGGTAAGGAATACTAAACACCCTTGAGCAGATTGCAGGTGATTCAAGTACAAACAAGGCAAATTAGGGTTGCCCAAAGCAAAAGAAAATTTTGGTTTTTTGCAAGCTTTCCATTGGAGCTTGGAAGCAGTGATGTATGGTGAAAATAGATGCAATCTAGCAAAAAAACATGCATCTGGCAAATGGGAATGTATTGGCAACTCATGTGCAAGCCCTACACTGAATTTGGAGCAAATATGATGCATTTGAGTGATTAAAAAATTACTGTTTTTGAAGCTCTCACAAAACAAAGAAAAAGAGTCACTTGGTGGATGAAATTAAACCTAGTTTTTTGCAAAAAACATACAATTGATGGGTTAGAATGTTGAAACCAAGGTCGAATTAAAAGACAAGGAAAAGAAGTCTATAAAGGACATAAACCCAAAAAGGGACAAACATGAAAGAGCCAAAAGCTATACTTGATGTAGAAGCATCCACCTCAAAGACCACTAAACACCCATATGTGTGACACATGATACAAAAACACAAAAGAAAATTTGATCTCGTCGCATGGGTAAACATAATGAAAAACTGACAAACCAAAGAAAGTCATAGAATGAAACAAGTTCTAATACATCACTAAGTGAGGATGAAATAAGTTCTTACTCTTCGCTCAGTGCACCACAAAGACCAATCAAGAAACTAGAACCCACCCAACCACCCCCAATGGATAATAATGATCACATGACATATGTGGAACACAAAAAGTAAGCTCAGGAGAGCATGCTTAGCTTGGTTGAATGTCTTATAGGGTCACCGGTTGTGATTGAGCCTCATAATGTCAATCCTAAAACAACAACAACAAAAATACAAAACCTAGAGGAGTATCGTTTTCCCTTTCAAAAGGAAGAAATACTCTCTACAAAAGAGTCATTTGAAATAGACTATACGAACTATAGGCTTGAGAAAGCACGTAAGGAATTCGATAATTCTCTTACAAGATTAAAACAGTCTCTCAAAACCTCATTCGGAGGAATGCTCTTCTCTCATCATAAAGCCAGCATCACATCAGCACTTGCACCTTTAATGGCTCAACAAGGACATAACGAACTACATAAAATAGGACTGTCTGGATTCGCAAGTTATACTTTCACCTTTAATGGCTCAACATGAGTTATACAAGGACATAACAAACTACATAAAACAGGAGTGTCATGATTTGCAAGTTTCCAAACAGCCCTCATTAAGAATTGTCAAAGGGCCAAGTGTGCCAGTGTATGCATTGGGTACTCTTAAAAAAATTGAGACCCAAATAGAGGATTAAAGTGAATGGGAGTATGAAACAGAAAAAGGGATCTGAAATCGAAACAATAACCGAAACATCCATGGTTCCTTTGGAAGATTCTATCATGGTACGGTTGGATGTCCCTACAGGCAATGATGTTAAGCACACACATGCATTGATTAGCCCTCAAGCTAGTCATAACATCATGACAATAGACACTTGGGTATCATTGGGACAACCTAAACTCATCCCTAACAAGCAATTGTCTTGTAAGAGGAGCCAATGGACAAAACATTAAAGTTCCAGGTTACTTTAGATACACTACTCAAACAGCCGATGGTGATTTGGAACTTACATTCCATGTTACCCTAGATTCCCTTGAGTATGATGTTGTCCTTGGTGGAACTTGGATAGATTGCTATTATGGGAGAAAGAAATCTTGCACGATCTGGAACTTCCAACATATCTTACTGAAAAGATCCCTAGGATTCTAGTTGGATTGGAAATTGCAAATAAAATCACCACAGCTCAAGCACATCTTTATCAACACGCAAAAATAATCTCATGTCCCTCAAGCTATGGGATTTGTTAGGTCAACCAACACTCATGGCACATCCTGAAAGAAAATAATTTACACAAGACTTAAACATGCCATGTTTGGGGTACTTTGAACATACAATGTATATTAAAACTAACCCCCTTACTTGCAAGTTTTTTGTGGTTGAGTATGTGTTGGAAGTAGATTTAATCTTGGGGCATAAATGGACCATTGCTACCTAAGCACCACTGTGGTTTTTGCTAGCGATAGAGTCATCATGATGATCAACGACAAAAAGTTGACAATAGCATACTGCCAGGAAGAGGATCCCACTTTAATGGATATCTATGATGCTGAATGCAAAAGGATACAAGCCTCTTCCACAAAAGCCCCTCTACATAATGACCTACCATCGGTGTCAACAACCAACTCTCATAAAGCCTCTACTCCTTCAACCCCATCCTCACCTACGAAGTTCGATGCTAAAACCTTGCAACAAGCAGTAGCTATTCCTGAAGAAGTTCCCAGAGCCCAACCATCTATCTCCACAATAGGGAACTCAAAGGAAAGGCCCCAGATCCTATGCATCTTCATCAACAAACCTAATCAAAGGAAAGGCCCCAGACAACCACACGCTCAAAGGCCTCGTCACATCGAGACAACCACTCCACAAGAGACTCTATCTCATCGTCAATAATTCCCATGAGTCTCAAACCTACAGCCTCAGTGCCAACCCAAGTCAAGGAGGGTCCCAAACCTTCCACATCAACCCTAAAGAAAACCCCACCAAGACTCCCACAATAACGATATCTCAATAGTATCAAAATGTCGATGGAGAAACAGCTACTTGTAGCTCAAGGCTACTATGAAGGTGCCAATCAAATTTGCGTGTCTCGATAGTCAAAACCTCTTCCTCAATGCAGCACTCGAAAGCCAACGAAGAAGAAGAGTACTCCACAGAACCATCCACAGAAGCCTATACAAGTTCCTCAAAGAACTCCACCAATGCAACAAGTGTGGGTACCAAAAACACTTCTACAAGCACAAGGGTACTACCAAAGAAATACCAAAGCTTCGGTCCCCAAGCGCATCACAAAGTCCTATAATCTTGCACAAAGAAGAAAGCCTCAACACCAAGTACATCGGCCACCAAATTATAGTGTTTGTCAAAGATGGGTGTCCGCATGTACATCAACAACAAGGATACTATGATAGTAATTCCATCATATGGTTGCCAAAATCGAACACTATGAAGAAAACCTCACCACCGACTTCAACCCCAAAAACTTCACCTAAAGTTTGACAAGAATGGAGGCCCAAGAAACAACAAGCAAATCACTCAACCACTCTCGTGCATTGAGTGTTGAGATATCGAGCTCATCTAGTGAGGCGGTGGACACTGATTGGGATAGGCCCCACACTTACACCACTGGCATGGTTGGTCAGATCATGGGTGATATGCGGCCAGTGGGATGACAGGCTGTGTGTGACAACCATTCTGGCATAGTTATAGCGCCTGCTCATTTAGTTGGGTTCACTCTATAGAGAACCCTAGTATGTATTTGGTTGAGTACATTTTCATATTGTGTGTACTCTTATCTTTGTATATGGTGTGTTGAGTGTTGTGTGAAGAAGAAGAAGATTTTCAGCCTCTCACCTTGTGTGTTCTCTTTTAGGGTTTTGTGAGTGTGTGTGTGCTTGCAAGAGCTCAAGCTCTCTTCTCCCCTGCATCTTTTCATTCAGCACCAACATAAGAGCTTGTCTATGTACAAGTAAACAATCAGGAGTCTTCCCTACTGCCTCGACATCATTTTAGTAACAAATTCAAGAATCAATAGGGAGACTTAGGAGCATATCAAGAACAAAATAACAATGCTCTTGTCACCCCTCTAGAAATGCAAAATGAGCGCACAAGAAGCTGTTACTTGCAAATTAGGACCTAGATGACTAAAAAAAACAAAAACAAAAAAGGGGTCAAAATTTACAAATTCACAGAATTCCATTTCATGGAATTACAACTCACATAGTTCCATCACGGCTTAAGAACCATGACTTTCACGATTTAAGCCCCATCACGGATTAAGCCATATCACGTAATAGCCACTACATACTTCTTAAGCTTATTGCTTACTATTATTTTGGCTAAATTAATGTAGCAGCTACTCCATGAGTACGTATCCATACTCATGCACTAGAGAACATTTGCACCAAAGCCTCACCATCAACAACTTCTAGGTACATCTCTAGATGGGGGGGGCAAGGTGGTCAATGGTACATTAACCCATTGCTTGGAACTTTCATTCAAATTCTAAACTTTTCCAAACGATGCCGCCATCTTCACAAGTCAATGATCTTCAATCCTTAGTGAAGATACCTATATTAGCCTCGCAAGTCGACGTAATTCTTTCAATCCTCACCAACAAGTGGCTACTTCAACACAGAGCAGTTCAATAAGAGTCTAAATGACTCAATTCTTGTACTTCATGTAAATATGCTTCTAAGAGCACTTAAATATACATAAAAACATAAAAATACATGCACAAAAGAAGACAGGATCAGATCCTACTCAACAACATTTAACAAGAATCTAGAAACACAAAGGGATATCATCATCACAAGCCAATTACTTCAAATGATGAGTGTCGCTTCAATGAATACCATCTAGTTCTTGTAAGATTCCTCCCCAGCCCCTCAAGATGTCTTGTAATCAATCCCCTTTTCAGAATAATAAAAGATCTTGTTTCTACCTATTTTGGCCTAGAGAGAAAATGTTCTAAAGAGAGGTAATTCAGTTTTTAGATATCTTTGGATGGAAAAATATCCCTTCTTATTAAAATAAATTCCCCTAAAATAGAAGTTTAAAAAGAAATTCCTAAGGTGCATTAGAAATAAATTATAATGTGCACAAAAGACCTTAGCCTAAGGGTCCATATTTTCTCAAAATTTTAGACTAAGGTTCTTATGGACCAATAAGATTAATCCAAATGTAGGGAGGAGATAAATTGAAGAATAAAATAAAGAACCCCCAAAAATGAGTAAATGCTCACATAAGATGAAGAGTGGACTAAGGACCAAAGAAAACAATTAAAAAACTGAAATTTGACACCTCGGAGTGGGGATCTCCCCTCATGAAGTAGGTGCCTTTTTTCTCATCATTACCCCAAATTTTTGATCAATAAAATGAGATATTTTCATCTCTCCTCTCTCCTGTTCAAAACTAGATCCAAAAAGTAAGCTGAACTGACCCTAAAATGGTCAAAAATTGACCAAACTAATCTGGAAAATTCTAGAATCAGTTTGCTTGGTTAGAGGCTTACTTTTTCCTATAAATATAAGCCTCCCCCTTTGTAAAAGCTTAATGGTGTTTATGCACTATTACTCTACTCCTGCCCTAAGCCATCTACATTGAATTTCTTAATAATTCAATTGTTTTTCGCCTAGTCCTCTCCAAAGTGAATTGGTGGCCACTCTTGCTTCAAACAAGAGTACAACCCTTCATCCCTCACGCCAAAGGAGAGTTTACAAGCTCCATGTAAGCTAATTTTCTTACTTATTTACCAATTTTAAATCTATGATTTTCATGATTTTTATGTTTTACTGCCGTTGATTGAATTTAATTCAAATGCTATGCCTTTGAGGAAAAGGCCACCCCCTTCTCTTCTTTACATTCCAGCCTTTCTTAATCCTAGAAAGATTAACTAAGGGATTAATTAAACTCTTCTTATTATTTACTCTCTTGAATTTAGAAAATTGTGTAGATTAGAGCTCTATAAATCTAATTTGGGTTAATTTAAGTTAAATAAAGAATGATAAAATTGAGAAATGGTCAGCCATACAAAGGAGGTTATGGCAAAACTTTCTAACATTTTGTGGAAAAGAAAGTTATTTTTTTGTTATTCCAAAAGAGTAATTCCCACCATTTTTGCATCTAAAAGAAATATTCTAATTACTCCATGTACATATTCACCTATGAATATGCATGGATATCATTGATATTAATTATTAAATTGATTTCTATGCATAGAAAGATGCATAATGAAATTTTTTTATTATAAAAGTGTTATTTTCATTAAATTTAATTTCTATGCATAACGGAAAGTTTTTTATTATAAAAGTGTTATTCTCATTAAATTGAATTTCTATGCATAGAAAGATGCATAATGGAAATTTAATTTCTATGCATAGAAAGATGCATAATGGAAATTTTTTTATTATAAAAGTATTATTCTCATTAAATTTAATTTCTATGCATAGAAAGATGCATAATATAAATTTTTTTATTATAAAGTGTTATTCTCATTAAATTTGATTTTTATGCACAGAAAGATGCATAATGGAATTTTTTTTATAAAAGTGTTATTCTCATTAGATTTAATTTCTATGCATAGAAAGATGCATAATGGAAATTTTTTTATTATAAAAGTGTTATTCTCATTAGATTTAATTTCTATGCATAGAAAGATGCATAATGGAAATTTTTTTAATTATAAAAGTGTTATTCTCATTAAATTTGATTTTTATGCATAGAAAGATGCATGATGGAAATTTTTTTAATATAAAAGTGTTATTCTCATGAAATCTGATTTTTATGCATAGAAAGATGTCTAATGGAAATTTTTTTATTATAAAAGTGTTATTCTCATTAAATTTGATTTTTATGCATAGAAAGATGCATAAAGGAATTTTTTTATTATAAAAGTGTTATTCTTATTAAAATTGATTTTTGTGCATAGAAAGATGCATAAAGGAATTTTTTAATTATAAAAGTGTTATTCTTATTAAGTTTGGTTTCTATGCATAAATAGATGCATTAAGAAATTCTTTTTATTTTAAAAGTGTTAATCCTATTAAATTTGATTTTATGAGTAAATAGATGCATAAAAGGATTTTCCTTGTATAAAAGTGTTATTCCCATTGAAGTTGATTTTTATGCATAAATAATTTTTATATCAAAATTAGAATTCTCTTAAATTCTATGTTTAAATCCTAAGAGTATTTGATAAATGAATCATTAAATACTCTACGAGAGAAATTTCTATCATTTTATATTCATACGGATTGCAAAAAGAAAATTCAGAAAATCTATCGAGATTGAAATACTGAGATAAATGATTATTTTGTTCCTCATTAGAACTCGTAACTAATTTAGAAATCACTTAAGTGAATATTCAAAGAAAGAAATTCAGTAAAATAGTAACTAAATTATCAAACCTTTTCGAGAAAGTTAGTTCAAGGAAAATCTTATCCGACTCGAACCTTGAATCAGACTATGACCAAGACCAAACTCTTTCGTCAGTTTCCAGGAAAGAAGATGTGACTAGTTTAGAAAAATACACTCAAAACTCCTATCAAATTTGAAACTAAGTTTGAGACCCTTCGAATTGATATGTGGATCAAGGTTACAGAATTCGAGGAATTTTGGTATGAAATTCAGAATTCCATTCAAGAAGTTTTGGGGATACTGATTCAAGAGATACTCCTTGTATTCAAAAGAAAATCAAACCGAAAACTTGCATAGAAACCCAGCTTTCTTAAAGGACTGTCTTACGCCAGAATGCAGGAGGGAGCATTTGGTATATGTTTTTCTAAGGAAAGTTCGGTTGTTGCAATAGCTAGTGGGGAGTGTTCAAAGGACGGCTTACACGGCAAACCAACCTCGGTATGGTTGAAAAATGGTGTTGAGAGAATGAGGCATGAATAAGCTGCAGGTCTAAGCATAATGTAGAGAGAGAGAGAGAGAGAATGAGGCATGAATAAGCTGTAGGTCTAAGCATAATTGGAGAGAGAGAGAATGAGGCATGAATAAGCTACAGGTCTAAGCATAATGTAGAGAGAGAGAGAGAGAGAGAGAGAGAGAGAGAGAGGTGAATAAGATGCAAATCTAAGTACTGTTGAGAGAGAAAGAGGGAGAGAGAGAGGGGGGGAGGGATGGAGAGAGATTAGTGTAGGTGTGAATAAGCTGCAGGACTATGCATAGTGTAGAGAGAGAGAGAGAGAGAGAGAGAGCTATGGAGATTTGAGTTTCTAGTTTTGGGGGGAATGTAGGGTGATGTTGGAGGGGAGAATGGAGTGTAGAGAGAGAAGATGGAGGCAAATAAGCTCTTTTTTTATACAATATGGTTTGGTTTGGGTTTTTGGGGGGGGGGAAATCACTTTTTTGAATTTTTTGAAAAAACTCTTACACTCTTCCCTTGTTGCTCAAGATCATTCCAATCACATATTACTTTTTGTTGATGTAGTTCCAAGACAAATGCTTTGTTCATTGTATCCTTGAAGTCCTCCCAAGTGGTAATCTCGTATCCATGAGTAGAGAAGTGCCTCCACCATGTATGGGCATAGCCTTCGAGATGAAGAGTGGCAAAGTACACCTTAGCTCATTCCAACCTTGGGTTGAGCTGAAAGTACATCTCCATTTTGTTCTCCCATTCTTCATTGGTATTGACCTCACCCTTGAACTTGGTGAGATTCACTTTGTCCTTGACACCTTTGAATGCATCACCATCTTGTCACACATGATTCCTTTGATTACCACCAACTCTCACGGGAGCTTTGGAAGTCCTCCAAGATCCATCAATAGTTGGAGCATTGAACTTGGTGAGATTCACTTTGTCCTTGACACCTTTGAGCGCATCACCATCTTGTCACACATGATTCCTTTGATTACCACCAACTCTCACGGGAGCTTTGGAAGTCCTCCAAGATCCATCAATAGTTGGAGCATCAAAGTTGAACACAAATTGCTTGCCTTTTCCAACATCCCTTGAGGTTAAAGGCATAGCTCTATCCATATCAACATTATGCATCTTGGGTCCGTAAATGTGCAATTATGCATTTGGAGGTCGATTCTCCTTGTCACCATTGTCCACATATTCATTCCCACCATTGCTTCTTGCATTGGCACCACCCATGAGATCTTTGCGTAGTAAGGCAAATGCATCAATGAAGGCTTTTTGTTAATCCTTCATCATTGATTCCATACGGTTGTTGTACCTTCGTTTCTCTTCTATGCTTGCCATCATGTTTGTTATCATACTTTGCATGAGCATCATCATGTCATTAGTTCCGGCTGGCCTAGCATTCCCTTCATGCATTTGTACCCTTTCATGCACATTTGCATCAACATTGACCCCATGCCCATGAATTCTTTGCTCATCTTCATGAAGATCTTGCACAATGGCTTCATCCTCAATCACATTGTCCCTCGTATCATATCCACCAATCCCAAAATCATTGATTGCATCCACACCTTCCTTGGCTTGCTCCGCCCCATGGCTGAAAATGGAATTTTAGGCTTTGGATGGCGAAAAGTTTTTGGAATTGGGTGATCTAGGGCTCTATGAAAAGATCTTAATACATAGAATGCAAATATGCGAGAACAAATTTTTTTTGAATAGCCCTAATATTCTCTGTTTTAGGGTTTTTATCGCACTACAGAAAATGGAAAAATGGCCCTAAAACACAAAATATGGGTCCAAATCAAGTACTTCTTGGCTTCTTAGATAGCACTAGGGATATACCAACTACACTCCAAGTGGTTTGACCAAGTCAAATATTTGTGAAGACTAAATTGACTTTTTGTGAAAAAGACAACTTGCTAGATTTGACCTATCAAATGGTGTTTGAATACAATGGTTATTGGCTCATTGGATAGCCCTAAGGGAGTACTATGAAGACATCTAAACACATTTTTAATAACCCTAAGGGTCTATGACTGAATTAGGGTTTTTAGTATACTGGTCAACCCTAATTTGAGTGCCCCACGAGTGTCCAAATCAAAACTTTCATAGCTCTTCTTGTAGCATTCAATTGGCTCTTCCAACATTAAATTGGCTCTTCCAACAAGAGGTATAATTCCCCAATTGGGATCCTTAATCACCAAGGAATGATTAGTGACTTTTGTGACCAGCTGTTTGAAAAAATTTGGGCAGCATCTCCTTTGTATCTTGGATGAAATCTCAACATCCCATCAACAATTTGCATCCAAACAAAGGCATCATTTACATACACCACTTTGCCAATGCATTACTCATGTGAATGGCCCCATTGCGCCCACATACAATACACAATGATGTCAATGTAGAGTGTTGATATAGACCGTGTCGATGGAGAGCTTTTGCTTGCCGATCTCCCGCCCAAGCCTTCCCACTCCTTTACTGAGTTCGGACCTCAAGGAAAAGGTTGGGGCCAAGTCTTCACACCAAGTACCTAATCCCCCTCCTTGCCTCTTTACCAAAATCACTCATGTGACGATAAGAAGAGGTCAAGCCATACTCCCCCTTGGCCTCTCCACCAATGCCAAGGTTACCCTCACACAGATACTAGATTCTATGAATCAAAGTGAGTACAATGTGTGTGTGAGAGTGGTATGTGATCCAAAATGTAGGGTAGAGTGACTTACATACACATTAGCATGGACTCATGCTCATTTATCACAAACTTGGCATGTACTCATGCCCCACTCATTTCCCAATGGCTCCAATCACATCAACACCACCAAAAGACAATGTGAAGCATGAAAAAGCATCATATCACATCATATGGCATCTCAACATCACATAGCATGTAGCCACACATCCATAAAGCTCAATGCCATGTGAATAGCCTACAGAATCACTCAATGGCAAGATCATAGCCTCAATGCTCACAAATCCCCAATCTAGTGCATTAGGGTTGGCATTTGGCTCATGTGGTAGCCATTCCAATCAATATGAAGCATATTACATTCATGGTAGATGCCAATAGCATGGCTGAATCATCAATTTCAACTCTAGGTCAAGAACTTGGAGTTTTCTTGAGATAAACTCTAAATCTTGCCCATAGATGCGAAGAATCACCAGATTCAATGAGGAAGTGAATGTACTCAACAATGCCTGATTAGCTTCAGATTTACAGAGATTGCTGAGAATGTGGCTTTCTTGGAAATCCCTTGCTCTTCTTGGCCTCTTGATCAAAAGTCTTCAATCCAGGCGAAAGAAATCTCCAGTTGTTGGAAAGAAACAATCTCTAACATGTATAGTCATCATGGCTAATCTCTCTATAGGTATCACATGAAGTAGATTCACCAACCAAACAAGCTAAGGGGCTATTGGAAATAGCAATTCTTCACCAGCCTACAGTAGTTTTTATGGTCATCAAATCACTTCCTAATGATACTCCAAATCATATGGCTAATGTGTAGTTTGACCTAGTTATATTGTAGATGGAAAATCTTGCAACAAATGGCCACAATTGGATTGAAAGGAAAGCTGCAAAACGGTGTTATGGCTCACCCTAACCCTCTTTGAAACACATCCAAAAAGAGATTACCTGGTGAACCGCAACTGTCGTGAGGATCTTTCCTATGGTTGAGCTTGTAACCCTTGAGGTCTCCAAGCTCTACAACTCCTTGAGAAGCAATTCCACTGCAACTCACGAGCATTGTCACACCACCGTGTTGCACTACGGGTCCTCATCTCTCCTCTCATCTCACTTCACTCACTAGCATGCATTAGGGAGAGAGATTAGCAAGGGGATTAGAAAGAGCAAGACTCAATTGCACAATGGGAGAGTCTGTTGTATTATGAGAGATATTCACTTATATACATGGCCATAAGTATTCACACTCACTTAAACTATGGCCGGTCGGGCACTTTAGGCTCATAAGAGGCCTAATGCTATTACAATGACTACTCTCATAATATATCCATGAAGTACATCACTTAGGATGACTTCATCCTAACTTGCCACCACACACTCTTGAAGCAGGAATCGCCATAAATACTCCATCACTCCATTATGGGAACCCGTCCAAGTTGTAGCTTTGGACACTATTGCTTCATATCATGAATGTATGACCCTTTGTTGCATCTACCACCCATGACTCCTTGATGTAAGATAATGGTGGTAGCTCTTGTTAATCCTAGAACTGGATTAACATTTTTCCCTTTTCCTGATGGCGATCGCGTCGTTGAAGACCTTTGTGTGGGGAGAATGAACAAGCTTTGTTGTTCAATGGTCGTTGTTCCTCCAGAAGGAATAAGAAAAGTAGTTAATGAATGAAAAGGTTAGTGGTGTATTGGGAGTTCCTAACGGAGTGGGGGGTTTTTTGTGAATGATTGCATTTTTTATATGTGTGAGCTCTTTTTTTTTTGCCTCACTTTGTTTTTCGCAACTGTCGCGGTAAGGTTACATGTGATTTTTGTTTGTGGGGACACTAAGAGATGTTAATAATGGGAGAGAAGAGAGAGAAGGATCTAGAGGAACGTAGTAGCTTCCTCTTGTGCGGGGCAGGGTTTCCCACTTGGGGCCTCGCCCTCGAATGTCCGGACACGAGACTAATCTGGTGGTCATTCCGAAACTGAAATCGGAAAAATTTCCCTTGCCCAAAAATAGGGATGATTTTCTTAATGAATTTTCTAACGAGGTCAAGAGACTAAACTATCCTTCACCTTATTAAACCAGATAGAAGGAAAACTATCATTAACTTAATTTGAAGAAATCAACGCCTTTTCCTAACCAAAATCAGGCACAGTCGTTGATCTAATCATCTGACGAAATCAACACTTTAATCAGGCATAGCCGTTGATCTACTCATTTGAGAAATTCTTCAGGGTTTTATTTAACTACTCAAATTCTAAGCGTAATCCTATTATCTCAATTTAATTATTAAAACTCCACTGATTCTAGCCTACCCCATCCAGCCCATGGGTTAGCCACCACCCACCAACCACTAGGATCGATAGAACCAAACAATTACTCACCCACCCATAATTGAATGCCTTTCTTAACTTTTACTTTCGAATACAGATACGCACACACTCCTCTTTAAAACTCTAACATATAAAATAATCCACTGACAAACAATTATTGGTTATAGATATCATAACTCAAAATTTCCATCCAGTCCCCCTTGTTTCTCAAAAAACAGTATCACTCTGGACTCTCTGTTCAGCAAACGAGATCCAGTAACAATTTACAATAATCATTTCGTCCATCATACATATCTTCCATGACATACGCATGGGTGTCATAAGCATCGCGAGCCCGTGTATCGCCTGGTCAAAACCCTCCAAGATCCTCCTTAGG
Organism: Cibotium barometz; assembly: GCF_041138505.1. NCBI lineage: Eukaryota > Viridiplantae > Streptophyta > Polypodiopsida > Cyatheales > Cibotiaceae > Cibotium > Cibotium barometz. The sequence continues at coordinate 37,384,059 of NC_141091.1, forward strand.
TGTCCTGGCACTTCACTCAGGGACCGCTTCGTCGGCCCTCACCCATCGTACCAGAAGCACACCATTTTTCAACCATACCAAGGCTGGTCAAGACCTGGGCAAGCTTTGCCGCGTGAACCGTCCTTTGAACACTCCCTGCCAGCTGTTGCAACCAAACTTCCCTTAGAAAAACAGATACCAAATGCTCCCTCCAGCATTCTGGCGTGAGGCAGTCCTTTAGGAAAATATGGCTTCTATGCAAGTTTTCAGTTTGATGTTCTTTTGAATACAAGGAGTATTTCTTGAATGAGTATCCCCAAAACTTCTTGAATGGAATTCTGAATTTCATACCAGAGTTCCTCGAATTCTGTAACCTTGATCCACAGATCAATTCGAAGGGTCTCATACTTAGCTTCAGATTTGACATGAATTTTGAGTGTAGTTTTCTAAACTGGTCACATCTTCTTTCCTCGAAATTTTCTTGGTCATAGTCTGATTCAAGGTTCGAGTCGGATAAGATTTTCCCTGAACTAACTTTCTCGAAAAGGTTTGATAATTCACTTACTATTTTACTGAATTTCTTTCTTTGAATATTCACTTAACTGATTTCTAAATTAGTTACGAATTCCAATGAGGAATAAAATAATCATTTATCTGAATATTTCAATCTCGATAGATTTCCTGAAATTTTTTTTTACAATCCCTGTGAATATAAAACGATAGAAATTTCTCTCTTAGAGTATTTAATTATTCATTTATCAAATACTCTTGGATTTAAACATAGAATTTAAGAGAATTCTAATTTTGATATAAAAATTCTTTATGCATCTATTTATGCATAAAAATCAACTTCAATGGGAATAACACTTTTATAAAAAGAAAATCCTTTTATGCATCTATTTATGCATAAAATCAAATTTAATAGGAATAACTTTTCAAAATAAAAAGAATTTCTTTATGCATCTATTTATGCATAAAAACCAAATTCAATAAGGCAAGAGAAATCCCTTTTCCATGTAGAGCCTATGTTCAACGTTCCTTTCAGTCTGGAGGAGATTATCAAGAACATCCCTGGAGGAAGAGTGAACAGACTATTGCAAGTTGGTCGGTGGAGGGACCATCTCTTATGGGTCCATTACGTATGTCCACATGTCAAGCCTCACAGTCACCTCGTCTCAGAATTCAAGCATGTCGAAGAGGTGGGACACTTACTCAAATGATCAACATATCAAGATTTGTGGTGACATGTGCCCAGTGCATGGCAAGAAATGCAGGTTTCTAGAATATCATTTTGGTTTGTTGCCTATCTCTTTCTTCATGCTGATAAGGAGGATTACACAAAAGAGGAGCTCAAAGGAAGGACTGATAAATCAAAAGAGTCCTTTATTTCAAGTGCTCAGTTTATAGAAGAAGAGGTCTTGGACCTTGTCTTCGAGAAGGAGAAGGAACTTCTCAGCACAAATTTTAATGTGGCAGAGTTTAAGGCCTCCACCATCATTGATGAAGGAACGTCATCCGTCCATGGGGGGAGCGATTGACGTCCAATTTTGTCATGCCTGGGCTACCGTCCTTCCTAATTAATGGGAAGTATTACCTTTTCCTCTCCCACATTCAAAAACTCTACAATTTTAGGTAAGATTACTGTCTTTTTATAATAGCAAACGGTTGTGAAGTTGCGTCCAGTGTTCTCGATTTAGAGAATGAGCATAAGGATGAATTTCTCGCATTGGACATAGAAGTGACAGAAAACTTCTTAGAGGCCCCATAAGCAATGTCCTTGTGCTTTAAAAAAGCCAAGGAGAATGAAGCTTCTCTTCCTTCAGAGGAAGAATTTCAAGCCCTTCAACAACAGGATATGGGCATTTTTGTATTTGGTAAGGAACCTGTTCTCGAACTTGACCAAGAAAATGAAGAGGGCTCCATCAACCTTTGGGATGCAGCGAAGTTGGAGGAGGATGAGAACCAGAAGGTAAATTATTGCTTCTGTTACTTGAATTAATTATTTCTTTAGTTTGTCTAGTTTAATTCTTATTGCTTTAGTCTGTTTGAATTATTTCTTACTTTAGTTTGTTCCCTTCTGGCTCTTTGTCAATGCAGATAGAGGTTGACGATGCCAATGGATTTCTTGGATGAGGTGGTGCTAGTCTTGCAAGAGTTGGGCAAGATGCCGCTCTTGCACACTACGTCTCTTCTATCGACAAAAATATATTTATTATATATCATAGCAAGTACTCTAGGGATGCAGAGATTCCACTCCTTACACTGAAAGCCCTATCTAGGTATACAGGGTATGCATTTATACCTTATAATATACATAAAGTCATGCTTATAGAGAAGTGTGCTGCCATCCGTATCTTTGGATACGGCCCTGGTTTTTGGACTTCTCGAGTAGGCTATTTTCTATGTTATTCAAGCTATGTCCTAGGTGTAGGAGTGGAGGATGTAAAGTCACTCAAGGGCTATAGTCATAAGAGGTGTTTGCGTTATAGAGGGAAAATGCCTACCGAAGAGGGGGAGCAAGAAGAGAAGAGACTCAAGAGCAATTAGCTCTTTTCGTTGTAAATATTTTCACTATAAATCTTCAATATAATGAAATGGTGCAATTATTTTTTATTTTCAAGTCAAAAAACTGTATAACTTTCTTCTAAATACTTACTTCCTAAGTCAAAAATGTTTAGAACTTTATTCCAAATACTTTCAATTTCAATGTGCTATTTCTACTTCCAAATTCTTCCTATGCATCTTCGTGTGAAGATCTCCATGCTGCATGACGTGCTAGTCCTGTGCCAGCTTTCCACTTTAGCGATCTTCTCTATTTGGCATTATTTTGTGCTGCCCTTGCTAGATTACTCATACGTGCCCTTTCCCAAAAGTGTATCGGTAAAACCAATTAAACATCTCCTTGAGGTAATTTGTACGAGTCTTCCCTCCTCCATGTCGGGTGTTTTAAGTTCTTCATTTGTAAACTTTCTTTTAAAAGAACCTCTCATTTTGTTAAGCTTAGTGGCAAAATCATGAAAAATATGTCCTTTAAACTCTTTTATTCCAAGATAAGATCCATGGTCCTACTTGAAATATCGTGTTGCAATCTTGGGCACAAGGAAAACAATTTAATGTGTACCAACATTTTTGGCTCTATTTTATGAACTTTAGTTGTAAACACAACCATGGGGTTCATTTCAAGCTGTGAAAAATTATAGATGGGCTTACTATGTAAAAATAATTTTAAAAATAAGGGCTAATAATTGTATTTGCTTGTGTTTGACACATTTCTATTAGCCAAGCTTAGCAACAGTTGCATTACTCATGCTCACAGAGAATATGATGCCTTCCCCATAGTAAAACACTATAGAAAAGACATGATCGCAAAACCCCTCTAAGCGTAGTGAATGGTCTGTTACTACAAGAGGTGCAAGGATTGTAGGTGAACATTTCTTACCTGAAAAAAAACATACCAAACATGAGTTTGATTCACCTTTCATATTGTATTTAAATTGCATAAAACTCAAACTAGAAGTGAGGCATAAGCTTGCCTTTAGAGCATTAGGGAAAAAGGCGTTACTGAATGTATAGAGAGACGATCTTTGAATTAGGTCTACTTACAGGAGGTGTCTTAATTATTAGCTACCGACGTATTCAACTCACAAGAGGAGTGCTAAATATATACATCTTTTAAAAATGTACACGTACAAGAAATGATATATCTATAATTATAAGAACCATATATACAGGCCTATATATATTATAACACTCATCACATAGGTGATATGGAGGCTTTCTTAGACTTAATTTTTCTTAGTTTGCACAGAGGTACCATCCATGCATAGGTGACGTGGGCATTTTCCTAGGGTGTCTTTACTAGCACTTTGCAGTTGGCACGGAGGTAACATGCAAGCATAGGTGACATGGGGGTTTTCCTAGGGGGTTTATACACTCTGGCTACCTCTCATTTTTTTAGGCAAAGAGTAAGAAACCAGGGGGTCCATCTTTTGCCACTTGGTTTTCCCATTGAGTGCAAGAAATCCCTAAAATTAGGGGAGATCTCCCTTTTTCCCATCTCCCTGCCACTTGGTTTAACATTGACTATTACTGTAATATTTTTAATATTTTAATATGCATGAGCACTCAATATTTCAAGCTCTTACAACATTGTGTGCTTCCTTTTACTAGAAAGCTTAGACATGGATGTTGACTTTTGGATTTTTTGTTGACTAAGTCAACAAAAATAACTGTTATATAACTCATGGCACACTATACACAAATGCAAATATCCTATGTCTTTAAGGGCACTTTAAAGTTCTTCATTTGTAAACTTTCTTTTAAAAGAACCTCTCATTTTGTTAAGCTTAGTGGTGGCAAAATCATGAGAAATATGTCCTTGAAACTCTTTTATTCCAAGATAAGATCCATGGTCCTACTTGAAATATCGTGTTGCAATCTTAGGCACAAGAAAAACAATTTAATGTGTACCAACATTCTATTTTATGAACTTTAGTTGTAAACACAACCATGAGGTTCATTTCAAGCTGTGAAAAATTATAGATGGGCTTACTATGTTTGACACATTTCTATTAGCCAAGCTTAGCAATAGCCTATGATAGAGAACGCATTTAAATAGCTTCTCTTTCATATGACCAATTTATGATAGAGGGTTACATGTTTTAAATCGGGCAATTAATATGAGAACATCCTTTAAAAACATCAAGATCTTAGCGAGCCTTTGTCATCGATTCTTGTGGCCAATGAAAAATATTATTATGATTGTATATTTATGTAAAATTTCCTAGATGCATGATGTAGAGTGTTTTACGATTGTATGCTCATATAAAGAACTCTAGATGCATGGATATGGAGGCATCTTTATACAAACAGGGAGGTGGGACTTCACTTGAGGAAGTTGCATTACGCATGCTCATAGAGAATATGATGCCTTCACCATAGTAAAATACTACCTAAAAGACATGATCGCACAAGCCCTCCAAGCATAGTGTTACTATAAGAGGTGCAAGGATTGTAGGTGAACATTGCTTACCTAGAAGAAAAACATACAAAACATGAGTTTGATTCACCTTTCATATTGGATTTAAATTGCATAAATCTCAAACTAGAAGTGAGGAATCCCTGATATTGGGGGAGATCTCCCTTTTGCCCATCTCCCCGCCACTTGGTTTAAGAATGGGCCAAAAATTAAAGACTATAGATTTTTTTTTAATACATGCGCCCACGTCACCTATGCATGGATGGTACCTCTGTGAAACCATGCCTATGCGACCAAAGTTGAAAGAACTAAAGAATCCATTTTATAGCGACACGTGGTGGTGGTGGTGGAGGAGTCGGTGGAGCTTACAAGTTAGACCCCCAAGGGGGCAACAACAAGAGCTTCTTCTTCTCGTTGGTGTCCATGTGTCAGTCACTCAGAATTGAAGGCTAGCTTAACTGTGTGATTCTTTTGGGTTGAAGCTGGTCAATTGGGTGGTCAGACATTGCTCCTGATAGCCCAATTGGAAAAAACGTGAGTAAATATTTGTGGATTCAATGATTGAGGAGAATGCATTGAGAGCTTTGAACGGAGCTCACGCCTCAGCTGACGCTCATTGCGTCTTTTCGCTGGTGTCACTCAGAATTGAAGCGAAGGCGATAGCTTAACTGTGATTCTTTTGGGTTGAAACTGCAGTCGGCTTATTAGGGACTGCTCAATTGGGTGGTCACAAATTGGGTGGTCCCTGCTTTTGGGTGGTCACAAATTCGTGGATTCAATGATTGAGGAGAATGCGCGCGCGCGCGCACAGAGAGAGAGAGAGAGAGAGAGAGAGAGAGAGAGAGAGAGAGAGTCCAGGCTGCCACGATAACCTTATTCACAAGCATAAGCATGGAATACTCCAATCCACACACGCAAACAATTAACAACCATTTTCCGTCACGTCCCAGTTGAGAAGCGAGTGACAAGGTGCTGTGGTGCAAAATTTTCTTCTGACTTGACAAGCACTTGGTTGAAACTCTCATTGCAACAAAGGTGTAAACTATAAATACAGATCAATCATGTATCCCAAAACCAACTTTTCCACTTCTCTCACATTAGTTTAGATGGTGTATACAATATAGACCAATCATGCGTTCCAAACCCATCTTTTCCACTTGTCTCACACTCACTCACAGATCGTTTAGATTAGATGGTACAGTAGCTTTAACTTGTAAGAGTCTAAGATCTTTGAGTTTAAGAAGAATATAAAGATATTGAAACCTAAAGTTTCTTTTTTTTTGGGCGGGAATATATATATATATATATATATATATATATATATAGATGTATATATACATCTATATATATATAAATATATAAATATATATATATATATAGATGTATATATATAGAAATAAATTTAAAGCTATTTATATCACTAATTGAAGGTAGATTTACACTATAAATGGTTTTTTTTTAGCAATAGGACTCATCTTGTTTCTAAATTTCATACCCGAAAAATACGTTACCGCGCATGGCTAACAAGAAGTCGTTGTGATTAGGAGAAACGAACCTCCATCCCAAAAGAAAACTTCGAATCAAGGGCGTTTTCACACCACAATCGGCCAAAAATTAAAGACTAGATGCGATCCAAACTTGAAAGAAGTGAGGAATCCATTTTTATTATACACAGCTTACAAGTTAGCGACGAGTGCATTTCACGAAGGCACCCGAAAATAGGCCACGGGTGATTTGGCCCCTCGTATGGCTAGAACGGAGCTCATTCTTCAGCTGACGCCCATCGGGCAGTTTTTTCAAGGGGGCTAATTTCTGCTCATTGCTGCTATCATGAGCTTTGCTTGTAGGCAGCTGCTGCTGCTGCTGCAAGAGCTTCTTCTTCTCGTTGGTGTCCATGTGTGGGACGAATCAATCACTCAGAATTGAAGCGCCCAAAACCAAAGGCTAGCTTAACTGTGATTAGCTGCAATCGGCAATGCACATTTTATAGGGACTGGGGCACGCGGGTCAATTGGAAAAAACGTGATTGAAAATAGTTGTGGATTCAATGATCGAGAGAGAGAGAGAGAGAGAGAGAGAGAGAGAGCGCAAAAGTCCAAGCTGCCACGATAACCTTATTCACAAGCATAAAGCACGGCTTGCTCCAATCAACGCACGCAACAATTAATAGCCATTTTCCATCACGTGCAATGTCCCCTCTGTCCCAGTTGAGAAGCGCAGAAAGGTCTTAACTTGACACATCAGTTGTGGTGCAAAATTTTCTTCCAACTTGACAAGAACTTGGTTGACACTCTCATTCCCTACTCTTGACATTGGCTAGCCATATCTAGTATTCTACTCTACCCTATCGCAACAAACGACATGATGTTGGACTCAACTGCTCTAGGTGGCACTGCCTCTCTTTTTCTTTCATAGAAAAGTCTTTTCTTCTTTTTATTTCGTTTTACCGGTCCGCGCATTTGTGTGATGCTTTCATCCATGGCCTCCTTCCCACTTAATCTACAGCCTTTAAAAAAAATCTGCGGGCCTTTTGCTATCTCCTGTGCACTGTTACCTCCCATGCGGGTCTTCGGATTTGCGGCCACCTTGTTACCTCCCATGCGCTGTAGCTAATCACCGTGCTTTTCAGCTTAATCTGTGGCTCCCTCTCGACTAATCAACGTGCTTGCTTCGCTAATCCGCGGCATTTTTACTCTAATACACCCAAAGAGCATGTTTTAAGCTCTTTTATTCAATGCTCAATCCCGAGCGTTTCCACCCTTTAGTGTCCCGCCTAACCCTTCTTACAAAAAACTCTGCAAACATGGAGGACAACTGCTCCTAGCTCCCCACATTACTCAGTGTTTCATACTGAAACCATGGCTTTGTAGCTTTCTCCTTGTGGATGCTTTTTTTAATGGTCCAATGGATAAAGAAAGTGCTTCTCACTGACAATGGAAGCCAACAACCATGCTTTTTCTCTTCACTTCAGATCAATAAGAACTTCCAAATCTCTAATTCTTAAACATATCGTTGTTCGAGATTCTCACCCTTGTTCACACTGGGTGTCCTATTTTTAAGTGATTATCCTCAGCCTTTATCCCCGTTTGAGTGGTTTTCTTCACACTCATTTGATTGTCCACCCCTTTATCCATGGCCATGTATACATTCCTTGCACTTTATTTTTTCGCAGCCTTTATCCCCGTTTGAGTGGTTTTCTTCACACTCATTTGATTGTCCACCCCTTTATCCATGGCCATGTATACATTCCTTGCACTTTTTGCTTTGATCGAATACCCTTACACACATCATTTGGGTACCAAAATGAATTCCAACACTATATTATCTCAATTCCGAGGGGGGGAGGGGGGGGTGGAAATTGATCACTCCATCCTAGATTCATGGCCTCTTAGTGGCCTTTTAGAGACTACTACATGCGCTCACAGCTCCTGGTGTTGAAAACGAGGGATTACTCTATGTGTTAAGAATATGTCTCTACATGCCTCTGGACCTCTACCTTGAGGTGGGTTCTATGGTTGGGCAATAAGCTACATAATAGGTTCCTTATGTTCCTCAATAAGAAACCTTACTATATGTGGTTTTGTACAATGGCCATCCTTACATTAGTATCAAAGCCAGACTTGTAGTAGGGAGGTTTCAAGAAATGGTTTGATGGTTTTTGGAAAGTGTTTGTGTGCCTTGCTTTTTGTTCATGTTTAGGGATCTCCATTAGAGGCATCCATAGAATCTCATATTATGTCTTCTAATGTGTAAGGGTAAGTTTTAGGTGTCATGGTAGAGTTGAAAACTAGTTGACTGATCTTTATTAAAAAGTAGCCATGTTTTTCCTTTGTTAGGTTTGTCAAGGGAATATGAGTGGTAAATTTGATGTAAAATTAGGTACAATAACATGTACATGCATGGGCACACCATCTAGAGCTACTTTTGGCTTGAAAAAAATGGAAAAAACCAAGGAGCAAGTGGGCACCCAAATTAGCATGGGGGTGGGTGGTTTGCTATTTTGGGTGATTGCTAGTAGTTTTGCTACACGTTACTCTTTAGGGCTTGTTGCTGATCGGTCCCCAAATGGTAATAAGTCCAAAGCTTTACGAAAATCTTCAAACTTCTCTTGTGAGAAAGCCTTTGTGAACATATATGCCACATAGTTGTGTGTAGAGACATAAGCTAGGCTAGTCTCTATTGCAACGTGAGCCTCTCCCTGACATAATGATAATACACCTCAATGTGCTTTGTGCAAGCATGAAACATTATATTCCTCACAAGCTAATGCACTCTGTCTCAGTGAAGATGGAGGTGTGGAATTACTGTCCACCAACACCAAGATCTCCCTGACATAAAGATAATACACCTCAATGTGCTTTGTGCAAGCATGAAACATTGGGTTCCTCACAACCTAATGCACTCTGTTTAAGTGAAGATGGAGGTGTGGGGGGACTACTGTCCACCAACACCAAGATCTTCCAAAAGAAGGTGTCTGAGTTATACACACTACATAATCACTATAAAAGCTTCCATGTACTCAACTTCATAGCTCAAAGTGGACACTATCTGGTTGCTTCTTGCTAAGCTATGATATACATGAATCACCAAGGTGTGGGGGGACTACTGTCCACCAACACCAAGATCTTCCAAAAGAAGGTGTCTGAGTTATACACACTACATAATCACTATAAAAGCTTCCATGTACTCAACTTCATAGCTCAAAGTGGACACTATCTGGTTGCTTCTTGCTAAGCTATGATATACATGAATCACCAAGGTGAAAGCAAAAGCCACTAATGGACACTCATATATAACATCTACTAGCCCAATCGAAATTAGTAAAAGAATGTAGTTGAATATCACTTGCCTTAGCATAGAATAGGCCAAGGGATTGAGTGCCCTACAAGTATTTGAATATCATCCCCCTTTGCATAGAATAGGCTAAGAACTGAGTGCCCTATAAGTATTTGAATACTCATTTAGTATTCTGCCAATGCTTACTCCGGGACTGTGCATAAACCTGCTCAATTGGGAGACCCTAAACTGAATGTATGGCCTTGTATTGTATAGATAGATGAGCCACCTAATAGCCTAGTGATAAAGTGATGCATAAATTGGTTCACCTACATCTTGGAGACTAAGCCAAGTGCCTATCTCTACTGGTGTAATAATAGGCTTATAGTTTTCAAGACCAAACTGTGTAAGTAGCCTATGTATGTTCTTTGATTGCAACATCACAATACCATCATCACATTGCATAAACTGTATGCCCAAATAATAATGCAACAAGCCTAATTCTATCATCTCAAAAGACACATATAATTCAGCGTTAAAAGCATGTCATCAACACATAAAACAATGACCCAAAAATAATATTTACTCATCTTTACATAGAGGATACTCTTAGTTTGATTATTGAAAAAACCATTTGCAACCAAGTATACATTTATCTTCTCATACCGTGTTATGGGAACCTTCTTAAGGCTATATAGAGGTTTTCTTAACCTGTATACTTTAGACTTCTATCCCTTCTCAACAAAACCATGAGACATATACCTCCTCATCATGTAAATCATCATTCAAGAAGGTTGTCTTGATATTAAACTTATGTACATTTCAACCATGATGCATTATCAATGTCTTAATATTAAACTTATGTACATTTCAACCATGATGCATTATCAATGTCTTAATACACCTGATCATTGTCATTATCAATGTCTTAATACACCTGATCATAGTCATTAGAGAGACGCGGGTGAAAAGGTTTCATCATAATCTATAACCTTCTCTTAAGCATAACCCTTTGTAATATAAGCATTACCTTATTAGAGATAAAAAGATACCATTAGTTTTATGCTTAAGCTTAAAAACCCACTTCATATACGAATAGCCATAAGGAAAATATGGTAAATACCAAGTATCATTTTTGAGGGTTGAGTCATAGTCATCTTGTAAGGCATGCATTCAATGATCATTTTCTTATGCTTCCTCAAAGGAAATAGGTTCCTCTTCATTGCACATACTAGAAATGAGAGAATGATCCACAAAAGAATAAGATGCATAATGAGAACTTACACGTGTCTCACTAGGTAAAGGAGTAGCTAATTTACTATCCCACAATGTTTTCACCGGGGCCATTCTGGGCATACTCTTAGATGTGTGTATGGTTGTCTTTCCTCATCCCCATTTGATCATCTAAAATTGCCTCATCAAAATAGGCTGATCTGTGGGCCAAAATTTGAGTTTCTTTTCAACCAGTATGGGCTAATTTTATAACACCTTGTTGAGCATTCATTTTCTCCATATATGGTCTCCCGACATTGTACAAAGGTAAGAGTGTATCAAAGATGTCTTGTGAGAATACATTTTGATGTTTTTTTTGCATAAAATCATGGGCTAAATTAAGTTCTTCACAAAGACATATCTACTCACCAAGATCTGCTTTGTGGCCGGATGGTAGAGTCTACACCCGTTTCTTTCTAAGCTATTTCTCACAAAATGTATTTTACCACCTTATCATCCAGCTTATTGTATTGTTACTCAAGAAACATAAGAGCAGAACTAAGACACCCAAAAACACTAAAATGACCTAGAGAGGGGTAATTTTTTGCAAGGCTTTGGTGGGGCATCTGTATAACACACAAGTGGCACACATGACTACTTCCAACCAAAAAACATGAGGTAAATCCTAGCCTTTCAAACCATGTAATATGCTAACTCCATGAGACCACACCATTTTGTTAAGGTGCGTAAGGCACTGTGCCTTGATGTTTTATGCCTCTTTTAGCCATATATACATGAAACTCTTTTAACATATACCCCCCCCTCAATCTTTATGAAGGGTTTCAACTTTACATGTAGACACATTTTCAACCATAGAAACAAAGTAGCTAAAGCATGTAAAAACCTTTGACTTTGCCTTCAAAGGATACACCATGTGTGTTTGGAGTAATTATAATCGACAGTCATCAATTAAGATGGGAGCTTGGTCCGTTTCTCGTTTCCTTTTAGTATTCTTTTTCTTTTTTTCTTTTGATTTTGATGTTTCTTTTCAATCAATATCTTCCATTAACAATCTTGTACATTAGTATCACCCGGTTCGGTGGTTATTCTAAAGAATTCCTTGCGTTATCATCACTTGCATGCATCACATCTTTTGATAACAAAAGCATAAAAAATGATACAATAACAAAAATCTACACCTTCACGCTTCACTGAAGTTTCACGGGACTACACAAACTTGCAATGTCACAAAACCACTGTAGTCTCATGACATGGAACCTTATTTCACGAAACCACATCTCACGGGATTCCGTTTCACGGAACTCTTTTTCACGTAACCACCTTTCATAGGACTACACAAACCTGCCATTTCACAAAACCATTGTAGTCTCACAAAACCTTAGTTCACGAAACCACTTCTCATCACGGGATTCTGTTTCACGAAATTGCTTTTCACGTAACCACCTTTCATAGGACTACACAAACCTGCCATTTCACAAAACCATTGTAGTCTCACAGAACCTCAGTTCACGAAACCACTTCTCATCACGGGATTCGGTTTTCACGTAACCACCTTTCAGAACCTCATCTCACAAAACCACATCTCACGGGATTCCGTCTCACGGAACTCCCTCAGCATGTATTGGAATTAATGCTACTTGTTCAATCTGTATCTCTGCCAGTGTGTCTGCCAAAGCTAAATCCTTAAGTGGGGATAGGTTTGTGAACATCAGCTATGGGCTCATCGGGGGAGGAACTTGCTGCGGTTTCTCTTGAGTGGCCTGGATGATTGTGGGGTTGTTGCAAGATCAGGGTGTCCAGTTTTGTCCAGTTTCTGCTGGACTGGGACAATGCTTGGAGAGCAAATTTTAGGAGGTAAGGTACTTAAAATGAGATCAAGCAAATAATAGAAAATATGCTTGCCCTTAAATTAACCCAGTATAACTTAAATTAATATAAATTAGTCTAATTAATCAAAATTAATTAAAAATATGATGAAATGATAAACAAATGATCTTTCCATACTTAGAGTGATCCAATTTATTTTTCCATAGATGCACCATTACAAGTACACTAGTCCCTATAGGTTTTAGATGATTCACATCAAAAATGTAATTTTACTAATTAGATTATTAATATTTGCAGGCCTTCTAATAGTCTGGAAGAATTTTGAAAAAGAGATCATTAAAAATCCAACCATTGGATTTGCAATTTTCACTAGCCACCACATTCTACTAATGTCTCAGTATCTACCCACTCTTTTGATCTACAAGATTGAGGACTTTAAGTGGTACCTATTGTGGGTACAAAAAGTGGCGTATATTATAACACTTTAAAGACCTTGAAATATTTAAAGAAAATAGACAAATATCTTAAAATTTTCTCAAAAAATCAAGTTAAGCTCCATATTATGTGAAGATCTAAGGTACAAAGTGGGAATCTCATATGAGTTTATATGTAAAAGATATTAGCATTTTATGGAATCAGCTCAAATTTGGGACAGGGTGTATACATTGACTTTGTACCTAAGAAAATGAGGACTTTTGACTATCTAATTCTTAATCAAATTATGCAACTATATTTCCAACTTTGAATATGATGTTCCAACAAAAGAACTTGAAACGAAATTCCTTCATTTACTAGGAGAGATTAGCCACTAAAGGTAAACAAATGCCTGTTTTTTTTACTATTTACAGGGTGCCTGAGTGGACAAAACTGGGCACCCTGATCTTGCAACCACCCTGTGGCTTCTTGCTCTGTCAATGCTTCCTGGTATTTTTTAATTTCCAATGCCACCTCAGCCTCTAGTCTTTGTGATTCTGCAGCTATGTTTGGGATGATGCCCCCACATTTTCTTGCCTGTCTTCTTCTTCTTTCTCCCTTTCCTTATCTCCTTCGTAGGTATCCATTAGGACAGCATGGCCCTCTTGCATTTCTTCATAGGTATCCATTAGGACAGCATGGCCCTCAGCCTCTAGTCTTTGTGATTCTGCAGCTATGTTTGGGATGATGCCCCCACATTTTCTTGCCTGTCTTCTTCTTTCTCCCTTTCCTTATCTCCTTCATAGGTATCCATTAGGACAGCATGGCCCTCTTGCATTTCTTCAGTTGTTCATGGTGGTTGCACTGGCAGCAGTGCCAGTTGTTGCAGTTGCTCTATCGGTTCGGGCTCTGGGAGAGGCCTTTTTGCCACATGATTTAGGACTTGGGTTAGAAAGTACGGGTTGCATATTTTGGACTAGTGGGCCTTCAGATAGTTCTCCATCTCTCTATGAATATATTATGCCCAATCCTCCTCCTTCTCTTCATGTACCTTAGCGATCTTGTTCAACGGGACCCTGTTTATCGATCCACTGGCTTGACCTGCATTATTAGTGACATAGCTCTGCAAGCTTTCTCTGTAGCCTCATTTTGGATATTCTCGTACTCTGCCCCATTGGAGTTATAAGAACTCTTCTTTAGCATTGCGTCCAGAGGCATTTTGTTGAATGCGTGGGCGTGGACTTTGACTACTGGTGGGAGGTGTAGAGCATCACGAATGAGTTCTTCTATGATCAGGAGATTCTCTGTTGTGCCATCGACCTTCGTGATGGTGCCACATTTGGTGCCTTTGTCATAAGTCGATATACTCGGCACACAGCTTCGTGTCGATGCTCCTTGGAAGTATTTGCACCATTCTCCCTAAGCCCACTTTCTCCAGCTTCTCCTTGACCTCTGCCTCTTCCAAGATTTGGAGGCACTCTGGGTTGTGGTAATGTAGTGCGACCTTTCCATGGACCGTAAGGGTTTCCTTGCTAATGATGGCTCCATGGAAGGCTTGGGCATATGGGCCCAAGTAATTCAGTTTGGGTACCCACACACTAGTTTCTTCTTTTGACTTGCTGGGGAGCCTGTAGCGCTGGCTTGGGTCGCTGCTATTGGGGTCTCTACAACTTCCATTTCTGAGGTCAACATCTGTCCATGAAACGTAAATCAGTCTCCAAGCTGGTGGGATAGGTACCGTTTCTCCTCTCTCTCTTTTTTTTTGTTAATGGTAAACCGGTTGGTTGAGATGAGAAGTGTGTTAGTGTAGGAGTAATAACAAGGTGTGTTAATTGACAGATGAATGTTGTGGCATGAAGGTGCATGGTCTTAGTAGTCCCGTGAACCTGCAGGTCGTGAGAAGTTATCCCGTGAGGTGGTTTCGTGAAAAGTGCTTACGTGAAAGGGGGTTCCGTGAGACAGAATCCCGTGAGATGTGGTTTTGTGAGATGGGGTTCCGTGAAAGGTGGTTACATGAAAAGAAGTTCCATGAAATGAAATCCCATGAGAAGTGGTTTTGGGAACTGAAGTTCCGTAAGTGGTTACGTGAAAGGGAGTTCCATGAGACGGAATCCCGTGAGATGTGGTTTCATGAGATGAGGTTCCGTAAAGGTCACAAAATAGAGATATCCCCTTGATATCACCAGTGTCCTCATAGGACCACCCACATACATCAGCTATAACTTTTGGGCAGCCCTTATTGATCCATCTTTCTGGAATGATGCCCGTTGAATTTTGCCCAAAATACATCATTGACATACATGTTTGATAGGGTTCTCAAGATTGGCAACTCCAACACCATCTCTTACCTTTCAAGGTGCAACAGAGTGCCAAAATTTAAGTGACCAAAGTGGGCATGCCATAGCTCTGCACCACTCATAGTACGTGTGGTAGTAATTGAATGAGTATTACATGTGCCAATCTCTCATACTTGTCCAACTTGTAAATCCCATGGCCTAGAGTATCGGATGATGTACCACAATGATGTCTCCACCACTTGGTCTGCCCTTTATGGGAAGTTCTTTTTAATGCCTAGTCAAACAACACTTTTGAGCGAGCGATTATGCCACCATTTACAACACCAACAAGTGAGCACAAACTTACCAAGTCCTTTCACTTGATACAAGGATTTATTTGCACATATGACTATGCCTCCTTAACGAGAAGACTCGAGGGAGGAAAATAAATCACGCTGAGAAGTAATATGGCATCATTATCAAAGACACACTAATCTATCACTACAATTGAAAGATCCCAGTCCCCTCCGCGCAACGAATTCTCGGGTGCTAGCAGCGAAAGTAGCACTTCTTGCGCGGGGCAGGGTCCCTCACTCGGGGCCTCCCCCACGGATATCCAGACAAGAGAATAATCCCTCGGTTCTTCCAAAACTGAACCCGGAAAAACTTTCCTCACCCGGAAAGCATGGGCAATTCCTCTAGGATAAATTTACTCTAACGTAGTCATGAGCCTTAACTAACTGAACTGATTTGACCGAACCCATAAGTCCCATAGTCAGATCAAGGAAAAAACTTGCACTTGGATCATAGAGACCAATGCTTTTTTCCTCATTGAGAGGCATAACCGTTGATTCTTTTCCATAGAACAATTTTTATCCAGGATTTACTTCATCTATCGTACCATAACAGAATCGAGTCTCATTTTAGGGATCCATCAGTCTAGCCTCCCGTGGGTTAGCTAACCTCCCAACCACTATTAATGGGATCCATTCAAGAATTTGGTTAGGTTTTGTCCCGGGTACAAGGGAAAAGAGTTCCCAGGCCCCCTAGTCGAATATTCATGCAAACTTAAAACTAGTCACACCACTTACACACCCAATATGAAATTGCCTTTTTCACAGATTCAACTATCTTTAAAACAATCTTTTAATGAAACTATAGTATCACTGATCATAATCCTCCAAAATATTCGGTTGAATCCTAATTTCTAATTTTTCCTTCATCGGTATACCTATGGCATCATTGGCTATCAGAAGGCTCACCACCTGTCCACTCAGGGGCCTTTTCGATAGTTCCTAACTCATAGTACCCGGCAATATATTCACTTATAAAAATCAAAATGGAATCTCCGTTGAAGATCAGCAAGATCAACCAACAAATCCATATAAAAGAGCCATGGACTCATCCGTTGTTGTAAGGACCAACCAGATCCATGTCCGATTCAGAAAATAACTCTTACTCCTTGTTCCAATATCTTCCACGACGCATGAGTGGGTATCTTCGGTGACCATCATATGGTCAGCACCCTCTAGAATCCTTCGCAGGTCACCTAGCGCTTCACTCATAGGCTGCTTCCTTGGTCCCTCATCCACCGTACCAGAAGATCACCATTTAAATCGAACCAAGGCTAGTCAAGACCTCGGCCGACCTTGCTACGCGAGACGTCCTCCATTGACTCTCCGTCAACTGTTGCAACTTTATCAGTTAGGTCTCCACACGACCTCTTCTCATCAGATCTCATCCACTCGCATCTACCCATATCCACATCTCATCACATCTCATCCATTCATATCTTTCCCGAACCACATCACATCCATTCACAGCACATATCATCCATTCACATCTATCCCAATTTACATCACATCATATTCATCCATTTCACATCACATCTCATTCATTCACATCACATCACATCTCATCCATTCACATCCCATATCATTCATTCACATCGCGATTCACATGACATCACATCTCATTCATTCACATCCTGATTCACATCACATCTCATTCACTCACATCTATCCATTTCACATCACATCACCTCCATCCATTCACATCCATCATCTCACATCACATTCATTCATATCCATCAAATTCATTCTCATCACCATCCCATCCCATACATTCTATCCACATTACGTCACATCACATCTATCCACATCATATCTCATTCATACACATCTCATCTCATTCATCCACATCCATCCAATCGTTCACATGTACGACTACCCACATCTATCCATACATTCATATCTATCACTTCACATCCACATATATTCATGTCACATCACATTCACATCCATTCTTCACATACACATCCGCATCCATTCTTCACATACACATCCGCATCCATTCTTCACATACACATTCGTATCCATTCTTCACATACACATCCACATCCATATCATTAATTTACATCCATTCTTCACATACACATTCACATCCATATCATTCATTTACATCCCGATTCACATGACATCACATCTTTTTCATTCATTCACATCTATCTGATTCACATGACTTCTCATCACATCTATTCACATCACATCTCATCACATCTATTCACATCAGAGCCCATCCATCCATTTTGGCGTAAGACAGTTCTTTAAGAAAACAGGGTTTCTATGCAAGTTTTCAGTTTGATTTTCTTTTCAATATAAGAGTATTTCTTGAATCAGTATCCCCAAAACTCCTTGATCTGAATTGTGAATTTCATACCTGAATTCCTCGAATTCTATAACCTTGATCCACATATCAATTCGAAGGGTCTCAAACTTAGTTTCAGATTTGGCGGGAGTTTAGAGTGTATTTTTCTAAACTGGTCACACCTTCTTTCCTCAAAACTGACGAAAGAGTTTGGTCTTGGTCATAGTTTGATTCAAGGTTCGAGTCGGATAAGATTTTTCCTGAACTATCTTTCTCGAAAGGGTTTGATAATTCAATTACTATTTTACTGAATTTCTTTCCTTGATTATTCGCTTAACTAATTTCTAAATTAGTTACGAATTCCAATAAGGAATAAATTAATCATTTATCTGAATATTTTGATCTCGATAGATTTCTTGAATTTTCTTTTTACAATCCGTGTGAATATAAAATGATAGACATTTCTCTCTTAAAGTATTTAATTATTCATTTATCCAATACTCATAGAATTTAAACAAAGAATTTAAGAGAATTCTAATTTTGATATAAAAATCCTTTAATGCATCTATTTATGAAAGCAAATTTGATAGGAATAACACTATTAAAATAAAAAGAATTTCTTTATGCATCTATTTATGCATAAAAACTAATTTTTATAAGAATAACGCTTTTATAATAAAAAAATCCTTTATGCATCTTTCTATGCATAAAAATTAAATTTAATAAGAATAACACTTTTGTAATAAAAAAATTCCTTTATGCATCTTTCTATGCATAAAATTAAATTTAATAGGAATAACACTTTTAAAATAAAATAAATTTCTTTATGCATAAAAATTGATTTTTATAAGAATAACGCTTTTATAATAAAAAGTTTCTTTATGCATCTTTCCATGCATAAAAATCAAATTTAATAGGAATAAAACTTTTAAAATAAAAAGAATTTCTTTATGCATCTATTTATGCATAAAAATTAATTTTTATAAGAATAACATTTTTATAATAGAAAAAATTCCTTTATGCATCTTTCTATGCATAAAAATCAAATTTAATAAGAATAACACTTTTAAAATAAAAAGAATTTCTTTATGCATCTATTAATGCATAAAAATCAAATTTTAGAGGAATAACACCTTTATAATAATAAAAAATTACTTTATGCATCTTTCTATGCATAAAATCAAATTTAATAATTAATATCAGTGATATCCATGTATATTCATAGATGAATATGTACATGGAGTAATCAGAATATTTCTTTTAGATGCAAAAATGGTGGGAATTACTCTTTTGGAATAACATAAAAACAAACTTTCTTTTCACAAAATTATGAAAAATTTTACCATAACCTCCTTTGTATGGCTGACCATTTCTCATTTTTGTCATTCTTTATTTAATTTAAATTAACCCAAATTAGATTTATAGAACTCTAATCTACATAATTTTCTAAATTCAAGAGAGTAAACAATAAGAAGAGTTTGATTTATCCCTTAGTTAATCTTTCTAGGATTAAGAAAGGATGGAATGTAAAGAAGAGAATGGGGGTGGCCTTTTCATCAAAGGCATAGCATTTGAATTTAATTCAATCATGAAGGCTAATAATGGGTCGGGCACTTGTTTTTCCTCTTTAGGAGGTCCCCCCTATATACACAATCTTATGAGTGTAATAAGTGACCTTATCATGTAATTTCACTTTTGTAGTTCACTTATTTTCATCAATCTACTTTGAGTGTTGTTCTATCTCTCCTTTCTTGCTACATCTACATGTGTGTTGCCCTCACCCCTTATCATCTTCTCCTCACATTCCTCTTTTGATTAGATTGAGCTATCCTTTTAGGTGGAGAAGGTATACCCTATAGTGTGCTATCAACTATGTTAACAATGATTTTGTGTGTTGTGAATTTTGGAGTATTTTGTGTACGTTTCAGGGCTCATTCACATATTATAAGGTTTATGTAGGCATCCCAAGGGGAACGTCAGTTTGAACTATTTTTTTTTAAAAAATGGGTTTGCTACATAGTAGTAGTAGCATTTGGTGTGTAGACACGGTGAAAGATCCCTGTCCCCTCCGCGCAACGAATTCTGGGGTGCTACCAGCGAAAGTAGCACTTCTTGCACGGGGCAGGGTCCCTCACTCGAGGCCTCACCCATGGATATCCAGACAAGAGACTCATCCCTCGGTTCTTCCAAAATCGAACCTGGAAAAACTTCCCTCGCCTGGAAAGCACGGGCGATTCCTTCAGGATATGTTTACTCTAACGTAGTCAAGGTCATCACTAACCAAACTTATCCAACCAAACCTATAAAGACACTCGGTGAGATCAAGGAAGAAACTTGCACTTGAATCATAGAGACCAATGCTTTTTTCCTCATTGAGAGGCACAGCCATTGATTCTTTTCCATAGAATAATTTTTATCTGGGATTTACTTCATCTATCGTACCATGACAGAATTGATTCTCATTTTAGGGATCCATCAGTCTAGCCTCTAACCCCATCCAGTCCCATGGGTTAGCCAACCGCCCACAACCACTGTAGTGATGGGATCCAATTAGGAATTTGGTTAGGTTTTGTCCCGGATACCAGGGAAAAGAGTTTCTAGGCCCCCTAGCTGGATATTCATGCAAATTTAAAGCTAGTCACACTACTTACACACCCAATATGAAATTGCCTTTTTCACAGATTCAGCTGTCTTTAAAACAATCATTTAATGAATTCATTGTGTCACTGATCATAATTCTCCAAAATATCCGGTTGAATCCTAATTTCCACTCATTCCTTCATCGGTGTACCTATGGCATCATGAAACTAGAACGCTCACCACATGTCCACTCAGGGGCCTTTTCGATAGTTCCTAGCTCATAGTACCCGGCAATATATTCACTTATAAAAATCAAGATGGAATCTCCGTTAGCAAGATCAACCAACAGATCCATATAAAAGAGCCATGGACTCATCCGTTGTTGAGGACCAGCAAGGTCTATCAACTAGATCCATGCCCGGTTTCAAAAAATAACTCTTACTCCTTGTTCCAATATCTTCCCTGACGCACGAGTGGGTATCTTTGGCGACCCAGAGCCCAAGCACCGTATGATCAGCACCCTCTAGGATCCTTCGCAGGTCACCTAGCGCTTTACTCATAGGCCGCTTCCTTGGTCCCTCTTCCACCGTACCGAAAGCTCACCATTTAAATCAAGCCAAGGCTGGTCAAGACCTCAGCCGACCTTGCTACGCGAGACGTCCTCCGTTGACTCTCCGTTAGCTGTTGTTTGCAACTTTATCAGTTAGGTCTCCACGACCTCATTCACAAGATGGTCAAAATGCTTCCCCATCATTTTTAACGTAAAACATCATTTAAAAACAGGTCATGAATACAATTTCTATAACAAACTCTCATCTTTCCACATTCTTCCACATTAGTCCACATTACTTAATCCACATCCATTTCATATGTATTCCCATTCTTATCCAATCACATCATTTTTCATCTCATCACATCTTTCCTCATTTATCCTCATCAGATCTCATCCACTCGCATCTACCCATATCCACATCTCATCACCTCACATTCATGAAAAGATGCAGGGGAGAAGAGAGCTTGAGCTCTTGCAAGCACACACACACTCACAAAACCCTAAAAGAGAACACACAAGGTGAGAGGTTGAAAATCTTCTTCTTCTTCACACAACACTCAACACACCATATACAAAGATAAGAGTATACACCATATGAAAAGGTACTCAACCAAATACATACTAGGGTTCTCTATAGTGTGAACCCAGCTAAATGAGCTGGTGCTATAAGTATGCCAACCTCTAGAATGGCTGTCACAGAGCCTGTCATTCCACTGGCCGCATATCACCCATGATCTCACCAACCATGCCAATGGTGTAAGTGTGGGGCCTATCCCCTAGGCGGGTCATCAGTGTCCACCGCCTCACTAGATGAGCTCGGTATCTCAACAATTCATTCACATCTCATCTATTCATATCTACCCCGATCCACATCACATCCATTTCACTTCACATCTCATTCATTCACATCTATCCCGATTCACATCCCATCACATCTCATCCATTCACATCTATCCCGTTTCACATCACATCACATCAAATTCATTCACATCACATATCATCCATTCACATCTATCCCAATTTACATCACATCCATTCCACATCACATCTCATTCATTCACATCCCAATTCACATCACATCACATCTCATTCACTCACATCTATCCATTTCACATCACATCACCTCCATCCATTCACATCCATCACATCACATTCATTCATATCCATCACATTCATTCTCATCACCATCCTATCACATACATTCTATCCACATTACATCACATCACATCTATCCACATCATATCTCATTCATCCCATCCACATTACATCACATCCACATCATGTCTCATTCATACACATCTCATCTCATTCATCCACATCCATCCAATCGTTCATATGTATGACTACCCACATCTATCCATACATTCACATTTATCACTTCACATCCACGTATATTCATGTCACATCACATCTCTTGACATCACATCACATTCTTTCACATCACATCTCTTGACATCACATCACATTCTTTCACATACACATCCACATCCATTCTTTCACATATATCAACATCCATTCCTTCACATACATCCACATCCATTCTTTCACATACATCCACATCCATTCTTTCACATACACATCCACATCCATTCTTTACATACACATCCACATCCATTCTTTCACATACATCCACATCCATTCTTCACATACACATCCACATCCATTCTTCACATACACATTCACATCCATTCTTCACATATACACCCACATCCATTCTTCACATACACATCCACATCCATTCTTCACATACACATTCACATCATTTTCATCACATACACATCCACATCCATTTACTTCCCATCTCCATCTTTCACATATCCTCTCTTCTCATTCTCATCTCACCATTCACATCCACATCCATTTACTTCACATCTCATCTACATTCATTTTCATTACACCACATCCTATTATATCCCATTTACATCTTATCACCTCTCATTTACATCTTATTATATCAATTCACATCCTATCGCATCCCATTTACATCTATTCACATCCCTATGCTATGTATGGAATTCCCTCTTTTGAACTGACACCATATGTTCTCCCCATTGTTATAAGCCTCCCTTCCATTTATTTTCATCCCTCTTGCATATATCCCCCTTCTTGATCGAAGAGACTATCTCTTGCTTCTTGACTATGAGGAGTTGTAGTCAGCTTGACTACGAGGGGTTGTAGTCAACTTTAAGTCAATGTAGAGAATATAGCTATCCTCATTAAACTGAACTATCAAATATTGTAAATCTCAATCTCGCTCAAAATTGTGTTGTGGGTTTTCCATGCTTTCTTGGCCTATGAAAACAACTAGTTCTTGCTTATTATCATCCATGAAACCTAAGAGAAGCTTGTCCAAGTTTCAAAGACTTTTGAGAGCCTTTTAATCCTATGCTGTATTTGGACTCTCTCTTGTGAACTCTCCCATTGTAACAAGCTTCCCTTCCATTTGTTTCCATCCCGTGCATGTGTCCTCCCTCGCTCTAAGAGATTATGTCTTACTTTTTTACTCTTAGGGGTGGTACTCGGATTCAAGTCGATAATTTGAGAAGGTAGCTAGCCCAATTCAACTAATCAAATGGGAATTTAACATC
Source organism: Cibotium barometz (assembly GCF_041138505.1). Taxonomy (NCBI): domain Eukaryota; kingdom Viridiplantae; phylum Streptophyta; class Polypodiopsida; order Cyatheales; family Cibotiaceae; genus Cibotium; species Cibotium barometz. The sequence continues at coordinate 37,407,909 of NC_141091.1, forward strand.
CTCATTTTAAATTTCTCAAGATTTTCCATCGATTATGTTTGGAGACCCAACTTTTGCTATACTGTCTCACATAGTTCTTTCTAATGGCTCTTCAAAATGTCTATAGAACTTGAAAGAGTTAACTTAAAGCACATAAATACACATTCATGTTGGTTCTTTGCCTTGTAGAGGGGTCACTAGGTATCCTTGTTGTTTACCAACACATTGAGTTGTGCTAATGACCCAATTTCAGGAAGACCTACATATAACGTACATTCAAAGGGTATTTAAAAATACCCTTTTTGTGAATTTTAGCTTAATAAAATGACCCCTTTTCTTTTATAAACCTATGGTTTTTTTTCAAAATTCTATTAAAACCCCCTTATGTAAGTAGATTTCTGTAAAGTTTTCTTGAAATCTTGGTTAAAATAGCTACTTGATTGCATGTAGTAGACTTATATATTTTTAAGTGAACCCCCTTGAGTTTTAGCCCCATAGCTAATACAATAATTCCACTACAACTATTATCTTAATGGCATCACCAAAATAATCTAAAATTGAGCTCCATAGACAACATTATTAATTCATGTAGCTTCACTTGCAAATCTAAGAAAGACTATTATCAGGGCGCACTCAAAATTATACTCGTAGGAGGAAAACACAATCAATGCATCTTTTAATTTCATAGCCCAAGGTGTTGTCCAAGTGAACCAAAAACATGAACTAATAATGGGTTCAACTTTCTTGCAAGTGATCCCATGATTTATGAAGATGAGCCTCTATGAGACCATCAATTCATCCACCACCAGTTATTCCTTTGTCTAGCTTTTGTGTCCAAGGAAAGTTTTCTTTGTTCTAAGGATTATTTATATAACATTTACACACTCAACACCCTTGGTAGAGGTTAAGAGAGTGGAGTCGTGAAGGGCTCCACATGTCCCACTATGACCTTAGTTTGTAGCCCAAAATACTGTTAGGTAGATTTAGAGATTGTGTACCTAGATCTTATAGAAGTAATCATCAACGTATCTAGATCTTATAGGAGTAATCATCAACATATCTAGAGACTCCCTTGATTAGTGAAATACATTCTGATTGAAATGATTAAAAGAGGCAAGATCAAGATTCTTATGAATAAAATGAGGGCTCACAAGAGTTTTAAAGGATGCATGAAGAGTCTTTAAGGGTTTGAAGAGCTTTTAGGAGGTTCTTGAGAGCTTGTAAGTTCTTAAGTGGCTTATGAGGTGGCTCATGATGCCTAAATAAGACTCATGGAAAGCAATTAACATCTCAAGAAGAACTTAGAAAATTATCCAAGAACTTTATAAAGGTTTAAACCTACTTATCCAAGAACTTTATAAAGGTTTAAACCTACTTGAAAAAAGAACTTTATAAAGGTTTAAACCTGCTTATCCAAGAACTTTATAAAGGTTTAAACCTGCTTGAAAAAAGAGCTCTATAGAAGCTTAATGGGGCTCCTTATGTGGTATAAGGGCTTTGAGGAAGGGTGGTTGTAGGATCAGGGTGTCCAGTTTTGTCCACTCAGGCACCCTGTAAACAATAAAAAAATAGGCATTTGTTTACCTTAAGTGGCTAATCTCTCCTAGCTAACAAAGGAATTTCAGTTCAAGTTCTTTCGTTGGAACATCACATGTAAAGTTGGGAATATAGTTGCATAATCTGATTAAGCATTAGATAGTCGAAAGTCCTCATTTTCTTAGGTACAAAGTCAATGTATACACCCTGCCCCAAATTTGGATTGATTCTATAAAATGCTAATATCTTTTATATATAAACTCATATGAGATTCCCACTTTGGACCTGAGATCTTCACATGATATAGAGATTAATTTGATTTTTTGAGAAACTTTTAAGCTATTTGTCAATTTTCTTGAAATATTTCAAGGTCTTTAAAGTGTTATAATATATGCCACTTTTTGTACGCACAATAACTACCACTTAAAATGCTCAATATTGTAAATCAAAAGAGTGGTAGATAGTGAGACATTAGTAGAATGTGGTGGTTAATTAAAATTACAAATCCAATGCTTGGATTTTTAATGACCTCTTTTTCAAATTCTTCCAGGCTATCAGAAGGCTTGCAAATATTAATAATCTAATTAGTAAAATTACATTTTTGATGTAAATCATCTAAAACCTATAGGGACTAGTGTACTTGTATTGGTGCATCTATGGAAAAAAAACCGGATCACTCTAAGTATGGAAAGATCATTTTTTTTCATTTTGACATCATATTTTTTTTATTAATTAGACTAAAATTTATATTAATTTAAGTTATATTGGGTTAATTTGAGTGCATGTTTATTTTCTATTAGTTGCTTGATCTCATTTGAAGTACCTTGCCCCCCCAAATTTGCTCTCCGAGCATTGTCCCAGTCTAGCATAAACTGGACAAAACTGGACACCCTTATTTTGCAACCAGGAAGCATAAAATAACACTCCAACAAGAGATGAAAAGGGAAGCACATAAACTTAAAGGGTTCAAGTGAAGCTTAAGGAACTCAAAGAGACCTAGAGATTTCAAAGTTTTATGAGGTTATGCACACTTTGAAGAGGCATAAATGATTAATAAAGAAGACGATTGAGAAGTCTTAGAATAGGATCATAAAAACTTAAAAAAAAACTCAATGATACTTAAATGGGTATAAAAAAGCATTGACGAATCAAGGCATAAATGAGTCCTTAAGAAGCCCAAGAGAGTTTAAAAGAGGTTTCTAAGACTACAAAACACTTGGGGGGTGCACAACTGAGAAACCCTATGTATCACATGCGTTCAAGGTATTTAGAAAACCCCTTAACTGTAAATATGTTATGAATAAAATGACCCCTTTTTCTTTATGAAATTACGTTTTTTTAAATCGATTAAAAAAACCCCTTATGTAAATGTATTTCTGTAAATTTAGCTTGAAATTTTGAATTAAAAAACCCCTTTATTTGAACTCACGTGCTATGCTTACATATTTTTAGGTGAACCCCCCCCCGAGAGACAAAATAAGACTTACTCTACTAGACTAAGCATGTGATGAAGTTGCACATACCTAGCTAAGCAAGTACTAAAGTTTGCAAGTAGTCACATGGTATTGAGTCTTGATTTGTGTACACTTTCATGGATTTTAGACATGATTAAGGTAATTTAATTTGTGTAGAGCTCCATAAATTTTCATGCAATCAAACTATACTAAAGTTTGAAAATACTCGCATGATATTGAGGCTTGGTTTGTGTACACCTTCATGGATTTTAGACATGATCAAGGTGCTTACTCGCTACATGCCCACCAATTTGCCAAATGGAGGAGACAGTTCCAACTAGGTAATAGCAAGGTTGGGATTTATGTGGGGAGTTTAGAGGCTGGTAAAACAAGGGAATATCTAAGAATGGAGAGTTTAAGGGTTGATTGTTGGGAGTACTCAAGGTATCCTGATAATGACGAGTGGGGGAGTAGCTGACATCGAGGGTATATCTTCGGTATGGATTATGGGTTGGTATTGGGGGGGCAAGGGGTTTTACTCTGTTGGGGCAGGTTACATTGGATTGTGGGGTTTCTCTCTCTCTCTCTCTCAGAAAAGATGATCCGACTCCTCTTCCTTATTAGGAGCCTCCATGAAGTTTGCTGATGTCGTTCCTTCTCCACTGGGTTTGCTGTAAAAGTCTCTTGCCATGTGTCCTGGCTTTCCACAGTTGTGGCAAGTGAAGGTCCTTCCTCCTACTCTGCCTCTTCCTCGTCCTCGTCCTCGAGAGAATCCTCGGCGGGTGAAAATGCTTTTTCTTCTCCTGCTGTTGAGTCGAGCCATTTCTTCTCTTTGCCTCTGCTCTCTTGCGTAGAGCTCCTTCTATCTCGTGTAGCTTCAATTCAGGTACATTCTTTAGTGTTGCTATAATATTTTCATATTCACCTTTGTCCACACTCTTTAGAAGCACTGCTAGTGCCTCATCATCTTCTACCTTTTTGCCAATAGCTGCCAGTTGTTGCTTAATGCTTTTATGTCTGTTCAAGTGTGTGATTAAAGGTTCACTTTCCTTCATATCCAATTTGTAGAATTGCATTAACAGATTTATCTTTGATTTTTTAGCTTGTGTGCCAAATAATTTATTGAGTTCATCCCGTGCATCTTTTGCCCATTATATCCCTGTGATGTGATGAATGATTTCATCATGAAAACTGAGTGCAATAAGTCCCAATGCTTTTTCATTTCTGCTCTTCCACTCATTTTCCCCTCTCACCTCTGGGCATTCATCTCTTCCCTCAACTAGCCCCCACATATTTTTCCTCATGAGCAGATACATGGTTTTTGTCTGCCACCATGTGTAAAACTGCTCCCCATTAAATTTGGCTATTTCTTGTGCCGTACTCATGATAATGTGAAGGGGGTCTTACCTCTTGATCCAATTTCAAGATTCAAGGGCAGTGTCTACCCTTTTACAACTCAATCTGGTGTTTAGGAGATGATTACAACAGATTTATCAATATAAAATCACCAGAAATTACATTAAATTAAGGGTAACCAATTTGTACGGAAATGTTAGAGTATCAAACCATCTCTGAATTGCAATATGAAGTTATAGGGATCTGTATGAGATACCTAATGGTTAATTTGAACCCTCAATTTCACCAAAATACAGTGACTAACATTGATTAGCAAATTTATCCTCTGTTTTGTGTGCAAAAAACTGAGTATGCGAGGAGCCTAGATCTGAGGCCTTAGAGTTAAAATGAGCTCAAATCCTTTCAAGGCCATTAATAGCAATTAGTCTAGTAGAGGATTAAGCTAAGAAACACAAGATTTGACCAAACATTGAATGCTTAATCTTTGTTTTACCAAAGTTACCTGTGCAGATTTGATGAAGACCTTGGATCTCACTGTAGACTTGATCAAATCAAATTTTGACTTCACCAGCTTGTAGAGCACCTTGAAAACCCCTAGGGCCAAGAGAAATTAGACCCATTGCATGTGATGAAGCAAATATTTCAATTTCTCCTTAAAAAATTGGTGCCTGCAAATTAGCAAAAATCTGGAGCTCTAGTAGGCGGTTTGCTGCTCTGAATTAATGGGCTGGAGCACAAGTGAGTTAGCTTTGTATGCCTAAAGTGGCTTGAGTTAATGTTGCTCCTGGAGGGAGATCAACCCCCTCCACTGGCTGGGGGTGGAGAGGTTAGTTAAAAAAAGAGGTAAAAATATTAATTGGCTACTAATCCTAATTAGCCAGGTGATTAGCAAGATAATGGTCTCACAAATTGATGGATTCTAGGCTAGGCTCTGATACCATGTTAAAATTACAGCAATGTGATGAGCTATGGTGGATCAAATGCTAGAATCAATATCATTAACAAAGAGATTAGATGATAATTAAGATGTGATTAGTGAGTAATTAACTGATAGCTTAATGTAGGCATGGATAATAAAAAACCAACAAATTCTCATTAGGCCAATGCCTCAATTTATAGAGTTTACATCCAAGCATCCAATCCCACTGATTTCTCCTTGATTCACTCCACCTCTTTTGTTTGATTCTCTCCACCTCTCCCAGAATATCTCCACACCTCCTAAATCTCCTCATGCTACCCTTTATTCTCTCCTAGTAGATTCTTCTCACCTTTTCACAGGTTCTCTCCCATTTACAGATTCTCTCTTACAGCCTCTAGCCAAGGGCTTGTTCCTGCACACACCCTATTCACTTGCATATTTTAACAAGGATGAGAGTTGGATCATCGGGGGATCCATAGAGAGCACAGAGAGAGCAGTATTATCCTGCAAAGCCCATGCTTCTACCCACTTTGTACAGTAATCCGTGGCAGTAAGAATAACAAGACTAAGAAACGCACACAGGGCATGCCTTCTTCACCCGAATCCTTTATATCAAATTTCTACTTGAGGAGACATTTCACACACTCAACTTCCTCTCCATTATCACCCCCAACAATCAAAGTCATCCACATAGATTGTGATGACCAAAAGGCCCTTATCACTCTTCCGCACATAGAGTGAATAATCAGCATCTGCCACATGAAAGCCAATGGTAATAAGATATTGTGCTATCTTATCATTATTGGAAATATGTTGGAATTTATGATCAATGTCATGGTCTAAGGTTAAAGCACTCAATAAAATGTAAAAGGACCATGTAATATGAAGGGAATCCAGGTGAATGAAGGGTAAACCCCCACTTGAGATAGGCGAGTTTCATTAGATGCTCTGGAGGCTATATTCTAGGGAGCCATGTGGGGGGAGATGGCCTTGGATGCCTTTGATATTATGTAAGCAGTGATGTCACTCAACCATGTACAACTTGGCTATAAAATGGTGGCCTTCCTAATGAGAAAAACACGAATTTTATATGCTATGTAATGCCCCTTATTGTGCTGTCATTATGCTCTCTTAATCTTGGATTAAGTACTAGTTAATCACTTTTTGTTCATGTGACCATCATGGGTTATCTTGAACCACCATAGCTCTTTCATCACTCCATGAACTCATTAAGCTTTTATCATCTCTCATTATGCTATTCCCAACATGGTATCAGAGCCATGATTACCCCTAGGCATAGTAATTAACCACATTGTTCAATTTTTCATTTTTTTCAAGCTTTCCATTAAAGCTTCACTGCCCCCCTGCTGGTTTTTTGCCTCATGTGAGCTCTATACTCCACCAAATCTCACACTTTTTGATTCAAAAGAGAGCTAACATCCGGCGCTTCCTACACCTAGCTCCATTGGAGCTCCCACGAAGCAGACGCGGCGTATTTCTCTCTGCAGCAGCCCGCCTCTGCGCTGAGAAATTGGTAAAATTGAAGTCCTACAAAGCATGGTTTACAAATTCCTCTTATGAGCATTACATTGATGCTATGAAGCTCCTCCTTGTTGATTTTCATGAGCAATGGTCCACTGTAGCTGCTGTTTGAACTAATTTCTCAGTGACAGTATATGCTGTGTTGCAGAGCAGTTTTACAGAGATTGAAGCAACATCTTGGCATGTTTGAGTGCTGAGATTAGAGCCAATACCTTGGTTCTCACTTGGTTTAAAGCATTTTATGTTTCTCATTTGGGAAGAGCCTCATTCAATTGCTCAAAGCTCACTCTATATTTGGGGGCAGTTTTTTTCTCTTTAACTAATCATCTCCACTAATCACCATATAATTATCTATTGAGATGACATTCTAATATGCATATTGAGTTGAATATCTCTTTGTAGTCATGCATTCGGATGCTGAATCATCTAATGAAGATTATATCAAAAAATCATTAAAACCCAAAAGCAAAACTAGAAAACCTAGGATCAAGTCTAGGCCCCGCTATTATCATTATGCAAAAGCTTATGGGTTTGGGGAATTCTTGAGTAATTTCATGCATATATATGGTGAAGGGGGATTCTAGTTTTTAATCTATTGCATTGTTCAGTTCCAATCATGGAGTCAACTTACATATCATCTTCTTTCATCAAGAAATTCAATGGTCATGACTTCCACACTTGGCAAGTCAAAATGAGATTTTTACTAATGAAAGAAGGAGTTTGGGGCATAGTCAATGGCACTATACCTAAACCTGCCACACGAGAAGGAGAAATCTCTTGGCAAACCAAGGATGAGAAAGCATTAGCTCTCATTGCCCTTGGAGTTGAAGATAGTTATATACATTACATTGGTAATGGAACATCTTCACAAATTGCGTGGAATTCACTGGATAAATCTTTTGGTGCTCAAGGCCTCCACAGCAAAATCAGTCTCAAAGTAGACTTTTATAGTCTAGAGTACAAGATTGATGAGACACTTGCATCTCACATCAACACCATGAAGAGCTTGATGGCCCAGCTCGAAGCCATCAATGAACCAGTCAAGGAGAGTGATGCCATAGCCATCCTCCTAAAGTCAATGCCATCCGAGTATGATACACTCATGCCGACCTTAAAGTATATGCAGGATCCCACTTTGGAGGGAATAGAGAGTGTTCTCTTGGAAGAAGAGAAGAAGCTGAAAGGTAGAGCCATTGATCTTGTCTCAAACCAGGCATACCTTGTTCAAAAGCAAACCGGCAAATCACTCCAATGTACACATTGTGGAAGGACAGGACACCTTGCCAAGAATTGCTACCACAAAGACAAGCCAAAGCGAATATGCACCAAATGTGGAAAGCCAGGTCATCTCGCCGACAAATGTTACACCAACCAGGCAAATATGGTAAGCATTTCGAATGATTCAGCAGAAGAAATCCAAGCATGCAACAATGTTACTACCTCCTTTGATGCAGAGGTAGATGCAGAATGGGCTTTCTAAAGCCAACAATGTTTATGCCCTCTCTTACCCAAATGTTTATGTATGGACACCTCTAACCACCGATGATGTAGGTTATGTGTTTCTATGATGCTCACAATATCTCTCAGTAGGCCATGTAGCCCTCAAGGGGGGATTGATGGGGAGTTGGGTCTCCATGACCAACAAATGATGATGATGCCCATGGATATGATAAATGATGATGCTATGATGATGATGGGGTATGGGAGAGGAATGGAGGAATGTTTTCATGTAGGAATGTTTTCATGTCATTTTCTTTTCGCAATGTAGAAGCTATGCTCCCTATGAGCGATGCTAATTTCCTTTTGTACTGTAGAGCTATACTCCTTATGAGTTAAGCTTTTTCTTTCATGTAATGTTTTGATCAAGGGAGGGCAATATACCATGCCATGATCAAGGGAGGGTATTGGAAATATGTTGGAATTTATGATCAATGTCATGGTCTAAGGTTAAAGCACTCAATAAAATGTAAAAGGACCATGTAATATGAAGGGAATCCAGGTGAATGAAGGGTAAACCCCCACTTGAGATAGGCGAGTTTCATTAGATGCTCTGGAGGCTATATTCTAGGGAGCCATGTGGGGGGAGATGGCCTTGGATGCCTTTGATATTATGTAAGCAGTGATGTCACTCAACCATGTACAACTTGGCTATAAAATGGTGGCCTTCCTAATGAGAAAAACACGAATTTTATATGCTATGTAATGCCCCTTATTGTGCTGTCATTATGCTCTCTTAATCTTGGATTAAGTACTAGTTAATCACTTTTTGTTCATGTGACCATCATGGGTTATCTTGAACCACCATCGCTCTTTCATCACTCCATGAACTCATTAAGCTTTTATCATCTCTCATTATGCTATTCCCAACAATCATGCCATGCTCTCGGTACCTGTTTCAAGCCATATAAGGATTTACGCGACTCACATCTTCATAACCTAGTGGCTGATCCATATACACTTCTTCTTGCAAATCACCATGCAAGAACGCATTCTTAACATCCTTTCTACAAGGAATCATGAGCTAGAGCAAAATTAGGTCAAGAAATAGGGATAGCAGGGTTAAAGATAGTAGGGTTAAAGATAATCAAATTCAACAAGTATTTCTATGAGTAAATAGTAAAGGATTGGTGCAAGATTCATGTGAAGTAATGTACATGATGAATAGAGGTATTCTTGAAGAGGATACTAAGATTATGCAATTACTATCATAGGTTAGATTGCATAAAGGATTGATTTCCTTACGTTTTTCCATGACAATTTAAGTACCATATTACATGGGGGTATAGAATAAGGAATTTGTAAGGGAGGATTATGATTTTTTATTTTTTTTCAAAGGTTCATATCGTATGAGAGGTATATGGATGCATGAACTTAGGATAATAAGGCCAATTAACTTTAGAATAATAAAGACCTTTTGGGGGCACAACAAAACAAGCCAAACACATGAAATAAGGGACTCTTTAGGAACAATGTTTAGATAAAAGAAGATTTCTACCTAGTGGGGACACCACTTTGGATGAGACAGGAGGATTTACTTAGATACTTGTGAGACCCCCTCCACGATGCCCCCTCCGAAGGCACTGACGGCGGAAGCAGCGTCAGCCTCTCGCGCGGGGAAGGGATCCACACTCGGGGCCTCGCCCACGAATATCTGGACACAAGAGACTAGCCCTTCCTCCGAAACCGAACCCGAAAAAACTTCCCTCCCCGCCGCCGGAAGGCACGGGTGATTCCACGAGGAAAATCATATAACGAGAAAATTGATCTAACGAGTCAAAGTATTAACTAACCAAACTGATCCGACCGAACCCGAAAGTCACATGGTCAGATCAAGGAAGAGACATGCACTTGGTCCATAGAATTATCGTTTTTTTCCTCCTTTTGCGAGGCACAGCCATTCCCTCCCACAGAACAAGGGTCTTTCTAGAACTTAATCTAACTAACGTAACTTAATCGTAACTATTTCTATCGTAGGAATCCCCTGATCTAGCCTAACCGCCAACTGCCCAACCACTGTATTGGTGGGATTCCTTTATAAGAATTTGGTTATGTTTTGGCCGGGTACCGAGGAAAAGAGTTCCCAGGCTCCCTAGCCAGCGCTTCAAGAAAAATTCAAGGTAGTCATACCACTTACACACCCAATATAAACTTGCCTTTTCAACAAATTCGGCTGTCTTTAAAATAATCTTTCAATGAAATCTTAGTACTACTAATCATAATCCTCCAAAATATTGAGTTCACTATTTTACAAAATATATCATCCGGATTCTCTGTTGAAGACCACCTAGTCAACCAACGAGATCCAATATCAAAATTTAGTTCACAAAAGTAATTCTTTTCAGCTCATCCGTATCTTCCTTGACGTACGCATGGGTGTCCTAGCAACCACGAGCCCATGAATCACCTGGTTAGAACCCTAGGATCCTACTTAGGTGTCCTAGCACTTCACTCAGGGACCGCTTCGTCGATCCTCGCCCATCGTACTAGAAGCGCACCATTTTAACCAAACCGAGGCTGCTCTGGACCTCAGCAAGCTTTGTCGCGAGCGACCTCCCTCAACGACTCCCTGCCAGCTGTTGCAACAACGAGTCTCTCCTTAGTCACATACCAAATGCTTTCTCCAGCATTCTGGCGTAAAACAATCCTTTAAAAGAAAACAGAGGTTCTATGCACGTAGAATTCCCGGTTCGAGATTGGTTCCACAAAACCCTTTTCCCGTAATCCAGATTTTCTTAATGAGAATAATTGATCTCTCATTAGGGTAATCTACCCATCATTTGACTGAATTTCCAACTAGATTCTTGGTGATTTCGGTTAAGGAAAAATTACGCTAATTCAACAGTAGTCTATTCTTTGTGTCAAGAATTGGAATTGGTCTCAAGGTTTTTGCTTGATTCAGATTCGAGAGATGGGCAAGTGGTTTACTGGCCGCCATTCTCAAAGTCATGGTCTAACCAAAATTATTCGGTTTACTTATAACTTTGATTCCTAAGGATCTTCTTCAGATAAACATCTACTAAACTTCTAACTATAAGGAAAATTCTAACTTTATGAAATTCATTCCTTCCTAACCACAATAGATTAAGAAATAGTTCTATACGAGAATATCAAGATTTTATAAAAATACTCTTCTTGCATTAATCCAATTTTGGGTAAATATTAATTTGGTGATTTATCCATAAAAAGATATCTAAGAAAATTCTTTCCACCAATTTAATTATCAACCCTAATTTTCTAGGTGGAACTATGGTTAAAATTCATCTTTTGTCGTCCTATTCCTTGATTCTGATCTAGTAGTACCCGGATTTGAGATCTATCTTTGTGAACATTTGGGTTCCACTTAACCGATCCAAAAGTTCATCGATCCTAGGGATAGGATACTTAATTTTAATTGTTAATTGATTCAATCCTCTATAGTCAATACAGAGTCTTAACGTTCCATCTTTCTTCTTTTGAAAGAGCAGGTGCACCCCAAGGTGAGACAGTGGGTTTGATAAATCCTAGCTCTAATAGTTGTCTTAACTACTCCTTAAGTTCTATGGCTTCAGGAACTGGCATTTTGTATGCATGTTGGGCTACTGGTGACTGAGCTCCAAGGGTTAACTCAATCTCATGATCTACTTCGCGAGACGGAGGCATCTCAGTGAGCTCTTCTGGGGGAAGACATCTGCATACTCACTTAACCACTCTGGTTCTTCAGCCTTGCATTTTATATCTACCGGATTCATCTTAACAACATAAACAGCTTGCCTCTTTCTGATCCCTTTTAACAATTTAGAAGCTTACCTCTTTCTGATCCCTTTTAACAATTTAGAAGCTTTGACTAATTGCAGCATTGGGGATCTGAAAATTCTAGCTCCTTGAACTTTATTCCCGTGAAGGTCAAGGAAAGAGATGGTTCCATTGTGACAATGAATGTCAGCTTGATTCTTATGGAGCCAATCCATTCCAAGGATTCCATCATAGATTCCCAAGGGTAGGACTCTGAAATGGCAATCTGTTACGTTCCCATCTAGACTAAACTGAGGTCTGTTCCCAAGGTGTGTGAAAAGAATCTTTGCACTGGCCAATTCCACTTGCATAGGTTTCCCTGATTTTTGATTTAGGACTAACTTACGCACATCCTGGGGAAATAAAAGAATGAGTACTGCCTGAATCAATCAAAAGCTTGAATTTCTTACCTTGGTACTCCGCTAGAGTCTAAAGGACTAAAAATTGACGATTCTTCCCCTGATCCTCAATTGCGGCATAAATCTATCCTTTTTCTTCCTCCACTTCCTCAGCTATAGTGACCACTCTAGCTGCTGCAGTAGTCAGAGGTGGAACTCTCTCTCTTTGGTTTCCCCAATTCTGGGAGGGAGTTCGAAGACTACTTTGCATGGAGGCTGTAGGCTGAGTTGGCACTCTTCTGGGGTTACCCTGATTTTGGTGCGGGGGACCCTGATTGTGGACTGATACAAAGGAGTCTGTCATCTCGGAACTCTGGGACCCTAGCTTGCTTGGCCCACAGAAGGAGATGGGCAATCCTTGAGCTGGTGCCCAAACCTCTGTGACAACAAAAACACCTATTCTCACTTCGAAGCTCTTCCCTCTGCATTCTTGAAAGAGCTAGAGTGCCCGAGAAAGAGCTTTGAGGAAAAGGTCTTCCTTCATTCTTGAAACTTCTTATCTCCGGATTCTTATTGTGACCTTGGTGTCTCTTTGGAGGCGGAAGGTTCGAAGAACTTCCCGGTGTTTGGAATCTCTTGAAGGATGAGGGAGCTAGCTTTGGTGGGACTTTAATGATAAAGGCTTTGGCGAAGTCCTTCGTCCGCCATCATTACAGCAATTGGCTTGGCATTCTTGACCAGGGTGTCTAAAGGTTCGTTCATTCCCCGAATAAACTTGGCCATAAGTTGCTCTTCGTCTAGAGGTGGTGAGTACTTGAGGAGAAGAGTAAATGCCTGATGATATTCTTCAATAGTTTTGCTCCCCTGGTTTAGCTCTAAGAATTCATTCATCTTGGTTTCTAAAAATTCAGGGGGACAAAATCTCTTCCTTAGATATAGGCTTTGAGATCATTCCAGGACTGGGTGTTCCTATCGAGATGGTTGGTGTCGCAATGGTCTCTCCATGCTACCTTGGTTGTTTCCACAATCTTCAGCCAAGCGAGAGCCATTTTGCTCCTCTCGTTGTATCCAATGACATCAAAATATTCCTCCATGGCCTCGACCTACTTCTCCATAGCCTCGCCCAAGTTCTCCCCTTCACGCTTGAAGGGTCCTAGGCTGAGTTCTGTGAAGGGCCTTGTAAACATTGGGGTTAAGCTCTTCCTCAGTGAGAGGATCTGGCCATTGGCCACGGTTTGCTCGCCTCATGATACTGCCAAAAATGATACATTATTAAATTTTATTTTGATTTTGTCAACGAGATCCTAACACTTAAGAGGTTTGACAAAAAATTACTTAAACCTTATAAACGATCTTATTGGAGATCTATGAAATATGTCCGAGTAGCAGATCTTGCTTCTTCAATTCTGTAAGATTCCTCCCCAACCCCTCAAGATGTCTAGTTTCTTCCTTTGTAATCAATCCCCTTTTCAAAATAATAAAAGATCTTGTTTCTACCTATTTTGGCCTAGAGAGAGAAAATGTTCTAGAGAAAGGTAACTCAGTTTTTAGATATCTTTGGATAGAAAAATATCCTTTCTTATTAAAATGAATTCCCCCGAAATAGAAATTTAAAAAGAAATTCCTAAGATGCATGAAAAATAAATTATAATCTGCACAAAAGACTTTAGCCTAAGGGTCCATATTTGTGCGATAGACGAGGGGGGCTGACGAAGTGGTCTCTGAGTGAAGTGCCAGGACACCTAAGGAGGATCCTGGAGGGTTGTGACCAGGCGATGAACGGGCTCGCGGTGCCTAGGACACCCATACGTATGTTGTGGAAGATATGTATGATGGACGAAGTGATTATTGTAATCTGTTATAACTGGATCTCGTTGTTGACCAGTTGGTCTCAATAGAGAGTCCAGAGTGATACTGTTTTTTTTTAGGAACAAGGGACTGGATGGAAATTTTGAGTTATGATATCTGTAACCAATAACTGTTTGTCAATGGATTGTTTTATAAGTTAAAATTTTAAAGAGGAGTGTGTGCATATCTGTATTCGAAAGCAAAAGTTAAGAAAGGCATTTACTTATGGGTGGGTGAGTAATTGTCTAATTCTATCGATTCCAGTGGTTGGACCCATGGGCCCGAGGCTGGAATCAGTGGAGTATTAATAATGAAATTGAAAAATAGGAATATGCTTTGAAAGTGTTTGGGCGTATTGCATATGTACATTCTCCTGATGAAGTGAGAACAAAGTTGGATCCAAAGGTAGAGAAATGCATCTTCATTGGTTATGCTATGGAGAAAAAAGGTTATAGATGCTATAGGGTTATAGATGCTATAATCCTACCACTCGTCATAGGCTTATAGATGCTATAACCCTACCACTTGTCAGATGCGAGTAAGCAAAGATGTCTTTGATGAGATGAGTAGCTAGTATGCACCAATAGTGAAGGCAACAGAAGATGCAGATATAAGAAGTGCTGATGTTGCATCACATGTAGAGCAGCAATCACAGGGTGCTGAGTGGACCTAGGGAGTCCTCAAGCAGTTGGATCCAATGTTAGCCCATGGTCAGGCAAGTTGAGGAATGATGTAGGTACACATGTATCACGAAAAGGGAAGGAAAAGGTAGATCAATGTTTTGTGCCTGATCTATCAGCAGGTCACTCATATGTGGATGGTGACTCTAGTGGCTCTGAGTAGAGCCTTGATTAGGAGCTTGGCATTCCATCTATGGTTACTCCTGGTGTAAGGAGAATCAGGACTGTTTTGAGGAAACCTCGCACAGTGATCCAAGTGTACACAGGCCTACGAGGGTTAGATACCCTATGACAGGTTGAGATATAATGGATATACATCCCATCATTCTGATTACATGGTAAAAGCAATGCAGGAGGTTGATCCCACTTGCTTTAAGGAGCCAATTGGAAATAAGAAATGGGAAGATGCCATGGATGAGGAGATGGAAGCATTGGATGCAAATGCAACATGGGAGCTAGTGCCTTTGCCTAAGGAAAAGAAGGCAGTTGGATGTAAGTGGGTGTATAAAGTCAAACACAATGCTGATGGTTTAGTGAGTAGGTACAAGGCAAGATTGGTTGCCAAGGGCTATGTGTAAACTTATGGCATAGACTATGTGTAAACTTATGGCATAGACTATGAGGAGACATTCAGCCCGGTTGCAAGAATGGCAACCGTGAGAGCTGTCATTACTATGGCTACACTGGTCAAAGGGTTGGTCTTTACATCAAATGGATGTAAAGAATGCTTTCTTGCATGGTGATTTTCAAGAAGAAGTGTACATGATGTAGCCACCAGGTTATGAGAGTGATGCACATCCAGATTTTGTGTGCAGGTTATGCAAAGCCTTGTATGACTTGAAGCAGGCACCCAGAGCATGGTCAAACAAAATCAGGGAGATCTTGTTACCATTTGATTTCAGATATCCAATGTAGATTTTTCACTATATGTGAAAAACACAAATAGAAGGATCATGCTATTAGTCATCTATGATGATGAATTGATCACTGGTGATAGTGATGCAGACATACATGATGTCAGGATGCTTTTGAAGCAAAAGTTTGAGATGAAGGATTTGGGTGAGCTGTAGTATTTCTTGGGTATAGAGATGGTGAGATCACCTCATGGTATTTTGCTATTGCAAAGGTAGTATGGCTTAGACATGTTGTCCAAGTATGGTATGATAGGCTGTAAGCCTATTTGAGTGCCATTGGAGCAGAACACAAAGCTTTTCACAGATATAGGTGAGCTTTTGGAGGGCCCCACTACATACAGGTGCATAGTGTCTTCAGGTTTTATTTAACTACTCGGTGAGACACATCTAGTCTTATGCCTGTAAACTTCTGTTCAGGAGTGATACAAAGAAAAAAATGTAGAGTGAGTGTCCTGTTCATAATGTACATAGCAGTTGCTACTGCTTCTGCCCAAAAGTAATGTGGCATATTCTTTTCAGCCACCATCAAGGCACGTGCCACTTCTGCTTCTGCCCAAAAGTAATGTGGCATATTCTTTTCAGCTACCATCAAGGCACGTGCCACTTCTGCAATGTGCCAATGTTTCCTTTCTACAACACCATTCTATTGCAGAGTGTACCTGCACGTAAACTGTCTCTTGATTTCCTGCTTTATTAAGAAATCGCTGAACTCATTGGAGAAAGATTATCCCCACCATCCTTGCACCATGATTCCAATCCTTGAATGCCTTTATATCTGTAGGAGTGGCATTCTCCTGAGATAACTCTGGAGGCTCCTCATTGTCTCCTTCTACATAATCCCAAAATCCTTTACCCATTAGGAAACTGGTCATTCTGAACTTCCAGGCATGGAAGTTATTCTTATCTAGCTTCTCACTAAAAGTTTGATTAATTCCGTCAGACATGTTTTCTTGCAGCAATCAAATAACTTACAAAGAGACAACTTCTGCAACCTGTAATACAACAGTATCTCCTACAACTACTGCAGCAGTGGTACTTTAGTACAGCTTGTGTGTACATGTACATACACCCAATATCAACAATACATGTGCAAACCCTGTCTGCACTTCCAAAATGCAATACTGCACAGCAATAACCAGATTTTAAGTAGAAATAATTCTCTACCAAAACTTCCAGTCGAAAACACTATGCAGACAAAACGGGGCCCGTAACCTGCCCAAAACGCGAATTTGGCAAAAAAAACTTTGTCCAATACAACAGGTTCACTCTAAATAGGATTGCAAAAGCACGTGAGGAGAAAGAAGATGACTAGGCATACTATGTCCATAAGCCTGATGCAGAACTACTTAAAGGCCCATCAATCCAAAATTTGTTACCCATAACTCCTCACACAGGTTCTAAATCACGTAGCTAAAAGGCCTCTTAATAAGAAGGAGCCCGACGAACCAAAGGAGCACATGTAGTTGGCACTGCTACCAGACCAACACAAATTAGCAGAGCTGAAGATATGTAAGAAGGGCAGGCAATCTTGATGGAGACCCAGGAAATCATGAAGCAGATCAAGAAGGGGCAAAAGAAGAAAACATATAAGAAGATGAGGGGAGTGTTGCCAGATGTAGCTGCTAAGTCACAGATATTAGAGGGGCAAAAGTGGCCCACAAAATTTGCATATATACCAAGAGGCCCAAGAGATAACTCTTAGCCAAGCCACACAGGAGCCCCTACAATGAATTACTCCTCTGACAAGCCCAACACAATTAATATTAACAGATCTATCTCCTCTCAAAGAATCAACTCTGGCTTACATGCCAACAGAGACAACGCCCGAACAAGCACACCCATATAGACTGAGGAAAGACAAGGCGTTGAGGCAACCACAGCTCCAATACAAAAACCAAAGGCCCCAATTAATGTAAGCAGAAGACAAAGAACTCCAGAGCCATCTAGTCCAAGGAAGAGAAGGCGGTTGGAAGCTGAAGAAGGACTACCCCAACTGGCCTCCCTGCAGAACATAGACTATCAACAATTCTTGCAGGAGACCATGGAAGGACTCGATGAGCTTCTCAACCAACCACAAACTGGGTTGTTGAATCAAGCACAAGTGCAATGTGAGAGCAAGAACAAAAGGTCTAGTGGTTCCACCTCCTAACAATGCACATGCTCCACGACCATAACGCCGCCCTCTGGAAATAGGTAAAAGATGCATCCACACAAAGTGCAAAAATTAAAAGCCAACTTGGAAGAAGCAATTGAAGCTACCCATAAGGATGTCATCACATGAAGAGCTTGAAGGACACGAAAGAGCAGAAAAAAGGTATAACGTCTTGGAGAGAAATAACATGGTCCTAAGCCAAAAATTAGTGCAAAGAATCAAAGAAAATGTGGACCTCAACACCAAATTAGAACAAGCAAAGGAGCAGCTTCAGAAAGAGATCACCCACACAAAGGCGCTCACTACACTTCATGAACAACAAATAGAGGAGTTCCAAGCCAATGTCAGGGCAAAAGAAGAAGATTTCAATGCCAAATCCAACAGCTAACGGCATAGCTAAAGGCAGAGGAGGAAAGGGAAACCCATTTACAACACGAAAGGGAACAAACAAACAAGGCCCATGCAGAAAAGATTTGAGCACTTAATGAAACAATAAGTGCAAGCCAGGCCAAAGTACAAAGAAAAGAGTTGGCACACCAAGAGGCAATGGACCAGCTCACACAACAACTACACGACACTCAGAGGCTAGCTACCGAAAGGCTCCAACATATTACTTAAGCTTAGGAAAGAGAAGCAACGACCAGGCGCCCAAGAAGACCCAACCAGAAGATTTTAAGAATTAGATGTTGCAAGGATGGTTAGAGAAACGCTAATTTCAAACCTCCTTAGAAACACTAACTCTCGCCTACAAGAGTTAGAGTGTTGGATGGCAGTACAAAATAGAAGTTAGCAGGCAGGCAGGAGCCTAGTGATGATCTCTGAGGCACGCCTCTGAGTTGGGTCAGCTCTGCCAGTAACTCCTCGGGCCCTGTAAGATTCCTCCCCAGCCCCTCAAGATGTCCAGTTTCTTCCCTTGTAATATCTCAATCCCCTTTTCAGAATAATAAAAGATATTGTTTCTACCTGTTTTGGCCTAGAGAGAGAAAATATTCTAGAGAGAGATAATTGAGTTTTTAGATATCTTTGGATGGGAAAATATCCCTTCTTATTAAAATAAATTCTCCCAAAACAGAAGGTTAAACAGAAATTCCTAAGGTGCATTAAAAAAAAATTATAATGTGCACAAAAGACCTTAGCCTAAGGGCCCCTGTTTTCAAAAAAATTTGGATTGAGGTCCAAACAAAGGTTTTACATGCCAATGCGATTAATCCAAATGTAGGGAGGAGATAAATTGAAGAATAAAAGAAAACCCCCCCACAAGATGAAGAATAAAAGAAAAACCCCCCAAAAATGAGTAAATGCTCACATAAGATGAAGAGTGGACTAAGGACCAAAGAAAAGAATTAAAAAATTGAATTTTGACACCTCAGTGTGAGGATCTCCCCTCATGAAGTAGGCACCTTTGTCTCATCATTACCCCCAATTTTGAATCAATAAAATGAGATATTTTCATCTCTCCTCTCTCCTGTTTAAAATCTAGGTCCAAAAAGTAAGCTCAACTGACCCAAAAATGGTCAAAAAATGACCACACTGATTTGGAAAATTCTAGAATCAATTTGCTTGGTTAGAGGCTCACTTTTTCCTATAGATAGAAGCCTCCCCCTTTTGTAAAAGCTTAATGGTGTTTATGCACTATTACTCTACTTCTGTCCTGAGCCATCTACATTGAATTTTTTAACAATTCAATTATTTTTGGCCTAATCCTCTCCAAAGTGAATTGGTGGCCACTATTGCTTCAAACAAGAGTAGAACCCTCAATCCCTCAAGCCAAAGGAGAGCTTACAATCTCCATGTAAGCTAATTTTCTTACTTTGTTAACGAATTTTAATAAAAAATCTATGGTTTTCTTGATTTTTATGTTTTGCAAATGATTGAATTAAATTCAAATGCTATGCCTTGATGAAAAGGCCACCCCCTTCTCTTCTTTACATTCCAACCTTTCTTAATCCTAGAAAGATTAATTAAGTGATTAATTAAACTCTTATTATTGTTTACTCTCTTGAATATAGAAAATTATGTAGATTAGAGTTCTATAATTCTAAATTGGGTTAATTAAGTTAAGTTAAGAAATATAAAAATCACAAATGGTCAGCCATACAAAGGAGATTATGGCAAAATTTTCTAGAATTTTTTGAAAAAGAAAGTTTGTTTTTATGTTATTCCAAGAGAGTAATTCCCACCATTTTTGCATCTAAAAGAAATATTCAAATTACTCCATGTACATATTCACCTATGAATATGCATGGATATCACTGATATTAATTATTAAATTTGATTTCTATGCATAGAAAGATGCATAAAGGATTTTTTTTAATTACAAAAGTGTTATTCTTATTAAATTTGATTTCTATGCATAGAAAGATGCATAAAGGAAAATTTTTGAATAAAAAACTGTTATTCTTATTAAATTTGATTTCTATGCATAGAAAGATGCATAAAGGAATTTTTTTAATTATAAAAGTGTTATTCTTATTAAATTTGATTTCTATGCATAGAAAGATGCATAAAGGAATTTTTTTAATTATAAAAGTGTTATTCTTATTAAATTTGATTTCTATGCATAGAAAGATGCATAAAGGAAATTTTTATTATAAAGTGTTGTTCTTATTAAATTTGATTTCTATGCATAGAAAGATGCATAGAGGAATTTTTTATTATAAAAGTGTTATTCTTATTAAATTTGATTTCTATGCATAGAAAGATGCATAAAGGATTTTTTTTTAACAAAAGTGTTATTCTTAATAAATTTGATTTTTATGCATAGAAAGAGGCATAAAAGAAATTGTTTTATTAGAAAAGTGTTATTCTTATTAAATTTAATTTCTATGCATAGAAAGATGCATCAAGGAATTTTTTAATTACAAAAGTGTTATTCTTATTAAATTTGATTTCTATGCATAGAAAGATGCATAAAGAAAATTTTTATTATAAAAGTTATTCTTATTAAATTTGATTTCTATGCATAGAAAGATGCATAAAGGAATTTTTTTTATTACAAAAGTGTTATTCTTATTAAATTTGATTTTTATGCATAGAAAGATGCATAAAGGAATTTTTTTATTATAAAAGCATTATTCTTATAAAAATTTATTTTTATGCATAAATAGATGCATAAAGAAATTCTTTTTATTTTAAAAGTGTTATTCCTATTAAATTTGATTTTATGCATAAATAGATGTATAAAAGGATTTTTTTAAATAAAAGTGTTATTCCCATTGAAGTCGATTTTTATGCATAAATAGATGCATAAAGAAATTTTATATCAAAATTAGAATTCTCTTAAATTTTTATGTTAAAATTGTTTGAGTATTTGATAAATGAATAATTAAATATTCTAAGAGAGAAATTCCTATTGTTTTATATTCCCACGGATTGTAAAAAGAAAATTCAAGAAATCTATCGAGATCGTAATATTCAGATAAATGATTAATTTATTCTTCCTTGGAATTCGTTACTAATTTAGAAATCAGTTATGTGAATATTCAAAGAAAGAAATTCAATAAAATAGTAACTGAATTATCAAACCTTTTCGAGAAAGATAGTTCAGGAAAAATCTTATCCGACTCGAACCTTGAATCAGACTATGACCAAGACCAAACTCTTTTGCCAATTTCGAGGAAAGAAGGTGTGACCAGTTTAGAAAAATACACTCAAAACTCTCGCCAAATCTGAAACTAAGTTTGAGAGCCTTTAAATTGATATGTGGATCAAGGTTATAGAACTCGAGGAATTTTGGTATGAAATTCAGAATTCCGATCAAGAAGTTTTGGGGATACTGATTCAAGAAATACTCCTTGTATTCAAAAGAAAATCAAACTAAAAACTTGCATAGAAACCCCGTTTTCTTAAACGACTGTCTTACGCCAGAATGCTGGAAGGAGCATTTGGTATATGTTTTTCTAAGGAAAGTTCGGTTGCAACAGCTGGCAGGGAGTGTTCAAAGGACGGCTCACGCGGCAAAGCCTGACCAGCCTCGGTATGGTTGAAAAATGGTACACTTCCCCAGTACGATGGGCGAGGGCCGACGAAGCGGTCCCTCAGTGAAGTGCCAGGACACCTAAAGAGGATCTTGGAGGGTTCTGACCAGGAGATGCAGGAGCTCGCAGAGAATGTGACACCCATGCGTATGTCGTGGAAGATATGTATGATGGACAAAATGATTATTGTAATCTATTATTGGATCCAGTTGGTCTTAACGGAGAGTCCAGAGTGTGACTGTTTTTTGAGAAACAAGGGACTGGATGGAATTTTTGAGTTATGACATCTATAACCATTAATTGTTTGTCAATGGATTATTTTATATGTTAAAGTTTTAAAGAGGAGTGTGTGTGTATCTGTATTCGAAAGCAAAAGTTAAGAAAGGCATTCAATTATGGGTGGATGAGTAATTGTCTAGTTCTACCGATTCCAGTGGTTGGGTGGTGGCTAACCCATGGGCGGGATGGGGTTAGGTTGGAATGAGGGGAGTTTTAATAATTAAATTAAAATAATAGAAATACTCTTAGAATTGGAGTAGTTAAATAAAAACCTGAAGAATTCCTCAAATGAGTAGATCAATGGCTGTGCTTGACTTTGGTTAGGAAAAAAGCGTTGATTTCTTAAATGATTAGATCAACTACTGTGCCTGATTTCGGTTAGGAAAAAGAGTTGATTTTTTCAAACTAAGTCAGTGATAGTTTTCCTTCTATCTGGTTTAATCAGGTGAAGGATAATTTAGTCTATTGACCCCGTTAGAAAATTCGTTAAGAAAATAAAAAAGGTGGAATCGTCCCCATTTTCTAGGCAAGGGAAATTTTCCCGGTTTCGGTTTCGGAATGACCACCAGATTAGTCTCGTGTTCGGACATTCGAGGGCGAGGCCCCGAGTGGGAAACCCTGCCCCACGCAAGAGGAAGCTACTTCTGCTGTTAGCAACCGGGAAACCCTGCCCCACGCAAGAGGAAGCTACTTCTGCTATTAGCAACTGGGAATCCGATGTGTGGAGGGGACAGAGGGGTCTCACAGCTGGTATCAGAGCGCTGTTGTAAACTTGCGAAATAGCAGCAAGAATTGCCTAAAATTTTAAAGTAAATCTCGGAAATAATGTTTTCACTTGTTAAGATTATGTTTGAAATGAGCTTCATAAATTGAAAACTTATAAATTGAATTGGATTTTTAGATGGATACCCCAAATCTGTCTAGCATTCGTGGACTCTCCCCACAGTCAGGATATGATCGCCTTTACCTTCAAAAATCTCATCGACTCCGCTACAACCCGAGAAAGCAGAGTGAGACTCGCTCGTCACTTTGAGGATCTATACTTTCTTGATCCAATAGAGCGTTCTCTAGAGGGTGAAGTATTCACGTCAATACCAATTAACGACAGAGACTCAGACAGAATATCTCGCTAGCCACATGATCTTGATAAGGCTAGGAGTTGTTCATTATGTACAACTCTATAGTCACTCACCCCGGAATTTTAGAATTTCTTGCCGTATTTTTAGACTTCTTAGCCGCTTTATTCCTAGGAGAAGAATTATAGCACCATTATCTGTGATAAATTGGGTATATCATAGCATGTCTCCATCATCGTAGTATCGCCTTTTTATGCGTACGCGATTGAGGCGGTGACTTTTGGAGCCAAGACGCTCTATGTATATATCAGAAACTTTTGATAATAAATGATGTTTTACAAAAGATTCCAAATTGTTTTCATGGTTGTGAATATTGGTTAATAAAATTATCAGAGTGAATATTATGTTCAAGATTTATGATGGAATATTTATTTGTTTAAGAAATAAATCTCAAAACTTAAATAGTCATAAATTGGATGACAAAGTTAAGTTAACAAAAATATCGTTTTGTCAGAATCATGAGGCGTGCGGCTCATGGTAGGCAGCCAGATTCTCTTACCGATGATGAAGAGTTAGATCCGAATGTTCGTAAAGCCCTGCACTGATCCCAACCTGGTCCCTTCAAGGGTGAAGGGGAACAGTTATTAGGAGAAGTAGTGGAAAAATGGATCGATGCAATGGAAGAGTATTTTGATGTAATCAGTTATATAAACAAGAAGAGCAAGATGGCTCTCACCAGATTGAAAATTGTGGAAATGGCCAGGGTCGCATGGAGGAACCATTGCGAGACAAACCGTCTCGTCCGAAATACCCAGACCTGGTCAAATCTTAAAGCTTATCTCAGGAAGAGGTTTTGTTCTCTGCGCTTCTTCTTGGAAACCAAAATGAATGAGTTCTTGGAACTAAAGCAGGATAGCCGGACGATTGAAGAATACCATCAGGCATTTTCCCTTCTCCTCAAATATTCTCCACTTTTGGATGAAGAGCAGCTGATGGCCTAATTCATTCGAGAGATGAACAAGCCATTAGACAATTTAGTGAAAAATGCCAAACCAATCTCAATGGCAGAAGCTGCCAGAATGGCAAAGGACTTTGCCAAAGAATTTGTTGTTAAGGTCTTGTTGAAGCCTACACCCTCAAACTTTAAAAGGTTCCAAACCCTGAGAAGTGCTTCAAACTTTCCACCCCCAAAGAGGCAGCAAGGCCCAGAATCAAGATGCTAGGAAATTCAGAAGTGAAGGAAGACCCTTCCCTCAGAACACTTTCTCAAGAGCCCCACCTCTTTTAAGGATTCAGAGGGATGAGCTTAGAAGTGAGAACATGTGTTTTGGGTGTCAGGGTTTTGGTCACCAGCTTAAAGACTGCCCGACTCCTGCCATGTCAAGAGGACAGGGAAGTCAAGGACCCAGAGTGCAGAGACCAGCCCCTTCGTATCAGTCACCGTCTCGCCAAAATCAAGGCAATCCCAGGAGGACTCTAGCTCATCAACCATCTGCCTCTGTTCAGAGTAATCTCAGAACTCCCTCCCAGAACTGGGGTACCCAAAGAGAGAGTTCCACCCCAATCTGTTAGCAGCCAGAGCAGTTACGATAGATGAAGTAGTGGAAGAGGTTAGAGGTCAGATTTATGCTGCGATTGAAAACCAAGGGCCAAGTCATCAATTCTGTGTCATCCATGCTCGAGCTGAGTATAAGGGTAATCCATTTAAGCTTTTGATTGATTTAGGTAGTACTCATTCATTTATTTCCCCAGGATGCTTGCGTAAGCTAGTCTTAGAACAAAAATAAGGGAAACCTATGCAAGTTGAATTGGCCAGTGGGAGGATTCTTTTCAATCACCATGAGACAGATCGTATTCAGTTTAATCTAGATGGGAATGTAACTAACTGCCAGTTCAGAGTCTTACCTTTGGGAACGACGGAATCCTTGGAATGGATTGGCTCCACAAAAATTAAGCTGACATTCACTGTCACAATGAAACCATTTCCTTCCGTGACCTTCATGGGAACAAAGTTCAAGGAACTGGAATTTCCGGATCCCCAGATCTGCAATTAGTAAAAGCTTCTAGGTTACTTAAAGGACTTAGAAGAAGTAGCTCATTTATGTTGTCCAAATGAATCCAGTAGACACAAAGTTAAAGGCTAAAGAACCAGAATGGTTAAGTGAGTATGATGATTTATTCCCAACATAGCTAACTGAGATGCCTCTGATTCAGGAAGTAGATCATGAGATAGAATTGACTCCCAAAGCTCAGCCACCAATAGCCCAGTGCACGTACAAAAATGCTAGTCCGTGAAGCCATTGAACTCAAGAAACAACTTAGGTAGCTGTTAGAACAACGGTTTGTAAGACCCAGTGTTTCACCTTGGCGAGCGCTAGTTCTCTTTCAGAAAAAGGATGGAACGTTAAGACTCTGTGTGGATTACAGAGGTCTCAATCAGCTGACAGTTAAGAAAAAGTATCCTATCCCCAGAATTAATGAGCTTCTGGATAGGCTAAATGGAGCCCAGATCTTGACAAAGATAGATCTCAAATCAGGGTATTACCAGATCAAGATATCCAGAAGACAGCCATCAATACTCGCTATGGGCACTATGAATTTATTGTCATGCCATTTAGATTGACAAATGCCCTAGCTACATTCAATAATGCAGGACATTCTCAGAGAATACTTGGATGACTTTGTTCTTGTTTTCTTTGATGATATTCTGATTTACTCAAAGAATGCAGCTGACCATGAAGCTCACGTCCGTAAATTTCTTGAGATTCTAAGGAAGCACCAACTCTTTGCAAAAAAGAGCAAATGCACTTTCTCTGTTGACCATGTTGAATACTTGGGGGGCTTTCTGGTATCCAAAGACAGAATTTCTCCAGATTTCGCAAAAGTCCAAGCAGTCATAGATTGGCCTGAACCAAAGACAGTGAAACAAGTCAGGGGATTCTTGGGATTAACTGGTTGGTATAGAATTTTTATACCTAAGTATGCTCTTATAGCTTCCTCCTTGACTAATATTCTCAAGAAGAATACCCTGTTTCAATGCCAAGTGTCAGAGCGCTTTTGATAAGCTAAAGACCGCCTTGGTAACCAATCTCGTTCTAAAGTTGCCAAATTTCTCTCTACCCTTTGAGGTATTGATGCCAGTGGTTTTTCCCTAGAAGGTACGCTCATGCAGGAAGGTCTTGCAGTGGCCTATGAATCCCAAAAACTCAGAACGCATGAGAGAAATTATGATGTCCATGACTTGGAGCTACTTTTAGTAGTCTATGCCCTGAAGTTGTGGAGACATTACCTACTGGGTCTTTGATTCACTTTGATGATAGATCATCAGAGCTTAAAGTGGACCTTCACTCAGAAGGATCTCAACATGTGCCAAAGAAGGTGGATGTAGACCCTGCACGAATTTGATTTTGAAATCAAGTACCGCCCAGGCAAAGAAAATGTGGTAGCAGATGTCCTTAGCAGAAAAGCCTCCTTGCTTGCAATCGCAGCAGTGGTGTCAAATCCATTGATTAATGAAGCAAGAGAGAATATAGAGTCTTTGGCCCTATTGCTACCCTACTTATGCAGGAAAGCAAAACTCCTCAGGAGTTGAACCGAGTTCAAGGGTACAGCCTAGATGAAGGAATTATGTATTATAATAGCAGGCTATGCATTCCCAAAATGATGAGGGAACTAAGGGTCAACTTCTGAATGAAGCCCATGATAGCCTTATAGCATGACATCTAGGTTTCATCAAGACATACATGTCTATAAAGAAAAGCTTCTTTTGGCCTGGACTAAAAAAGGATGTACTTAATCATGTACGTCAATGCCTGATATGTCAGAAAGTCAAAGCCGAGAGAGTAAAAATGCCTGGGAAGTTACATCCATTAGACATCCCCCAAATGAAGTGGGAATGTATCAGTATGGATTTTATTACTGGACTACCTTCAGTGCAATCAGGTAACAACTCCATCTTTGTCGTTAAGACTAACCAAAGTTACCCATCTAAGAAGTATGTACCACGCTCGAATCACGTGCTTAATGATTGAACTCTTAACTTCTTCAACCCAAGGGCAGATGGAACTCCAACCTAAAGAAATCCTTGATGTTCGAGACAAGGTTCTTAGGAACAGAATTCTGAGAGAATTGTTAGTCAAATGGAAGTTCTATCCTTTTGAAGACGCCACCTAGGAGAAAGAAGCCGAACTGATACAGGATTACCCCCAATTTGTAAGATGAGGACATCTCGCGTTTTTCAAGTGGGAGAGGATGTAAGATTCAACCCCAGTCCCTCAAGATGTCCAGTTTCTTTCCCTATAGTCAATCCCCTTTTCAAAATAATAAAAGATCTTGTTTCTATCTGTTTTGGCCTAGAGAGAGAAAATATTCTAGAGAGAGATAATTCAGTTTTTAGATAACTTTGGATGGAAAAATATCCCTTCTTATTAAAGTAAATTCCTCCAAAACAGAAGTTTAAAAAAAATTCCTAAGGTGCATTAGAAATAAATTATAATGTGCACAAAAGACCTTAGCCTGAGGGCCCCTGATTTCAGAAAATTTTGGATTAAGGTCCAAACAAAGGTTTGACATGCCAATGAGATTAATCCAAATGTAGGGAGGAGATAAATTGAAGAATAAAAGAAAAACCCCTCAAAAATGAGTAAATGCTCACATAAGATGAAGAG
Organism: Cibotium barometz; assembly: GCF_041138505.1. Classification (NCBI taxonomy): domain Eukaryota; kingdom Viridiplantae; phylum Streptophyta; class Polypodiopsida; order Cyatheales; family Cibotiaceae; genus Cibotium; species Cibotium barometz. The sequence continues at coordinate 37,435,897 of NC_141091.1, forward strand.
TGGACTAAGGACCAAAGAAAAGAATTAAAAAACTAAATTTTTGACACCTTAGTGTGGGGATCTCCCCTCATGAAGTAGGCGCAATTCTCCTCTCTCCTGTTTCAAATCTAGATCCAAAAAGTAAGCTGAACTGACCCAAAAATGGTCAAAAATTGACCACACTGATCTGGAAAATTCTAGAATCAATTTGCTTGGTTAGAGGCTCACTTTTTCCTATAAATAGAAGCCTCCCCCTTTTGTAAAATATTAATGGTGTTTATGCACTGTTACTCTACTCCTATCCTGAGCCATATATATTGAATTTTTTAATAATTCAATTTTTTGTAAAATATTAATGGTGTTTATGCACTTTTACTCTACTCCTGTCGTCCCGAGCCATATACATTGAATTTTTTAATAATTCAATTGTTTTTGGCCTAATCCTCTCCAGTGAACTGGTGGCCACTATTGCTTCAAACAAGAGTAGAACCCTCAATACCTCAAGCCAAAGGAGAGCTTACAAGCTCCATGTAAGCTATTTTTCTTACTTTGTTTACAAATTTTAATGAAAAATCTATGGTTTTCTTGATTTTTATGTTTTGCAAACAAATGATTGAATTAAATTCAAATGTTTATGTTTTGCAAATGATTGATTTTTATGTTTTGCAAATGATTGAATTAAATTCAAATGCTATGCCTTGATGAAAAGGCCACCCCCTTCTCTTCTTTACATTCCAACCTTTCTTAATCCTAGAAAGATTAACTAAGTGATTAATTAAACTCTTCTTATTGTTTACTCTCTTGAATATAGAAAATTATGTAGATTAGAGTTCTATAATTCTAAATTGGGTTGATTAAGTTAAGTGAAGAAAGATAAAAATGAGAAATGGTCAGTTATACAAAGCTGGTTATGGCAAAATTTTCTAGAATTTTTTGAAAAAGAAAGTTTATTTTTATGTTATTCCAAAAGAGTGATTCCCACCATTTTTGCATCTAAAAGAAATAATCTAATTACTCCATGTACATATTCACCTATGAATACGCATGGATATCACTCATATTAATTATTAAATTTGATTTCTATGCATGGAAAGATGCATAAAGGAATTTGTTTTATTACAAAAGTGTTATTCTTATTAAATTTGATTTCTATGCATAAAGGAAATTTTTAATATAAAAGTGTTATTCTTATTAAATTTGATTTATATGCATAAAAAGATGCATAAAGGAAATTTTTTATTACAAAAGTGTTATTCCTATTAAATTTGATTTTTATGCATAGAAAGATGCATAAAAACAAAGGAATTTTTTTAATTATAAAAGTGTTATTTCTATTAAATTTGATTTCTATGCATAGAAAGATGCATAAAGGAAGTTTTTTTATTACAAAAGTGTTATTCTTATTAAATTTGATTTCTATGCATAGAAAGATGCATAAAGGAAATTTTTATTATAAAAGTGTTATTCTTATTAAATTCTATTTCTATGCATAGAAAGATACATAAAGAAAAAAATTTTATTACAAAAGTGTTATTCTTATTAAATTTGATTTTTATGCATAGAAAGATGCATAAAGGAATTTTTTTATTATAAAAGCATAATTCTTATAAAAATTGATTTTTATGCATAAATAGATGCAAAAAGAAATTCTTTTTATTTTAAAAGTGTTATTCCTATTAAATTTGATTTTATGCATAGATAGATGTATAAGAGGATTTTTTATAAGTGTTATTCCTATTAAATTTGATTTTATGCATAAATAGATGTATAAGAGGATTTTTTATAAAAGTGTTATTCCCATTGAAGTCGTTTTTTATGCATAAATAGATGCATAAAGAATTTTTATATCAAAATTAGAATTCTCTTACATTCTATGTTTAAATTCTATGAGTATTTGATAAATGCATAATTAAATATTCTAAGAGAGAAATTTCTATCATTTTGTATTCCTACAGATTGTAAAAAGAAAATTCAAGAAATCTATCGAGATCAAAATATTCAGATAAATGATTAATTTATTCTTCATTGAAATTCGTAACTAATTTAGAAATTAGTCAAGTTAATATTCAAAGAAGAAAATTTAGTAAAATAATAACTGAATTATCAAACCTTTTCGAGAAAGATAGTTCAGGAAAAATCTTAACTGACTCGAATCCTAAATCAGACTATGACCAAGACCAAACTCTTTTGTCAATTTCGAGGAAAGAAGGTGTGACCAGTTTAGAAAAATACACTCAAAACTCCCACCAAATCTGAAACTAAGTTTGAGACCCTTCAAATTGATCTGTTGATCAAGGTTATAGAATTCGAGGAATTCTGGTATGAAATTCAGAATTCCGATCAAGAATTTTTGGGGATATTGATTCAAGAAATACTCCTTGTATTCAAAAGAAAATCAAACTGAAAAACTTGCATAGAAACCCTATTTTCTTAAAGGACTGTCTTACGCCAGAATGTTGGAGGGAGCATTTGGTATATGTTTTTCTAAGGGAAGTTCGGTTGGCGGGGAGTGTTCAAAGGACGGCTCATGCGGCGGCAAAGCCTGCTTGACTGGCCTCGATATGGTTGAAAAATGCTGCGCTTCCGGTACGATGGGCGAGGGCCGATGAAACAGTCCCTGAGTGAAGTGCCAGGACACCTAAGGAGGATCCTGGAGGGTTTTGACCAGGAGATGCACAGGCTCGCGGTGCCTATGACACCCATGCGTATGTCATGGAAGATATGTATGATGGACGAAATGATTATTGCAATCTGTCTACTGGATCTCATTGGCTGACCAGTTGGTCTCAACGGAAAGTCCAGAGTGATACTGTTTTTTGAGAAACAAGGGACTGGAAGGAATTTTTGAGTTATGACATCTGTAACCAATAACTGTTTGTCAATGGATTATTTTTTATGTTAAAGTTTTAAAGAGGAGTGTGTGCGTATTTGTATTCAAAAGCAAAAGTTAAGAAAGGCATTCAATTATGGGTGGGTGAGTAATTGTCTGGTTCTATCGATTCCAGTGGTTGGGTGGTGGCTAATGGCTAACCCATGGGCCGGATGTAGGCTGGAATCAGTGGAGTTTTAATAATTAAATTGAAATAATAGGAATACGCTTAGAATTCGAGAAGTTAAATAAAAACCTGAAGAATTTCTCAAATGCGTAGATCAATGGCTGTGCCTGACTTCGATTAGGAAAAAAGCATTGATTTCCTCAAATGATTAGATCAACGGCTGTGCCTGATTTTGGTTAGGAAAAAAGCGTTGATTTCTTCAAACTAAGTAAGTGATAGTTTTCCTTCTATCTGATTTAATCAGGTGAAGGATAGTTTAGTCTCTTGACCTCGTTAAGAAAATAAAAAAGGTGGAATCGTCCCCGTTTTTCGAGCAAGGAAAATTTTCTCGGTTTCGGTTTCAGAATGACCACCAGATTAGACTTGTGTCCGGACATTCGAGGGCAAGGCCCTGAGTGGGAAACCCTGCCCCGCGTAAGAGGAAGCTACTTCCGCTGCTAGCAACGGGGAATCCGGTGCACGGAGGGGGCAGAGGGGTCTCATAGGCCCCTCCTCAAATTCTTATCTTGTTTTTGTCTACACTAACACTCTCTCTACTTCAGTATGACATAAATCTATCGGAAGATGTAGGCCTAGGAGAACAATCAAACAAAATACTCAAAGAGATGTTAATCCTATCATAATAATGAAAATTTTACAAGGAGACTTAGTATTAACTAATCCCCAAGACATCTTTTTCTACCATCTACATCCTATAATGCTAAACCTTGATAGTGTTGAGATGTTAAGCTCCACATGAGCTGACACTCACGAGGTGCCTGCATGACCGTTTCACATTTATATCACTGGCGCATTTGGTAGCTAGCACCGATATATTTTTGCCAGAGATTCTACAGCTAGACTACACCGACTAGTCCACATCTACCCACTCCTCTTAGCATGTTCACATTATGGACTGCTTGTATATACTCTATTATGTGTGTTAGTCACTTTATCTTCTTTGTAGACCTCTTTGTTGTGTGAAGAAAAAGAAGAATTTTCAGCCTCTCACCTTGTGTGCTCTCTTCTAGGGTTTGTGTGAGTGTGTGTGGTTGCAAAAGCTCAAGCTCTTTTCTCCCAAGCATTTTTTCACATATTTGTTGTTGTGTTCTCCAAAATTCAGAAACTATAGACAACAGTGTCGAAAAAATAAAAATGTTTGTCTGAGATGACATTCCAGAGAAGCCCGCCAACTATGAGGTAGTAGCACATAGTTACCAATGGATTATTAGTCGGATTATTAGTCATGGGTGGTTTTATAAGTATATAACACTCACCAGCATCTAAATTTATGTGAGTCCACTTTATATCATTATTTGGGCATTCTAAAACTCTACTCTAATCCTATAAACACTTAGAAGCCATGCTAACAAATGTATAATACAATTTTGATGCTACCCACATAGAATATCCCACTATCAATTCCAGACTTACAAGAAATTTTAAGTTCCATAAGCCTAGCCACCCACCCCCTAGCACAGGTCGGGGTCAAGAAGAATCCTCGTATTCATTTTTAAAATTAACTTACCCTGTATATTCTAATGTCTCTAGTAGGTTACTTAACCCATATCCTAACACACCACCTACTAACACTTCTCAAGCTGACTAAATTTTCTCATCCTTCAATCGTCCAGAGATAGATTTTCCCGCTAACCCTCTCGCCCCCCAAGGAGATACTGGCACTTCACCCATCTCCACAACGACACTCTCAAAAGGTATGACATCCTATCCAGCAAGATAATATTGAGGCATTTACTGTGATGATACCATATTGGAATCTTTATATCAGGTGCACAGTACGAGGGTTTCATTTGTGCAGGCAACCCTCTTTTGAAGCCAAAGTTAATGTTCAAAGTCCTCATGCAGATAATTACATTTGAGCCACAAGACAAATCATTCCAAAAGCTTATTCGGAAATCACTCCAACAAACTAGCACAATGTACCATACCCTCTCCAAGCTCCATGCCGTGAAGGAGAAGAACTACTTCCATTGGGGCTGGAGAGGGTTTCATTTGTGCAGGCAACCCTCTTTTGAAGCCAAAGTTAATGTTCAAAGTCCTCACGCATAGTACGAGGGTTTCATTTGTGCAGGCAACCCTCTTTTGAAGCCAAAGTTAATGTTCAAAGTCCTCATGCAGATAATTACATTTGAGCCACAAAGACAAATCATTCCAAAAGATTATTCAAAAATCACTCCAACAAACTAGCACAATGTACCATACCCTCTCCAACAAACTAGCACAATGTACCATACCCTCTCCAAGCTCCATGCCGTGAAGGAGAAGAACTACTTCCATTGGCTGGAGAGGGTACATTATGGTTGAATGTGGCAAGGCACACAAAGCTGGCAAACCCCTAGTTAACTGATCTTCTAGAGATACGGATCATTACATTCATGATCAACTACTATTTCCAAGGGTGGAGGAAAGCAAACCCTGTGCTTACAAGAGGTGGCTACACTACCATAGTCACTAATGAAGAGCACCTCATACTGGAAGACTTTGGCATACAACCAGACTGGCAGAAGGAGTACCTGACAATTTTGGAATACAGCCAAGTGTATATGGGCGCACCACCAACACTGCGGGTAGATCCTTTACACATGCCAGTTAAAAGAAGATGGACACCGCTGGAATTTCAGGAAGCCAAAAGGCGCGACTCACATGTTTGCTACAACTTCCCAATTTGCAAACATACAAGACCAAAGACAGAAAATGCTTACATGGATAAGGGCATGGCGCAAAATTCCAGACCCCACAATTGTGGCAAGCGTTAGATTTTTAAAATTGGAGGTGGTGCTGATAGACCAACCCAAGGAGCCCCACGATGGGTATGAAGCAGAACACCTGAAGTTCGACATGAACCAAGGGACATCTGACAGGGGTATCATGCTTTACTACCACCGATTGCGATGTCTTCTAGGCTACATGCATATCACTTTTGAAGACATGGTGGATACAAGATTCTAGAGATCCCACTCAGCATTCTAACACACACACACTCAAAAAGCTCCAATCCAGAAGGAACTTCTACCGACATGAGTTTGGTGACCAAGTCTTTAGACCTCTCATTTCAAGATGAGAGGTCTAATGCCAGGGTCCTGCTAGCTTGGTCAATAAAGCAGACACACATTTCTCATAGACATCAGGCATACTAGCAAGTAAGATAAAGACTTCTTCCTCTTCATCAATGGTAACTCGAGCTCCATTGAGTTGATTATTAAATCTTGACATTGTTCATATGGTTAGATACTATCTCCTTGTCATCCATTTCAAGCCTATATAACTTCTTTCGAAGAAACATCGTTGCTACTACATTAACTTGCCAAATATGGATCTAAGAGGAGTCAAAGCTTCATGAGAGCTCTTGGAGGAGGCGCTCACTTGGTGATGAATTTGGTTATCTCCCAAAAATGATAAATGATAATGACTTTGAGTCATTACTCATCCACTTAGTGATACTATGAGTATCCTTTGAAGGCTTTCTCTCTGTGCCATTGACTATGGCCGCCATTGACTATGGCCCAAAGTTCTTGATCTACTAATCCCATCTTCATCTTGATGCACCATGTATGCTATTTGGAACCATCAAACTTCTCAGATTTCTCTAAGAAGTGTCCGTAGTAATGACTTGATGAGTTAGACATAATGCAACACTATATGAACTCACACACAGTGATAAGTGAGATCATTTATATCAGTAATAGGATCTTTGTGCAATGGTATGATCTCTCACACATAGATGTGCAGCAATAGAAACTCTATCCAAGTTCACACAAAGTGATAGACACACACTACAAAGTCAGAATTGACCTTCCCCAAATAAATGCATTTGAGTACACATAAGCTCTGAGAATTTAAGGGATTGTGCTAGATGGTAGTAGTGGGTCAATGTTTTTCCTTTTAAATTTTATAAGAAACTTTTGATGTTTTGAGTTGTGCCTTGCTTTGAGTATGCATAAACTTATGCATGATTTTACACTCTACACTCAGAATGATGTGATTTTCTCTTTATAGAATGAGAGCATGATACAAAAATGATGTTGTCACAAAGACATGCACTCTTTCCTCAATGTGAATTGATATTGAGAATGTGATAATCACACAAGAATGTGAATACCTTGAAATACTTAGACCTAATAAAAATAATCACCAACATAATTTAAACAAATGCACTTTCCCTCCTAAAATGGAGGAAGAAAGTAAGCAATCGGTGGAGCCTCCAATTTCCTCATGTGTTGGGTAGTCGCGTTGATAACCAACCGTGACCACGCACAGGGTGGACTAAAGAAAAGGGGTGCATCGTACTGCGCAAAGCTGGTTTTTGTTGTGATGTTGCACCAAGAGCTACGCCAGAGGATGTTGTAATATATGGTTGTGATTAACCATATATTAGAGACTAATTTAAGGGTGTAATTAGTACTTATCTGTTTGCAAATGAACACCTTCAAAACCAATTGTAGATGACCCGACCCATTAGGGGGCATTTGTTAGGGGGCATTTGAGCATAAAAAGAGCCCTGTAAGAATCCCTAATTTTAAGGAACTAAGACTATTTTTTTTTTAGGTTTAAGGAGACAAAGTCGTAATGAAGCCTACTTTTGGCCCTAAAAGTAGGGGATCTCTCTAGTTTTCCCTCTCTAGGAATTTCACTCTAGGATTATCTTTCTAGCCACTAAAACTCTCGAAACATCATTAATCTCGTCCATATAGGGGCCCCAAAAATATTTTTTCTTACAATTCAAAATAATTGTCTCAAAATAACTTTCAATCACATTTAATGCACTTTCAATCACATTTAATGCAGTTTCATTGCGTTTTTGAAGTTCCCTCTAAATTCCATATCAACAATCATTAAGTGTTCCCTCTAAATTCCATATCAACAGTCATTAAGTGTTTCCCCCTTCCAAAATAGGGGAAACACTTAAGATAGTCTACTAAGTCTTAGGTTGGAGAAAATTTTCTATTCGTCGACACCTTGACCATGTAAAGATTCAAGGATATAATTTGTAGACCATGGTAAGACCTAGTCCTATCTTGTAGGGGGAGCATGGTCTTCTAAAAGTCAAATTACCCATAGGGTAATTGATCATAATTTGGGCAACTACTAATCTTGATTCCTAGAGACAACACTATTTTCCTCATCCATGCAAGGCACAGCCCCCGCTGGCCTAGTCTCCTAGAATAGAGTTGCTCGAGAATCCATTTATCTAGTGTAGGGCTTTCACTTAATCTGTTGGAAAGCTACCCGACTAATCGGTTCCACTCATCCGTAGGATGGTGCCGTTGAGGCATTCCATCCTCCCACTTTCCACCCTACTCACGCGTCAATTTGTTTTCTAATTAATCGTACCACACTTTTTGATATAAATAAACATGTTCCTTAATTAAGGCCCTTTCACAAGGTTCGTTAAAACAACCTCTTTCCATAGTACAATAATGCCAAAGACAAGATTTATAAAAAAACGTTTATACAAGAATCAATTCCATACAAGCCAAACCGGCTCTCTTATTTTTTTCCTTTATACTGTCGATGATCTAGAATTCGGCCTTCCAGCCCCTACATGCTGGGCAAAACCCTACGGGACCGTACATCTCATCGTCGGGGCCGCTGGTAAGGACTCAAGCTAGCCTATCGCCCCCTCAGGCTCCGTCGCTCGATCCTCCCGCCCCTCAGAGAGGCATGTCTACGCACTAGGGTGGGCTAATTCACCGCACTAGCTTGGGCCCTCAGAACTAGGCAGCGTCACAATCACATGCCTCAATCCGCGAACCTCATTCTCCCAATGGTATGAGGGATACCATGGGCCATCTCTGGGCCTCACTAACATCTTTGTCGTCCGCCTACACAAGCACAAGAACGAGGCAGCGTCAAGGCAGGGCGAAGTTGTACCTGTATCTTAATTCTGTGAGACCCCTCTGCCCCCTCCGTGCACCGGCGGATTCGCGGTCGCTAGCAGCAGCCAGCGGAAGTAGCTTCCTCTTGCACGGGGTAGGGTTTCCCACTAGCGGCCTCGCCCTCGAATGTCCGGACACGAGACTAAACTGGTGGTCATTCCCAAACCAAAACTGGGAAAATTTCTCTTGCCTGGAAAATGGGAACGATTCCACCTTTTTTATTTTCTTAACGAATTTTCTAACGGTTCAAGAGACTAAACTATCCTTCACCTGATTAAACCAGATAAAAGGAAAAACTATCATTGACTTAATTTGAAGAAATCAATGCTTTTTTCCTAACCGAAATCAGGCACAGTCGTTGATCTAATCATCTGAGAAAATCAACGCTTTTTTTCTTAACCGAAGTCAGGCACAGCCATTGACCTACTCATTTGAGAAATTCTTCAAGGTTTTATTTAATTACTCGAATTTTAAGCGTATTCCTATTATTTCAATTTAATTATTAAAACTCCACTCATTCCAGCCTGACCCATGGGTTACCAACCACTGGAATCGGTAGAACCAGACAATTACTTACCCACCCATAATTGAATGCCTTTCTTAACTTTTGCTTTTGAATACAGATACACACACACTCCTCTTTAAAACTTTAACATATAAAATAATCCATTGACAAACATTTATTGGTTACAGATGTCATAACTCAAAATTTCCATCGAGTCCCTTGTTTCTAAAAAAAACAGTATCACTCTGGACTCTCCGTTGAGACCAGCTGGTGAGCAACGAGATCCAGTAAACAGATTACAATAATCATTTCGTCCATCATTCATATCTTCCACGACATACGCATGGGTGTCCTAAGCACCGCGAGCCTGTGCATCGCTTGGTCAGGACCCTTCAGGATCCTTCTTAGGTGTCCTCGCACTTCACTCAGGGACCGCTTCGTCGGCCCTTGTCAGGCTTTGCCGCGTGAGCTGTCCTTTGAACACTCCCTGCCAGCTCTTGCAACCGAACTTCCCTTAGAAAAACATATACCAAATGCTCCCTCCAGCATTCTGGCATAATACAGTCCTTTAAGAAAACAAGGTTTCTATGCAAGTTCTCAGTTTGATTTTCTTTTAAATACAATGAGTATTTCTTGAATCAGTATCCCCAAAAATGGAATTCTGAATTTCATACCAGAATTCCTCGAATTCTATAACCTTGATTCACATATCAATTTGAAGGGTCTCAAACTTAGTTTCAGATTTGGCGGGAGTTTTGAGTGTATTTCTCTAAACTTGTCAAATCTTCTTTCCTCGAAACTGACGAAAGAGTTTGGTCTTGGTCATAGTCTGATTCAAGGTTCGAGTCGGATAAGATTTTTCTTGAACTATCTTTCTTGGTTTGATAATTCAGTTACTATTTTATCAAATTTCCTTCTTTGAATATACACTTAACTGATTTCTAAATTAGTTACGAATTCCAATGAGGAATAAATTAATCATTTATCTGAATATTTCGATCTCGATAGATTTCTTGAATTTTCTTTTTATAAACCGTGTGAATATAAAACGATAAAAATTTCTCTCTTAGAGTATTCAATTATTCATTTATCAATTACTCATAGAATTTAAGCATAGAATTTAAGAGAATTCTAATTTTGATATAAAAATTCTTTATGCATCTGTTTATGCATAAAAATCAACTTCAAGGGAATAACACTTTTATATAAAAAAAAGAATTTCTTTATGTATCTATCTATGCATAAAAATCAATTTTTATAAGAATAACGCTTTTATAGTAAAAAAATCCTTTATGCATCTTTCTATGCATAAAAATCAATTTTAATAAGAATACCACTTTTGTAATAAAAAAATTCCTTTATGAAACTTTCTATACATAGAAATCAAATTTAATAAGAATAACACTTTTGTAATTAAAAAAATTCCTTTATGCATCTTTTTATGCATAAAAATCAGATTTAATGAGAATTAACACTTTTAAAATAAAAAAATTTCCATTATGCATCTTTCTATGCATAGAAATTAAATTTCATAAAAATAACACTTTTATAATAAAAAAATTCCTTTATGTTTCTTTCTATGCATAGAAATCAAATTTAATAAGAATAACACTTTTGTAATTGAAAAAAATTCCTTAATGCATCTTTCTATGCATAAAAATCAAATTTAATGCGAGTAACACTTTTATAATAAAAAAAGTTCATTATGCATCTTCTATGCATAGAAATTAAATTTAATGATAGTAACACTTTTATAATTAAAAAAATTCCATTATGCATCTTTCTATGCATAGAAATTAAATTTAATAAGAATAATACTTTTATAATAAAAAAATTTCTTTATGCATCTTTCTATGCATAGAAATCAAATTTAATAAGAATCTATGCATAAAAATTAAATTTAATGAGAATAACACTTTTATAATAAAAAAAATTCCACTATGTATCTTTCTATGCATAGAAATTAAATTTAATAGGAATAACACTTTTATAATAAAACAATTTCTAGTATGCATATTTCTATGCATAGAAATCAATTTTAATAATTAATATTAGTGACATTCATGCATATTCATAGGTGAATATGTACATGGAGTAATTAGAATATTGCTTTTAGATGCAAAAATGGTGGGAATTACTCTTTTGGAATAACATAGAAACAAACTTTCTGTTCCACAAGATTCTTGAAAATTTTGCCATAACCTCCTTTATATGGCTGACCATTTCTCATTTTTATCATTCTTTATTTAACTTAAATTAACCCAAATTAGATTTATAGAACTCTAATCTACACAATTTTTAAAATTCAAGAGAGTAAACAATAAGAAGAGTTTAATTAATCCCTTAGTTAATCTTTATAGGATTGAGAAAGATTGGAATGTAAAGAAGAGAAGGGGGTGGCCTTTTTATCAAAGGCATGGCATTGAATTTAATTCAAACATTTGCAAAACATAAAATTTAAGAAAACCATAGATTTTTCATTAAACAAGTAAGAAAATTAGCTTACATTATTCAAACAACTTCCGAAAGTTCTTGTTAGCTGAAACAAGCGTCGACTATCTACTCCTGCGAGCTCTGCCTCATCCCCCCTCCCGTCTACCTTCCCCCTGCTGCTTCTCGCCGTCGCGCGCCCCCCTCTCCCCCCCGCCTATCCCCCGCCATCTCCTCCGCCTCTCCCCCCCGCCTCCTTCCTCGCTTCCTCTTCCGCCATCTCTCCCCCCCGCCTATCCCCCGCCATCTCCTCCGCCTCTCTCCCCCGCCTCCTTCCTCGCTTCCTCTTCCGCCATCTCTCCCCCCCGCCTTCTCCTCCCCCGCCTCCTTCCTCGCTTCATCCCCCGCCATTTCTCCCCCACCCGCCTCCTTCCTCGCTTCCTCCCCCGCCTTCTCTCCCCCGCCATCTCTCCCCCCCGCCTTCTCCCTCACCTCCCCCTCCGTCTCGCCCCTCCTCCCACCGCTAGCTCCCCCGCCTTAGCTCCCCCCTCCCCCCCGCGCTATCCTCTCTCTTTCCGCCTCTCCGTTTCCTCGTAGGGCTGTGTCCCTCCCGTTGGTGACCCCGGTCTCTGGCCTTTTCCCTCTCTGGAGGACTCCATGGAAGCCGCTCCGACTACCCCTGCCGATTCCGGTCTCCGTCTGGAGTTCACAGATGCAGATCATCAGTTGTTTGTTTCCACAGTATCCGCTCTTGTAGGCCTCCTCCTTGGTTTGCAAGATAGTGGGTAGCCGTCATGCGGAGAGAGCTTCGCGACCTTCTGCAAGGCAGCCTCGTTGGCGTGCCTGCCAAGATCGTCAGCGTCGATTTTTTGGGACGTGGCTACTACTAGGTGGATTTCGAGTCCCCCCAGGTAGCCTTGACGGTGCTGGCTCGGAGCCCCATTGCCCTCCGCTCATCCCGGGCGTTCTTGGTGCGATGGACTCATGGTTTCGACCCCGCTTCTGACTCGCTAGCAAACGCGACAGGTTTCCCCATCACTATCGGCTTTCCTGGACTCCGCAGGGAGTACTCGCCCCTCTTGTCATCCATTGGCAAGGCGTTCGGGCAAGTGGTGGAGATGCCTCAGACAGCAGCTTCAGTGATAGCTCGGGCAGCAGGACTCCCGGCCATTCGTGTTGTGGTTCCGTCTCACTGGGGAGTCACTACCGAAGACGATCCTCCTCCCTTGTCTTTCTGGAGGACATCTGATACAGCGCGTGGAGTATTCGGGCCTCCCCGGCCAGTGCTACATCTGTCGGCAGATGGGCCACCTCACACGCGCCTGTCCCCGCAAGGGGGTTCATCCTTCATGCTCTGCCGCCTCTGGACCCCCTTTAGGAGGCCCGAGGGGTGGCCATCCACCTCAGAGACCGGACATCCCTGGCTCGTCTCAGCAGGCGCCATCATCTGACGAGCAGGCCCCGGCGGAGGATGCCGCGCAGACCCAGGAGGCTGGCGGATGGCAGGAGGTTCCCCGGCGGAAACGCCCGGCCCGCAGGGACCGTCGCAGACGCCAGCAGGCAGCACAGGCTGGCGGACAGGCGACTCCGGCTGGCGTCTAGGCACCTACCCGCACTTATGCTCCAGTCAGGGATAGGCGGCCAGCAGGTCCCACCCCGATGGACAAGGATTCAGTCTCAGTGCCCGTTGAGGCCGCCGGTGGAGCCCCCCACGTGGAGACCCCGCTCCTGCCTCCCCCCGCGGCGGGGGGCCCCACTCCCTCCATGGAGCAGATTCTTGAGGATCCCCGGCCGCACTCTGCGACCCCCGGCCCCTCTTCCCCTCACTCAGAGAGCACTCCTTCCACCCCCCCTCTCCCCCCCTACTAGCCCCCCCCTCCCGCCTCCCCCCCCTCCCGCCTCCCCCGTCGGTGGCCCCCCCTGACACCTCTCCTCTGGCAGATGCCTCTCCAGCCTCTCCTCGATCTCCCCCTCCTCTCTGCGAGCCACCATCCCTCCCTCGGCCTCTCCAGGATACTCCTCCAGACCACCCACTGCCCCGGGGCAGCGCAGCTGGGTAGGCCAGAGTTCAGTTCAGCGGGCTGTTCCACTGCCACTCCGGGCCGGTGGAGATGGCGATCCTAGCTTCGCCCGCCACACAGAGTTCTCTCCCCTGGGGGGGCCCCGCGTGACGATTGATGGGGCTCCTAGTGGATTACGGTTTTTTCAGGTGTCTCCAGCTGGATGCTGGCCCGTTCGAGACGCTGGTCGCGCCCTTGCGAGTTTGCGTGGTGTGCCATCCCTCTCGTTCTCCTTCAGTGTGGTGAGCAGCATGGTGGCCTTCTCCTTTCCTCTCAGTGTTGCCCCAGACACAGCATGGGATTGCAACTCTGTAGAGGAAGTTTTGCGTGATCAGATACTGGAGTTTTCTCACCACTTCAGTGACTTGGGGCTCACGGACCTATTGCAGACCCGATTACACTCAGCCCGCATGAGCTTGTTTGGTATAGGAGATTGGCAGGTGGATCCGGTCCACACCTCAGTTGAGGCGGTGCTACTGATTCTCCTCCACGCCGCCCCGAGGATGCAGCCTACCTTTAGATACATATATGCAAAGGATTGGTCTCATGCCTATGCCCTGGATAGGGCGAAGGTGGAGTGGGGCTGGACACAGAGACAGGTCACCCTCTTTTTAGAGAGACTCTGCACCCGGGCAGATAGTGACTATTCTCCCTCCAAGCCGGCACCCAAGACTCACAGAGTGGAGGGCAGCTCATCCAGGCCGCCGGCTGAGAGGGGTGAGCCAGAGGCGGCTGCTTCACTTGCCATAGCTCATCCATGAGGATCCTCTCATGGAACATCCACCAGGGTCTTGGTGGACCTCGCTGCTACATTGGTCGGGGCAGACTTCGCCAGGAGATCCAGAGGGCTCTTGTTGGAGGACCCATAGATATCCTTTTCATCCAGGAGCACCACCTTTCTACCGGGCGTACCTGCACCTGCGGGAAGATCTTGCCAGGCAGGAGTCACACTTTTTGGTCACCGGGCATATGGCCAGGGGAACCAAGGTGGAGTATGCATCTCAGTCAGCGAGCAGCTTCTATCCGAGGTTGTGGATTCTGGCACTCTGGTCCAAGGTCGAGCACAGTGGATCATCCTTCGGGTTGGGGAAGACCGCATTGGCTTCCTCAACTTCTACGCCCCTAATGGGGCGACCGGGAGAGCTGAGTTCTGGAGCACCATTAGGCAGTCCCTCCCCATGGCAGACCATTGGTGCCTAGGGGGGGATTGCAACATGCTGGAGGATGCAGAGGACAGGATGGGGGGCAGCCAGGAGACCATTCATGGGCCGGAGCTCGCTGCCTGGGAGGAACTAGTGCTGCAGGTGAGAGGCCAAGATCCGTGGACTCTCTTAGAGTTTGGCAGGTTGTAGGGGAGTTTATCTTTCTCGCGCTCGGATAGACGGGCCACAGGAGTTAACCTTTCCCGCATCGACAGGTTTTACACTAATGAGTGGGCTTGCGATAGAGGTGGCACTGTAGGTATACTTGCAAGCTCCTCGTTTTCAGACCACTTTTCAGTGCTTCTCCAGATCGAGGACCCTACGAGAGGAGAGCGAGGCCAGAGCGTCCGGATTTCAGATTGTCTCATAGAGGAGCCCGAGATTGCGACCAGAGTTGAGCAGGTCTGGCAGGAGCTTCAGTTTCGGAGAGGATCGGCATCCAACGATCTTGACAGGGGTTTGCAGGAGATCAGTAGGATGCTCAGACAGGCTGCCTTGGACTGCCGTGTGGAGGCTTTCAGAGAGCAGGAGAGGAGCCTGCAGAGGAGTCTAGCTTCCCTTCAGAGACTTCAGGAGAGGGATCCTACGAGCCCTTGGATTTCAGAGCAGATGGAGTCAGCTCGCACAGAGATCAGATCCATCGGGTGGAGTTCCGATTCCATGCTCGGGCTTCTTTCTGGACACAGGCTGGAGACAGAGTGACTCGAGATTTCTTTGAGGCGACAGGGCCTCGCTTCAGACGAGAGGGTCTCAGGCGTCTTCGGCAGGAGGCTGATGGCCAGCTCTGATTTTATATTCACGTGATCACAAATTTTTTTTTGTTAATAACATGTGTTAACATGTTATTAACATGTTCACATGTTAACATGTTCTCAAAAAAGCCGGTGGCAAGCGACCTGGTAACCGGA
Source organism: Cibotium barometz (assembly GCF_041138505.1). Taxonomy (NCBI): domain Eukaryota; kingdom Viridiplantae; phylum Streptophyta; class Polypodiopsida; order Cyatheales; family Cibotiaceae; genus Cibotium; species Cibotium barometz. The sequence continues at coordinate 37,451,913 of NC_141091.1, forward strand.
TAAAATCCCGCCGGGCTTTTGCTATACCCGGCGGTCCCGCCGGGATAAAGCAAAACCCGGCGGGTCCCGGCGGGGTCGTCATCTAGCCCGGCGGGGTACAATTTCCTATATATATGGGCCCGAGGGGCCCTTTGGTGGGAGTTCATTGCTGACAGCATACACAGGTAATGAAACTTGTGTGTGTGTGTGTGTGTATGTCGGTGTGTTCGTGCGGGGAGCCGCCCACTGTCGCAATGCGCGGCAGGATGTGGGTGGTCCGCCACACGAGGGATGTGTGTGTGGGTGTGTTCGTGCGGGCAGCCGCCCATTGTCGCAATGCGCGGCAGGATGTGGGTGGCCCGCCACACGACTGGTGTGTGTGTAAGGCCATTCTTCGGAATGGTGCTTACCCTGGGGCACTTAGTCGGTAACGCGGCTAGTCTGTGTCCTATGGTAAGTATGGCACGCCGTAGCAGTACTAGTCGGTAACGCGGCAAGCATAGTATCGTTATGGCGATGTCACCTTCCCTTCCCTTCCCTTTGTCAAATGCGGACATATGGTCGGTAACGCGGCCAGTGTATGTTCGTATCCTATTCGTATTCCCATAGAATCGGGCGGCATTTTGTCGTTAACGCGGCAAGTTGGTGTCGTCCGCTAGTGCATAAATTATTTTTTGCATATTGCGGCATTTGATCGTTAATGCGGTCGAAAAAGTGTCGTAAATTTGCTTGCATATTACGGCATATGATCGTTAACGCGGTCGAATAAATGTCGTAAATTTGTTTGATTTGACTTGTATTGTTTTTATTGTGTTTGATCCATGCGATACTTGGTTGCTAACGTGGCATGAGTATTTCATGGATCAAAGTTTACATCATATTGTCTAAACGTTTTATTTTATAATATCGTGATTCGCAACTCAAAAAATATGAATATCTCTCTCTTCTTATCCCCCTCTCTCTCTCTCATGATACACTTCACAACTCTTTCTCTATCTCTCTCATGATTCACTTCACAACACGATAGATGTGTAGATAATGATTTTTTTTTATTTCTCTTAAAATATACATAATTCCTAATAATTTCTTTTTTCTCCCTCTATTTACTTAAAAATTAAAACAGTACATTATTTTCCTCTTTAGGAACTCACAAAAACATTAAAAATGTCATCTAATGTTTCTTCTCTCTATCTGCCACAACTCTCTCTTCCTCTCCTCTCTCTCTCTCTCTCTCACTCTCTCTCTCTCTCATGATACACTTCACAATTCTCTCTCTCTCTCTCTCGCAATGATACACTTCACAACTCTCTCTCTCTCTCTCTCATGATACACTTCACATCTCTCTCTCTATCACGATAGGTGTGTAGATGAGGAGTGCTTTAGGATTACAAAACATTATTTTTCTCTCTTTAGGAACTCACAAAACTATAAAAAATGTCATTTAATTTTTCCTCTCTCTATCTGTCACACCTCTCTCTCTTCCTCCCCCTCTCTCTCTCTCTCATTCGATAATGTATACACTTCGTAAGTAATAATACACTTGTTGCGGTTGTCTCACGTTTGATATTTGATATTCCGTTTGATATTTGTTCATTGATATTATTTGATATTCCATTTTTGTTTGAACATTGATAAGTAATGATATACTTGTTGCTGTTCTCTCACGTTTGCTTGATGTTGATTTCAGTAATGTTTGATATTCTGTTTTTTTGTGTTTAGTGATATTTGCTAGATTTACGAAGACGATCAACATGCTTTCCCCCGAAGAGCGTAAAATCGTTCTACGAGCAATTCGCATTGAAGCAGTCATCACAGTGTCACAATGTGCTGATGATGTCGTCAAAAAGATCAATGAGTCTGAGATACTCATGCGAGATCTAATAGACCAAATATGGGAAAATGCACAGCGTCGGCTTCGCGAAGCGGAGGCAACGCTGAGTTGCTTGATAGACAGAAGATAGCATATTTCAACCATCAACACATAACACGAACCATTTTGGGGAGCATGCGTGTAGCATGCAATGATCTTAGAGATGCTGCCCCGCCTGAAGCCAATATGCAATGTCTACAGTTATGGGACGTTGTATGGAGCGAGAAAAGAGCCAAGAGCAAGCGCATGAAGGCGTTGGATGCAGAGTCCCTCCCCAAAAGAGTGCGCATTGCCCAGGACATCGCTGCAACGTCCAGCCAGGCAGATGCAAGTGGTACAGGTGTCATTAATCGTACCATCTACAATTCTATGTGCACACATCTCATTGGCATCCAGCACGAGGCTCTGTTCGAAGGGCGAACAATAGGCTCCGGTGTTTTTGGCACAGTAAAAGAGTATACAGTTAAAGGTATATCATTTTTACCGGAGCACATTACTTTTTGCGAAAAGCACTACAAAGGAGAAGGCAGCGCCAAGTTCGAGAGCTTCCAGGCAGAGCAGGGTATGCAAGTGCTACATCCATCGATTGTCCGGTGTATTGCCTTTACAAAAGAGGCTCCTTGGATCACTATTTTCCCGTACTATAATGGCGGCGCTCTTGGTGATACTCTTCTGAAGGTTCCCTTCAGATTCAGTGAGTTCACCAGAGCAATTTTCCGTTTAGATCGAGGATGGAGACAACCCCCGCCTGATAATATTCCTTTAAGTCATCTAGAACTTTCTAAAATAAAACAAATAGTAATAAGCATGCCACATATTATGCATGCCCTGGTGGAAGGCCTAGCGGCAGCACATATGGCAGGAATTGTATATACCGACCTACATCCATTCAATGTAGTGTTGGATTTTACAAAAGAGCTAAAGCCACGCATAGGTATTATCGATTGGGGGTTACTGCTGAGAGCGCCCAAAAAACGGGTGTCTCTCAATTTTGTATTTGAAGCAGACAAGAACCCTGAAAAGGTGGCACAAGCAGTCTCCTACGCAGACAGAGAGCGAAATAAACGGCCGTGGATAGCCCCAGAGCTTTATGATCCATTTTTGGCAGATGCATACACTCCTGCATCTGATGTTTTTGCCTTGGGATATTTATTACAAACTTTATATGACTTTTGGCAGAAAGTGCAAGAGTTGTGGATGGATAATAGTTCCTATGACAAAGTTACCATGGACACTATTATTCATAGAGTCAAAAATTGGATGTTTTTGCCTAATCGCGATGAGCGAAAATCAATTTTGCAAGTAGTTGAATTTTTTAGATCACTAAATACTGACCCAACGAGGGCACAACGTCCTCTTGTAGAGCTATCGGTGTCATTCACCCCAACTTTGTAATGATACAGTATCAAGAGATTAAGTTTCAGGAATGGCATTTTGTTTCTCTCTTCAAAATTTGATGTGTCCAATGTTTGAAATATTATCTCATTGAGTCTTTGCAATATCTCTCTCCTCTTGTGGTGTTTAAATTTATGTTTTCTCTTCAAAATTTGATGTGCGCGCATTGTTTGAAGTATTTTTGGAGTCGAGTGGATATTTTTCATCGAGTCTTTGCAATACATATCTCCTCTCGTGGTGTTTAACTTTAAGATTTTGAGAGTAATGGAATTTATCTTACGTTGATCTTTACAGTTCATTAAAATCCTAAAGTCATTTACGTTCATGCAGATATGGCAGAGGCGCAAGCGAACGAGCATCAAGAGTTAGCCAAGAAGGCATATGAGCGAATGAAGGCCCTTACACATGGCCTGACAGCCCGCGAAGCTACAAGAACAGCATGCACGTTGTCGAGATGGACAAATCCAACTTATGCCCAATGGAAAGACATAAACAAACGCGTAACCACAGAGATGATAAAGGAAATATGGCCATGTCCAGATGGCGAGATTAAGAAGGGAAGATGGAAGATTTCACGTTGCACTCACAATGATATCAAAACTAATGCCGAGCGCATTTTCTTGGAGGTGTACGGTCGTCCTCTCCATAACGCCGACGCTCCACTCTATTTTGCTAAGATGCTATATGCTCAATTTATCCTAGAAACTCCAGTGGACTTCGCCTCTCCAGAGAGGCCACTGTCAACACCCATGACATACGTGAAGAGACAGTGACATTCACAAGAGAAGAACTTGCTCTCATGGTGGAGGGCGCTGGATTGGAGTTAAACAAGGTCAAAGAAAGCTTAGGGGCACAGCTAGCAGAGAAGGAGAAAGAAGCTGAACGATTAACTCAAGCGTCAACTCCTCCCCCAGCCAATAGAGGGATTCAAGAGCAGCTAACAAAGATCAGCCAAGATGTGCAGAGCTAACAAAGATCAGCCAAGATGTGCAGAGCATCTCTTCACGTATTGCTCCTGTGCGCCAAGGAAACCACATCTCTCATTTTTTGATACATCCTGATCTTGTGGGAGTTTCTGCTGAGGCTACTAGTTCCTCCACCCCCCAATGTCCTGTATGTTACAAAGTATTCGATGGGTGGAGCGGCCAGTATATACTACCATGTGGACACTACTACCACTTAATATGTTTAGTGAGGCAAATGCAAAATACTTCCACATGTGCATTGTGCAATGTCCCAATAAATCAAGGTATTTATACAGTGTTCGGCATGGCTAGCAAATATAAACCACCAGGACCTTTAGATGCAACTCCTAGTGCAATTCGTATTTTATTTCAAGATGAAAGCTAAGAAAAACAAATCCTACTTTTGTATTGATAATTTTTTCAAATATGATCATTTGTACAAGTACTTTTTATTAAATTAATGAAGTGACTTCTTCCTCTATGTCAGTATCTTGCTCCAAAATTCTTTCACCGTTTACTCTCTCGTCTGCTAAATTAAGCTCATCTAAGTCAATGTCTAAATTGTCTTCTATCTCAAGGGTGGTGCACAACGTGCGTCCAACATCAAAGTTCTCGTCTACTACATCATCACAATTGTACATCCATCTGGGCATATCTTCTTCATACTCTTCGCTTTCAATGTCTCGCAAGATCTTTTCATTGCAGTACATGTAAACAAGTTTATCTGCTCGATCTACAAGAAGTCGATCGCGAATAGTACTGTGAATATATTTGTACATGCTCCAGTTTCTTTCTGAGCCTGAGTTTGAAGAGCAATGACTTAGAACCTTCATCGCAAGGTTGCGCAATAAAGCATAATGCTCACCACCATTCATCATCCACCACTTCCATGTAGGTTTCTCTTTAGCCATTTGTTGAACAAGGGAGTTGGAAAATAAACCCTCTTTCAATCGAAATGAGGTCATCTCCTTTATGCACTGTACACGATCATCATCATTATTATAGAAAGTGTTTACCACTTTATAAAAATCTTGCACCACCTCAACATTGGACATCAAATCCATATTCCAATATTCAGGATCTAACATGTAAGCAGCACTGTGTAGTGGTGAATGCGCTCCAATCCATCTAGCATGAAAGTACTTCAACAGAACTTTTCTTTGTCTACTGGAGAATGGTACACGCCATTGCTTTTCCACCATTAAATGCTCTAATTTCTCAGGACACTCCAAACTCCGCTGGACAGTCCACCATTGCATCCATGCTTTTCCGAGATTAGGCGCTCTTTGATCAAGACTTCGTATAGCATACATAATAGGCATCATTACATGGTATGCATCCATCACACTGTTCCACCAACTTCTTCTCGTAAGCGCTCCCTTCAAGACTTTGATTTTCTCTTTCACTTTTTCAAGTTGACTGTTCTCCCAGTCATGAAATGCCATGCATGTAAATGTTTCGCAAACTGCATCTTTATTTCTAAGAAGAGACTCAAAAGTGTAAAAGTGAGTGCAAAACCTAGTCTGGAAGCTTTAACATAACTGACATGCGAGGTCGAAACATATCTAAAACTCTCTGTCTCTTGAGCATGAATTTCACAAGCTTGCGAGCAGTGTCGACGATTGAGGCAAACCATTTGGTATCATCAGATTTATACCAATCTTTTAATACAAGATTCAAACTATGAGTATTACAGCCTACCGGAAAAATATGTGGATATTGTCGCTGTAGGATTTTGGATGCATTTTTACAATTTTTTGCATTGTCCATGACGACTTGGACTACATTTTTGGCACCCACTTCCTCTATCACAGAGCTAATGACTTGAGCAATGTAAGCCCCAGTTTTGATTGAACCAGCTGAATCCACGACACGGATGAAAGTCTCACCTCTAGTTGAAATAACCATTATATTAATTAATGGTTTTCTTTGCACATTAGACCATCCATCACTTACTATACTACATCCAGAAAGCTCTATATTGCTAAGAATTATTCTTTGTACACGTTCTTTTACTTGCGCATAACATGTAACGTACCCATCTTCACTAATAAAGAAATGTCCATGTAATTATGAGTTTTTATGGTATAAATATCAATAATTTTATTATTTGAGTCATTTCCACTCAGAATCTTCAAATTCTGAGCCCAAATTTGGAATCTGCGCGCGATTTTACCCTAATATGGGATTTTACAGCATCCAAAACGGACACCGGATCAAGCCTATACGCTAATTTCAATCATTTTAGTTATAAAACGGCGACCTTTAAACCTTAATAAATGCACGACCGCACATCCGTTTGACGAACGGTCTGAACCCCTGCGACCAGGAGAACCTCCCGGACAAAAAAAATTTTCGCCCCCCGGGGCGGTCCGGCACGCAAATCGAGGCGGGCACCCCAAATTTGGGTACCCCGCCCCAAAATTTGGTCCGTACACACTTACAAGGGCGCCCGTACAATGGCCGCCCAAGAACCAAAGGACGGCCGCCCACTGTACCCTTGGGCGGACACCCAGACCGGATAAGGTACATGCGTACCACTCCTTTCCCAGACAACCGGCACCGTACCTTTCCCGTAGACCCATGCAGGCCACTGATCCATAGACTTTGAAGGTACACCGTCCTTTCGTCCCTGCTTTGCGCAGCGCCCGCACCCTCACCCCTCAGCTATATAAACCCCCGGGGTGCTCCTCAGTCGGCACGCACTTCTGTGTAGCGTATGCCCTGTTGTGCCGCCGTCCGTACCACCGCAGCGTGCTTGCTGCAAGTACAGCCGCCCTTGCAGCCACCTCTCTCACACCCCCTCATTTGGCTCTTTTCAGATAAGCCAATTTTCCTCCATCCTCCTCTTGCCATGGACCAGTGTCCTTAACTCTTCTCCCCCCGCCCCCTCCCCCCCCCCCTCCCCCGTGTGAATAGACTTACAGAGAGGCTTGCAGCCACCCCTCCCAGCCCTCTCCACGTTTTTGCCTTTGGGCTTAAGGACATCCTCACAATCTCCCCCCCCCCATTTGCGTAGACTTTAGTAAGGGATTTTTGACTCAAGCGAGGGTTCGTGCGTCATTTTCTTTTGCTCATACGGTGAGCAAACGAGCTCGGAATTCAGATCCGACTGAAGCGTTTCGATCGCAGCAGCGAGCTCTACAAGGCGACGCCTAAGATGGCCTCATCCCGGAGACGGCAAAATATTGCCTCAAGAGGCGCACGTAACAACGAGATGGAGGGAGATGCGCCCAATGCGACTCCAGTCCTCCCTTTTCAAGCCCCTCAAGGAAACGGTGGCCAGGTTAGCTTGGTTAATTTTCAAAAGAAGAGATTTTTCCTTAAATTAGTATTAATGAATGGTATCTTTTCCTCTTAAAACGACGACATAAAAATTATATGAAATTATGAATTATGTGATGTTGATTTCGATAAATTGCATAGAAAATTGCTATCTTCATGAATTGTGAATGCTATACTTAGAAAATTGCTATCCTCATGAATTGTGAATGCTATACTTAGAAAATTGCATTGAAGTTGTTATCTTTTGGAATTCAAGATTTTTTTTGGCTTCAACGCTAACTCCGTTCCGTGCTTGTGTAGCCGGGCGGCGTCGTTAGCAAAGCCCGGTAATGGTCCAAGGTATCCCTCATACCTTTGGAAGAATAAGGATCGCCGATTGAGGCGAGAGATTATGAGGCTGCCTAGTTCTGAGGGCCCAGGCTAGTGCGGTAAATAAGCCCACCCTAGTGCGCAGACATCCCTCTGAGGGGCGGGAGGATCGAGCGATGGAGCCTGAGAGGGCGACAGGCCGGCTTGAGTCCTCGCCAGCGGCCGACGATGAGGTGTATGGTCCCGTAGGGTTTTGCCCAGCATGTAGAGGCTGGAAGGCCGAATTCTAGATCATCGACAGAATAAGAATAAGAGAGCCGGATTGGCTTGTATGGAAATGGATTCATGTATAAACTTTTTATATAATTGCATCTTGTCTTTGGTATGATTGTATTGTGTAAGAAGGCTGTTATAACGAACCTTGTGAAGAAGGGTCCTAATTAAGGAATATGTTTATTTATGTCAAACAGTGTGGTAGTATTAATTAGAAAACAAATTGATGCGTGAGTAGGGTGGAAAGTGGGAGGATGGAATGCCCTGACGGCACCATCCTACGGATGGGTGGACCCGATTGGTCGGGTAGCTTTCCAATAGATTAAGTGAAAGCCCTACGTTAGATAGTTAGGTTCTTGGGCAACTCTATTCTAGAAAACTAGGCCAGCGGCTGTGCCTTGCAAAAGATGAGGAAAAAAGCGTTGTCTCTAGACATCAAGTCTAGTAGTTGCCCAATTTTTGATCAATTGCCCTATGGGTGATTTGATTTTAGAAGACCACGCTCCCCCTGCGGGATAGAACTAGGTCTTACCTATGAATCGTATCCTTGAATCTCTGTATGGTCAAGGTGTCGATGAGTAGGAAATTTTCTCTAAGATAAGACTTAGTGGACTATCTTAAGTGTTTCTCCTATTTGTGGAAGGGGGGAACCTTACAATTGGTATCAGAGCAAGTTTGACTCCTAGGAATTGCAGTTTAAGGATTGTTTTGTAATAAATGTTTTACCTAACATAATGCTAATTAGTAAAGACATCCTACTAAAACAAATAAGATTGAATTGATGTTTGAATGATTGTAGGAAGAGGAAGATGCCTACTCCAAATTTCTAGTTTTCCAATGCATCTTCGAGACTGCTAGTCACTCCTCGAATTTCGAGTTTCGCGACACCATGGTGCAGATATTAGAGAAGATATCCCTCCCTCATTTCTCTCGTATTCAGAGAGGATGGGGCAGAGATTTCTGGAGTCGTGGACCGAGATACTTCTTCATCCGAGCAGATCAGACTGGGAACCTCACCACCGACCTTAAGCGGATTCGTTGGATTGAGAAGCTGAAGATGGTCCGCTTATTTTGGTTCGTCGGTACCCCCAGGGACGACACCTCGGTGACTATAGATGGGGTTCGCATACCTCAGGACCGTTGGGTGTATGACAAAGTGATGCAGGTCTTACCTGCTGATAGAGTAGCAGTGTTAGGACCCACCCCAATCCAGAGTTTACCACCCTTACCATCAGTTTTTAGAGTCTTGGAAACTACAGCGGAACCCCCATATTTCACATATGTGGACCGCTCTACCCTTATGTCACAGTGAAGCCTAGGAATTTCCCTTGATGTCAAATAAGACTAATTATATTAGTCTCAGATCTTTGTAATAAAACTTGTCCTTGTAAATATTTGGAAATAAAACAATTTCAATGGTTTTGCTCTCCAAAAATTAAGCGTTGTGCAAATATGAATCTTGTAATCTTAAAAATTGTTTTTACGATGATGGCCAGGATGACCACCCTCCACTTCCCAATGCGCTTTATACCGATACCCAGGAGAAGAAGCTCCTGCTCAAGCAAATGCAACCTCCCTCCTTTAAAGGAGAAGGTTCAAAGGTTGAGAAGGATGCTGAAGTCTGGATTGAGGCGATGGACGATTATTTCTCTGCTGCCGGTACTGGAGTAACAAATCAGTCTATGCTCGCACGGTTTCGCCTCACTGGAGATGCTAAACTCTGGTGGAAACAGTGGTGCCATGACAAGGAGGTCACCGAGCATTCTCAAACGTGGGAAGACATCAAGCAGGCAGTGAAGGAAAGATATCTTCCTCCATCCCATGAGTCCATAAAGATGAATGAGTTTTTTAGTCTTAGACAGTGCACCTTAACTCTTGAGGACTACTATTCCAAATTTATTACCCTTCGGAAGTATGCCCCAGCTATGACTACTTCCCAGCAAGTGGCTCGTTTCTGCCAAGGGCTAAATGAACCCCTAGATTCCCGCCTTGAAGCAATGAGGCCAACCACTTTACAGGATGCTCTCATACGAGCTAAGCCCCTTGTGAAAGAAATGAAGGCTAACAAACCGAAGAATCAAAAGAGATCTTACCCTGAGGCAAACCTTAGAGATCAACCCTACAAAAAACCTCAACCGAATTTTCCCTACTACAACAGAGGGCGACAAGGCAACTCTTTTGCCCCCCGCTCGTATGCTGCTTCTTCCAGAGAAGGCCCTCTGTGTTTTGAGTGCAATGAGCCGGGACACTTTAGAGCCAACTGTCCCAAGATGGCAACATCATTCCCCCAAGGTAACAGAGGAAATCAAGGCCGTGGAACCCCTACCCACCAAGGTGCAAGAGGCAGTGGTCGTGGCAGAGGCCGCGGAGGAACAGTTGCTAGAACTGCCTGTGTTATAAGTGAAGAGCCAACCTTGGAAGAGACTGAAGAAGAGCGCGCCACCGTCCATGCGGCAGTAGAACACCAAGGTCCGAATAAACAATTTGGTGTAATCCAAGCCCCCGCCACTCATCACGGTAAGCCATTTCAGCTTTTGATTGATTGTGGCAGTACCCATTCATTCCTTTCTCCTAGGTGCTTGCAAAAATTAAACTTGAGTCAAAAATCAGCTAGAAAAATGATTGTAGAGTTAGCCAGTGGGAAAGAAGTAGTATCTCGCCACTCTATAGGAAACCTTGATTTTGAACTGGGTAATGAGCAAACTCATGGTCACTTTAGAGTCTTGCCACTAGGAATTTATGATGGAATCCTTGGGATGGATTGGTTAATTGCAAACAAAGCTAGCATTCATTGTAACCAGGGGAGTATCACTTTTGAAAATGAGCATGGCCAAGTAATATCTGTTCAGGGAGTCACAGGAAAACCTAAGTCTAGGGTAGTCAAGGCAAAACATCTTCTCAAGGGGACACGGAAGGGTCAGCAAGTTTTCTTAGTCAAACTCAACAAAGTCATTGAACCTAGTATGGAGACAGAACCCTCTTGGCTCCAAGAATTCTCTGACATCTTCCCTGACGAGCTTACAGGGCTACCGCCTCCTCGAGAAGTCGACCATGAAATCGAGGTGATCCCTGGAGCTCAACCCGTCTCAAAAACTCCCTATAAAATGTCCCTTCCTGAAGCCATTGAACTTAAGGAGCAACTTTCCCAACTCATTGAACAAGGATTTGTACGCCCCAGTAGCTCTCCGTGGGGAGCACCTGTTCTTTTCCAAAAAAAGAAGGACGGGACTCTCCGCCTCTGCATAGATTATCGAGGGCTAAATCAAGTCACTGTCAAGAATAAGTATCCTATCCCTCGCATCGATGAACTTCTTGACAGGCTTCATGGGGCCAAAGTCTTCTCAAAAATAGATTTGAGGTCTGGTTACTATCAGATCAGAGTCAAGGAAGCAGATATACCCAAAACAGCCTTCAATACCCGTTATGGCCACTATGAGTTTACTGTAATGTCATTTGGGTTAACCAATGCTCCTGCAACCTTCAACCGCCTAATGCAAGATATATTCCGCCCGTACTTGGATGAGTTTGTGCTTGTTTTCTTTGATGACATCCTAATCTACTCCAAATCAATGGAAGAGCATGAGGAGCATGTGCGTAGAGTTCTGCAATTGCTGCGCAGACACAAACTCTATGCCAAAAAGAGCAAATGTACCTTCTTTACTCATCAAATTGAGTATCTTGGATTCATCGTCTCCAAGGATGGCATCTCAGTAGACCCCGCCAAGGTCAAGGATATTCTAGATTGGCCACCTCCTAAATCAGTTCGTGAAGTTCGTGGATTCTTGGGAATCACGGGTTGGTATAGGATTTTTATCAAAGATTATGCCTTGGTAGCTGCACCCTTGACAGATCTTCTTAAGAAGGATTGCAAAATAGTGTGGCTGCCAATCCATCAAAACAGTTTTGATCAGCTGAAAGTCATTATTACTTCTGCCCCAGTCTTAAAGCTTCCTGATTTCTCCAAGGAATTTGAAGTGGTTACCGATGCTAGTAGCCTAGCACTTGGTGGTGTCTTAGGCCAAGAAGGAAGACCAGTCGCTTATACTTCCCGCAAGCTGAAGCAATATGAAGCAAACTATGCCACCCATGATTTGGAACTCTTAGCAGTTGTTCATTGCCTCAAATTATGGAGACATTATCTCTTGGGAGGCAAATTCCAGCTTGTAACTGACCACAAAAGTCTAAAGTGGATCTTCACCCAGCCTAACCTCAACATGCGGCAAAGGAGATGGATTGAAATTCTACAAGAATATGATTTCGACATCAAATTCCGCCCTGGGAAAGATAATGTGGTAGCAGATGCACTTAGCCGCAAATCTTTCTTAAATGCAGTTTCAATGCCAAATAATCCCATACTGGTCAAGGTGGAAGAAGTCTCATCTCATGACCCAGATTATCAAAGGATGATAAAGTTAGTAGAAGAAGGGGGACATTCAGAGAAAGAGAAGAATCTAATCAAGGGATACTCCACTCATGAAGGAAGCCTCTACTTCAATCACAGGCTATGTATCCCTAAGGACCCTGCTTTAAAGAAACTAATCCTCCATGAAGCTCATGATAGCCCTGCTTCTGCAGGACACCCAGGTTATGCAAAAACATTAAATGCAGTAAGAAGGAGCTTTCATTGGGCAGGCTTGAAAAATGATGTGCTTCGGTACTTGAAACAATGTCTCTCATGCTAAAGGATCAAGGCTGAAAGGGTCAAGATGCCTGGAAAGCTTCAACCCTTAGATATTCCCCAAATGAAGTGGGAGTGCATTAGTATGGATTTTGTCACAAGTCTCCCCACTGTTCAAGGAGGATATGACTCCATTCTAGTAGTAGTGGACTTACTTACCAAAGTAGCTCACCTTATACCAGCAAAGAAGACCTTCAAAGCTTCTGATGTTGCTCGTATATTCATCAAGGAAGTCTTCAAACTTCATGGTCTCCCAAAAAGGATAGTAAGTGATCGGGATTCTGACTTCACCTCAAAATTCTGGCAGTCTTTATTTCAAGCTCTGGGGACTCAACTTTGCTTTAGCACAGCTTATCATCCAGAGACCGATGGCCAGACTGAAAGAGTCAATCAAGTAATTGAAGACATTCTCAGAGCATTCTGTGGACGGGAACCCAAAAGGTGGATTCAATACCTTCCTCTGGTGGAATTCGCCTACAATGCGTCTTATCATCAAAGCATAGGAATGTCACCATTCAAAGCACTCTATGGGCAAGAATGTTTGTCTCCTCTAAATTTCTCTGATCCGACCATAAGAGTAGAGGCATCCAGAAAAATGCTCGAAGAGATGGAGGAACAAACCAAAGCTATCCAAAGGGATATTAAAGCTGCCCAAGATCGACAAAAGCATTATGCTGACAACAAGAGGTCTGAAAGGATCTTCAAGGAAGGAGACAAAGTTCTTCTACGAGTGCGCTCCAAACGAAGTTCTCTATCACTTGGGAAATATAAGAAGCTCAGCCCTAGGTATTGTGGTCCTTATACAGTTATCAAGTGTCTAGGTAAAAGTGCCTATAAACTCCAACTTCCAGCCCATATCAAAGTCCATAATGTATTTCATGTAAGTTTGTTAAAGCCATATGTCCCCAGTCTCGATCATATTCTTGATGATGAACAAGTTCTAATCCCTACTCAAGGAGTCCTTGAATTACAGCCCAATAGCATCATAGATTCTAGGGAAAGGCAACTCCGAAATAGAACTCTTGTAGAACATCTAGTTCAGTGGAAAGATTACCCTGAAGAGGATGCAACTTGGGAAGATGAAGCTACACTCTTAAAGGATTATCCCCAATTCATGACGAGATGAGGACATCTCGATTTCTTTAAGGGGGGAAGGATGTAACGTACCCATCTTCACTAATAAAGAAATGTCCATGTAATTATGAGTTTTTATGGTATAAATATCAATAATTTTATTATTTGAGTCATTTCCACTCAGAATCTTCAAATTCTGAGCCCAAATTTGGAATCTGCGCGCGATTTTACCCTAATATGGGATTTTACAGCATCCAAAACGGACACCGGATCAAGCCTATACGCTAATTTCAATCATTTTAGTTATAAAACGGCGACCTTTAAACCTTAATAAATGCACGACCGCACATCCGTTTGACGAACGGTCTGAACCCCTGCGACCAGGAGAACCTCCCGGACAAAAAAAAATTTTCGCCCCCCGGGGCGGTCCGGCACGCAAATCGAGGCGAGCACCCCAAATTTGGGTACCCCGCCCCAAAATTTGGTCCGTACACACTTACAAGGGCGCCCGTACAATGGCCGCCCAAGAACCAAAGGACGGCCGCCCACTGTTTGGTCCACGCGTACCCTTGGGCGGACACCCAGACTGGATAAGGTACATGCGTACCACTCCTTTCCCAGACAACCGGCACCGTACCTTTCCCGTAGACCCATGCAGGCCACTGATCCATAGACTTTGAAGGTACACTGTCCTTTCGTCCCTGCTTTGCGCAGCGCCCGCACCCTCACCCCTCAGCTATATAAACCCCCGGGGTGCTCCTCAGTCGGCACGCACTTCTGTGTAGCGTATGCCCTGTTGTGCCGCCGTCCGTACCACCGTAGCGTGCTTGCTGCAAGTACAGCCGCCCTTGCAGCCACCCCTCTCACACCCCCTCATTTGGCTCTTTTCAGATAAGCCAATTTTCCTCCATCCTCCTCTTGCCATGGACCAGTGTCCTTAACTCTTCTCCCCCCCTCCCCCGTGTGAATAGACTTACAGAGAGGCTTGCAGCCACCCCTCCCAGCCCTCTCCACGTTTTTGCCTTTGGGCTTAAGGACATCCTCACAATCCCCCCCCCCCCATTTGCGTAGACTTTAGTAAGGGATTTTTGACTCAAGCGAGGGTTCGTGCGTCATTTTCTTTTGCTCATACGGTGAGCAAACGAGCTCGGAATTCAGATCCGACTGAAGCGTTTCGATCGCAGCAGCGAGCTCTACAAGGCGACGCCTAAGATGGCCTCATCCCGGAGACGGCAAAATATTGCCTCAAGAGGCGCACGTAACAACGAGATGGAGGGAGATGCGCCCAATGCGACTCCAGTCCTCCCTTTTCAAGCCCCTCAAGGAAACGGTGGCCAGGTTAGCTTGGTTAATTTTCAAAAGAAGAGATTTTTCCTTAAATTAGTATTAATGAATGGTATCTTTTCCTCTTAAAACGACGACATCAAAATTATATGAAATTATGAATTATGTGATGTTGATTTCGATAAATTACATAGAAAATTGCTATCTTCATGAATTGTGAATGCTATACTTAGAAAATTGCTATCCTCATGAATTGTGAATGCTATACTTAGAAAATTGCATTGAAGTTGTTATCTTTTGGAATTCAAGATTTTTTTTGGCTTCAACGCTAACTCCGTTCCGTGCTTGTGTAGCCGGGCGGCGTCGTTAGCAAAGCCCGGTAATGGTCCAAGGTATCCCTCATACCTTTGGAAGAATAAGGATCGCCGATTGAGGCGAGAGATTATGAGGCTGCCTAGTTCTGAGGGCCCAGGCTAGTGCGGTAAATAAGCCCACCCTAGTGCGCAGACATCCCTCTGAGGGGCGGGAGGATCGAGCGATGGAGCCTGAGAGGGTGACAGGCCGGCTTGAGTCCTCGCCAGCGGCCGACGATGAGGTGTATGGTCCCGTAGGGTTTTGCCCAGCATGTAGAGGCTGGAAGGCCGAATTCTAGATCATCGACAGAATAAGAATAAGAGAGCCGGATTGGCTTGTATGGAAATGGATTCATATATAAACTTTTTATATAATTGCATCTTGTCTTTGGTATGATTGTATTGTGTAAGAAGGCTGTTATAACGAACCTTGTGAAGAAGGGCCCTAATTAAGGAATATGTTTATTTATGTCAAACAGTGTGGTAGTATTAATTAGAAAACAAATTGATGCGTGAGTAGGGTGGAAAGTGGGAGGATGGAATGCCCTGACGGCACCATCCTACGGATGGGTGGACCCGATTGGTCGGGTAGCTTTCCAATAGATTAAGTGAAAGCCCTACGTTAGATAGTTAGGTTCTTGGGCAACTCTATTCTAGAAAACTAGGCCAGCGGCTGTGCCTTGCAAAAGATGAGGAAAAAAGCGTTGTCTCTAGACATCAAGTCTAGTAGTTGCCCAATTTTTGATCAATTGCCCTATGGGTGATTTGATTTTAGAAGACCACGCTCCCCCTGCGGGATAGAACTAGGTCTTACCTATGAATCGTATCCTTGAATCTCTGTATGGTCAAGGTGTCGATGAGTAGGAAATTTTCTCTAAGATAAGACTTAGTGGACTATCTTAAGTGTTTCTCCTATTTGTGGAAGGGGGGAACCTTACATAACATTTCTCTAATAGATCATTTCGCATAGCATGGTACGTAGGCGGTGAAAACCCTGGTCCAAACGCACCAATTTTCTTCCATGCTCTCTTCCACCAATGCTCACTGTCTACCATCATCATAGCACTCCCAGAAAAGTAAATCGCTTCAGCAAGGACGAGTTGTGCATCATCGAGTCGACCTTGATGTAGGCTTTCTTGCAATGAAGTTTGACGCATGGGTATATTTCCTACATCAAAGTTTTGCTTGCAAGAAGATGCACTCGGTAGATTACTTTCTGGTTGCACATTGCCATTCGGGGTACAAGTAGGCGATGTAGCGGGAGTTTGATGATTAGAACAACAGTGTTCTTGCTGCCTTGATACATTAACGGTAGGAGTGTCATGTTTTCTTGAATCTTTCTTTTGAATTTCTTCTCTTATGCGTTTGGCCACTATAGGTGCAGAGGGGTGGGTACATGACTTTTTCTTCGGTCCGCCTAAAAAGTGTTCTCTTAGTCGAGGCGCCCCACCTGATTTTACTGCATGGCATAGCTTACACTCCCAATCTATGAATCGATCACCAACGTTAATTGCATATTGTCACTCTATCCCAGGTGCCTTTTTTTTCCTGCTATTTGAAATTTGGACTCTATTGGAGGTATCACTGGATCCAACATTGTCCTCCATCTCAACAAATAACCTATTCAACCAAGCATATAACAATGAATACACAAATGAAAAAACAACAAATCACTCACGTATAACAAAACATACATTAGCAGACAAAGTACTTCGAAACTATCTTGACAAATACAAAAGATCATCACATAACACAAAACTACTTCAAACTATCTTGCAAGGTCTTACTACAAAACTACTTCGAAACTATCATGCACATTGCACCCCCAATGAAGGATGCCTTTTGTACCCAATTAAGGATACTTTACACAATCAAAGATCTATGCTGCTTGCCCAATACTCTAGTATAGGACAATAGACCTTCTCTAACATTCACAAAGAAAATCAAAGATCTATGCTTGCCCAATACTCTAGTACAGGACAATAGACCCTTGTCTACTCTAAACTATATCAAGTATCAAGAACCAATACAAGCCCCTAAGCAGGACTCTTGGCTCCATCAAACCATTCATAAAGCAGAATGAGGTAGATTACGTACGTGGCTCAAATGCAAAGCTGAATGACTCCAAATTTGTCCCTAAATCTCCGCAAGTATTAGCTACGAACCACACCGTGCCCCCAGTTCAAAGAACTAAGGACAAGTGGCTCAATAGCCTTAGGAGTGCCTACAAGGAAAGACGACAGCCCCTAAGATAAGGACGTTCTTCCCAAGAGGACACTTCTAGCAACTCGAGAGCTCTACAAGTACTTTGAGGAGAGATATCACGCCCCCAAAACAAGGACTATCTCCCCAAAAGTTGTACGATGGGTGTCGGGTAGTGTTTATATACAAAATAGTACCCCGCCGGTATTCTTTACTTTTTCCGACGGGCCCGTCGGGTTTTTATCTTTCCCGGCGGGCCCGCCGGGATAAATGATTTTCCCGGCGGGCCCGTCGGGAAAGATAAAAACCCAGAGGTGTTACGGGACTAGTGGGTTCTGGCAGGTCATTGCTCAGTCATGTGAATATACAATGTGATCACAAGTTTTAATATGTTAACAATAGGTTTTGTTAACGTGATCACAAAATTGTGAAGACGTTAATGAAATCCCTGATGGCCAGGTAGTGGTGGATCCCCCCAGGGTTCGGGCGATCGCCACAAATTTTTACAGGGATCTGCTCTCTGCTGAGCCAGCAAATGCCAGGGTGAGAGAGGCTCGGGAGGCAGTCTGGAGCTTCATGAGACCACTTGTGCCGGCCCATTTGCAGCACTCCCTTCTCTCCCCCTTCTCGGATACGGAACTGGAGGCGGCTCTTCAGGCACTTCCTCGGGGCAAATGCCCAGGAGAGGATGGTCTCGGGTGGCTTTCTTCCAGAGGTACTGGGGTCTCTTGCATAGAGATTTCAGATTGGCATTCCAGGAGATCATGGAGTCGGGAGACATACCGGACAGCATGGCAGAGGGGTTGATTCACTTGATCCCCAAAGAGGGAGGAGACAGACTAGAGATTAGACAGTGGAGACCGATCACCTTGCTAGGCATGGCCTACAAGGTCCTAGCTAAGGCGATCAGCAGGCGGCTTCAGCCTCACCTTCCGAACATCATCCACTCCACGCAGAGAGGCTTCATCCAGGATAGGAGCATCCTGGATAACATCTTCTCTTTCTGGGAGGCTACGGCTTTGGCTAGATTTCGGCAAGAGGATCTGGCAGTGCTCCTTCTCGACTTCGAGAAGGCATATGATCGGGTGGACTGGGCCTTCTTGGAAGGCACTATGGAGAGGATGGGCGTGCGCGGAGAGAGGTTCCAGCTCTCGCGTTCGGTGCGGCAGGGGTGCCCCTTGGCGCCCTTTCTTTTTCTTTTTGTGGCGGAGGCCATGAGCACCTTCTTGACGGCATAGGATACAGGTTTGCGGGGCCTCCCAAGCTCCCCATCCGCACCTCGGAGGAGCTCCTAGATTCGGATGGGGGCCTCCAGCTCCCCATCCGCACCTCGGAGGAGCTCCTAGACTCGGAGTTTGCGGATGACACTGCTGTCTATCTTCAGGGAGGGGAGGAGAACCTCCGCCGCTTCGCCTCAGCCATGGACAGGTTTTGCAGAGCTCACCATCATCTAAATTTATAAGTATATAACACTCACCAGCATCTAAATTTATGTGAGTCCACTTTATATCATTCTTTGGGCATTCTAAAACTCTACTCTAATCCTATAAACACTTAGAAGCCATGCTAACAAATGTATAATACAATTTTGATGCTACCCACATAGAATATCCCACTATCAATTCTAGACTTACAAGAAATTTTTAAGTTCCATAAGCCTAGCCACCCACCCCCTCAAGAAGAATCCTCGTATTCATTTTTAAAATTAACTTACCCTGTATATTCTAATGTCTCTTGTAGGTTACTTAACCCATATCCTAACACACCACCTACTAACACTTCTCAAGCTGACTAAATTTTCTCATCCTTCAATCCTCTAGAGATAGATTTTCCCGCTAACCCTCTGGCACTTCACCCATATCCACAACGACACTCTCAAAAGGTATGACATCCTATCCAGCAAGATAATATTGAGGCATTTACTGTGATGATACCATATTGGAATCTTTATATCAAGTGCACAGTACGAGGGTTTCATTTGTTTTGAAGCCAAAGTTAATGTTCAAAGTACTCATGCAGAGAATTACATTTGAGCCACAAGAAAAATCATTCCAAAAGCTTATTCGGAAATCACTCCAACAAACTAGCACAATGTACCATACCCTCTCCAAGCTCCATACCGTGAAGGAGAAGAACTACTTCCATTGGCTGGAGAGGGTACATTATGGTTGAATGTGGCAAGGCACACAAAGCTGGCAAACCCCTAGTTAACTGATCTTCTGGAGATACGGATCATTACATTCATGATCAACTACTATTTCCAAGGGTGGAGGAAAGCAAACCCTGTGCTTACAAGAGGTGGCTATACTACCATAGTCACTAATGAAGAGCACCTCATACTGGAAGACTTTGGCATACAACCAGATTGGCAGAAGGAGTACCTGACAATTTTGGAATACAGCCAAGTGTATATGGGCGCACCACCAACACTGCGGGTAGATCCTTTACACATGCCAGTTAAAAGAAGATGGACACCGCTGGAATTTCAGGAAGCCAAAAGGTGCGACTCACATGTTTGCTACAACTTCCCAATTTGCAAACATACAAGACCAAAGACAGAAAATGCTTACATGGATAAGGGCATGGCGCAAAATTCCAGACCCCACAATTGTGGCAAGCGTCAAATTTTTAAAATTGGTGGTGGTGCTGATAGACCAACCCAAGGAGCCCCATGATGGGTATGAAGCAGAACACCTGAAGCTCAACATGAACCAAGGGACATCTGACAGGGGTATCATGCTTTACTACCACCGATTGCGATGTCTTCTAGGCTACATGCATATCACTTTTGAAGACATGGTGGATACAGGATTCTAGAGATCCCACTCAGCATTCTAACACACACTCAAAAAGCTCCAATCCAGAAGAACTTCTACCGACATGAGTTCGGTGACCAAGTCTTTAGACCTCTCGTTTCAAGATGAGGAAACTAATGCCAGGGTCATGCTAGCTTGGTCAATAAGACAGACACACATTGCTCATAGACATCAGGCATACTAGCAAGTAAGATAAAGACTTCTTCCTCTTCATCAATGGTAACCCGAGCTCCATTGAGTTGATCTATTAAAATGCTGACATTGTTCATATGGTTAGATACTATCTCCTTGTCATCCATTTCAAGCCTATATAACTTCTTTCGAAGAAACATCGTTGCTACTACATTAACTTGCCAAATATGGATCTAAGAGGAGTCAAAGCTTCATGAGAGCTCTTGGAGGAGGCGCTCACTTGATGAATTTGGTTATCTCCCAAAAATGATAAATGATAATGACTTTGAGTCATTACTCATCCACTTAGTGATACTATGAGTATCCTTTGAAGGCTTTCTCTCTGTGCCATTGACTATGGCCCAAAGTTCTTGATCTACTAATCCCATCTTCATCTTGCTGTTTATTCCATTCCAAGGATTCTATCAAAAACTCCCAAAGGTAAGACTATAAACTGACAGTCAGTTACATTTCCATCTAGATTAAACTGAATACAATCTGTCTCATGGTGAGTGAAAAGAATCTTCCCACTGGCCAATTCAACTTGCATAGGTTTCCCTGATTTCTGTTCTAAGATTAGCTTACGTAAGCATCTTGGGGAAATAAATAAATGAGTACTGCTTGAATCAATCAAAAGCTTAAATGGCTTACCCTTATACTCAGCTGGAGCATGGATGATAGAGAATTGACGATTTGGCCCTTGGTTTTCAATCACGGCATAAATCTAACCTCTTTCCTCTTCCACTACTTCTGCTATCATAACTGCTCTAGCTACTGCAGATTGGGGCGGAACTCTTTCTCTTGTTGGTTACCCTAGTTCTGGGAGGGAGTTTTGAGATTACTCTAAACAGAGGCAGATGGTTGAGGTGGAGTCCTCCTGGGATTGCCCTGATTTTGGCGAGACGGTTGATACGAAGGGGCTGGTCTCTGCACTCTGGCTCCTTGACTTCCCTGTCCTTTTGACATGGCAGGAGGGGCAGTCTTTAAGCTGGTGAGACCGAAACCCTGACACCCAAAACACCTGTTCACTTCTAAGCTCATGCAATTCCCACCATATTGGAATTCAAATATTTAAATGAGAAAAGTGTAATTACTAGTGTAAAGGAATTGATGGAGATTTTTATTTAAATTTTAAGAGAAAATTTAGTTAAATTTATCTTTTTAAATAGATAAGTTAAAATTATGAAAGAGAAATTCCCACCATATTGGAATTCGAATGTTTAAATGAGAAAAGTGGAATTTTTAGCTTAATGGAATTAATGGATATTTTTATGTAATGTTTAAGTAGATTTAATTTATGGTAAAAGAGGAATTCCCACGATAATTGGATTGCACTCATTGAAATGAGAAAAAGAAGGATTTCAAGTTTATTCAAAAAAATAGGTATTGATATTTTAGTTAAAACAAGAATTTTTATGATATTTAAGATAAGATGGATTTGAATTAAATTTTAGTGTCAAAAGATGAATTTCCACCATAATTCTACCTAATGAATTAAGGTTGAGAAATTATGTGATAGAAGGAATATCTTTGGATATTTTAATTGGTAACAGAAGTAAACCTACTTGTCCATCTCTCGATTTGAATCAAGTAAAAACTTCGTGAGACCAATTCCAATTTCTAATCACAAAGAATAGACTACCGAAACTAAACTAGTTTTTCTTGATCGAACTCATCGAGAACCTAGTTGGACAATCAGACTGAATGATGGGTAGATTACCCTGTTGAGAGATCAAGGATCCTTATTATGAAATTGGGAATTATGGAAAAAGGGTTTTTGGAACCAATCTCAAATTGAAATTTTACTTGCATTGGAACCTCTGTTTTTTCATTCAAAGGACTGTTTTACGCCAGAATGCTGGAGGAAGCATTTGGCTTATGTTTTTCTAAGAGGAGGTTCGTTGGAACAGCTGGCGGAGGGTCGTCAAGGGACGTTGCTCGCGGCAAAGCGTGCCGAGGTCTTGACCAGCCTCGGTACGGTTAAAATGGTGTGATTCCCGTACGATGGGCGAGGATCGACGAAGCGATCTCTGAGTGAAGTGCTAGGATACCTAAGGAGGATCCTAGAGGATTTTGACCAGGCAATGCATGGTCTCGCGGTTGCTAGAACACCCATGCGTACCTTGAGGAAGATTTTGGATGGACAAAAAGGAAAGATTTTTGGGAACCAAATTTTGATACTGGATCTCATTGGTTGGCCAGCTGGTCTTCAACAGAGAGTTCTGAGGATACATTTTTTGTAATACAATGGACTCGGAATTTTGGAAAATGATGATCAAAAATATTATGATCTCTATTGAAGGATTGTTTTTAAAGCCAATTGAATCTGTTATAAATGGCAAGTTCATATTGGGTGTGTATGTGGTATGCCTACCTTGATTTTTGCATGATTCGTCGGCTAGGGGGCCTGGGAACTCTTTTCCTCGGTACCTGGGCAAAAACGCAACCAAATCTTTATAAAGGAATCCCACCAATTCAGTGGTCGGGTGGTTGGCTAACCCATGGGCCGGATGGGGTAGGCTAGATCGAAGGATTCCTGAGAAATAACTAGATACGATTAGTTACATTATTTAGTTTTAAATCCTAAGAAGACCTTGTTCTGTGGGAGGGGATCATCGCGGATGTGCCTCATAAATGAGGAAAAAAGCGGTGATTCCATGGACCAAGTGCAAGTCTCTTCTTGATCTAACCATGTGACTTAAGGTTTGGTCACATCAGTTTTTCTAGTTACTTGACTTGTTAGAGTAATTTCCCCGTTAGATGATTTTTCCCAATTTGCGGAATCGCTCGTGCCTTTCGGGCGAGGGGAGTCTTCCAGGCCCGCCCGGGTTAGCCTCTCTTCTCGGACATCCGCGGGCAAGGGGAGTCTTTCGGGCCCACCCGGGTTAGCCTCTCATCCCGGACATCTGCGGGCGAGGCCTCGAGTGTGTGGACCCCGCCCCGCACGGGAGGTTGGTTCAATTTTGATGCAATTAGACCCGGTCTTTTGCAAAAATCAACACATTGGTGACTTGGGTGCATACCTAGGAGTGTTGGGAACTCACATATATCATCAATAGCCACTATTAACTCTCCAAACCTCCTCTACAGCAGGCGGTGCAGCCTAAAGGCAAGAAACAGAGCAGAAAATGTATCCCTTTGCAAAGTGGAGGCTAAATTCAAGCTTGGTGCTTGATTAACTTCAAAATTTGCTTAGCAATTTTGTGATACACACATATGAGAAGGTTGATATGTGGTTGGTTGGAGCAATTATGCATTTTGGACCTGATTATGAGCTGATTAAATAGGCTGTATTAGTGAAACAAAGGGTCATTAATTAGCTAATTACTCTCTCAACTTTTACAATTGGTCTAATTCCTTTTACATGGAGTTAGTAGACATCATTGCTAAGCTAATGAATGCCTGATCTCTTAATTTGGACAAGAATTGAAGAAATTAGAGCACTTTTCCTACTAGTTTTTACTGGTTTTTCTCAAAATAGAGAAGGGGATTTGATATTTTTGGTATGTACGCACCTTGGTTGGTGTTAATATGAAACATTGAGCTTGTTTAGGTGTAAATACAAGTTATTCACACTTGATTGAACCACTACATTGCAATTTGAAGCCTTGGAAAGCGTACCAAAATAGGGTACTTTGGACTGTGTATGCCAGTTTAATTTGAATGCAATCAAAGTGATTTTCTACATCAACAGTGAAGTTTGTTGAGTACTTTGGAGTATCTGGAACACTTATTAGAGTGTGGTTGAGAGCTGAGAAAGGCTCATTTACAGAATTGGACGAGTGCGAAAGGTGCATTTGCATTGAGCAAATAGACAACCCACTACAAATTGTGGTGGGTGAGAAGTTGGATAGAAAGAACTTCCAGGCATGGAAGTACAGGATTAAAAGCTTTCTGAAAGGGAGAGGATTTTGGAACCTTGTTACAAGTGCGGAGCAAGAGCCGGAACTACCTCGACAAGCTACATAACAATAGGTGGTAGCTCGTAAACAGTGGTCAGATGCTATACTCATACATGCACATGGTGCTGAGAATCCCAAGGATGCATGGGATACGTTGGTAAAGCTATTTGATACAGATACTAGTGCTTGTAAGTCTCAGTTGAGATAACACATTCATAATGTGAAGCGGAAAGAAAGGAGTATTCACGATTATGTACAAGAGATAAAGAAGGAGTATTCACGATTATGTACAAGAGATAAAGAAGTATGCAGATGCATTGGCAACTATCAATGCCCCCATGCGTGATGATGATTTGGTAGACATTACCCTGCGTGGTCTTGGCAAGGAGTACAAGTCTTTTGATACATCTATCTGTCTTCAGAGGACAGGTTTACCGGATTTTAATGAGTTGGTTTCACTCTTGCTTGTTGAGGAAATCAAACTCAGTGACTCTTTTCATGATGCATCTACTAGCCATGATGATAATGGTAGGAATCAGGCTTTCTACTCACACAAAGGGGATGTAGAGGCAGGGGGAGATTTGCATCACGAAGTCGTGGTAATGGTCGTGGATGGCAGGATAGGTCACCACCACAACAGAATTTTCAGCCTACATATGGTGCTAGAGGTGGTCGTGGATATACACCTCAGAGAGGCAGAGGTAATCCTCGTGGAAGAGGACGTTCGCAAGGCCAACAAGCATCTGGCACGTGATTGTTAACGCAAACAAAATGATTTGAGAGGGGATAGAGCATAACATGGTGGAAATTATGCAAATGGTGGAAATTTTGCATCAAGCAGTAATGATGGCAGCGCAAATCACTTGTTTGCCATGAAGCATGTCGTGGGATCTATGATGACAAATGGTGACAGTGATGACACTTGGTATATGGACTCTGGAGAATCAAGCCATATGAATTATCATGACGAATGGTTTGAACATATAAAGCCAATGGATGTGAACATATAAAGCCAATGGATGTGAAAGGCTATGTGGAAACAGGTGATGATTCCCAACATGCTATCACTCATGTTGGAAGTGTACCATTGGTGATGCACAATGGTGAAACAAAGTCTATGGCAGATGTCTTGTATGTGCCTTCTATTACAAAAAGTTTGGCCTCAGTTGGGGTCAAATGGTTGAGCAAGGTTGACAGGTTCGTTTCAACGAGCATGGCTGCTTCGTTGAGGATTTCAAAAATGGATGTAGAGTTATTTTTGCCAAAGGCAAGAAAGAAGCCAGGTTATTTAAGTTGGTTGCTGGGATTCCTGAGTTAAAATCGGCCATGTTCTCTACTAAAAGCCGAAATGTGGTACAGGACATTGACATGTTGCATAAAAGGATTGGACATGTGAACATACAAAGGTTAAAGAACATGCAGGCAAGAGGCATTGTTAGTGGGCTGCCTAGATTCAAGTATGATGGGAGTATGCATGTCTGTGATGCTTGCCAGTTTGGAAAGCAAACAAGGTTGCCTTTTCCCAAAGAAGGCAACATGATTAGTGGGCCACTTGAGATAGTTCACAGTAATGTATGGGGTCCTGCTCAAAACCCATCCATTAAAGGCAACTTGTATTATGTGACATTCATTGATGATTTCAGCAGAATGACTTGAATTTACTTTCTCAGAGAGAAAAGTGAAGTGCTGGGAAAGTTTTTGGACTTCAAAGCTTTTGCAGAGAAGCAATATGGCTCTTGGATAAAATGTTTGAGGACAAATGGAGGTGGTGAATCACATGCTTTGGAGAATTTCTTGAGAAAGCATGGCATAAGAAGGCAGCTAACTTGCAGGTACACACCTCAGCAAAATGTTGTTGCTGAGAGGAAAAGTAGAGTCATTTGTGATGTGGCTAGGGCAATGCTCAATGAAAAGAGCATGCCATACTATTATTGGACAAAAGCATGTGCCACAGCGGTGTATGTACTAAATAAGACGCCCACAGCAGCCATACATGGAAGTATGCCAGAGATGCATCTTACAGGTTTTAGGCCAGACATTGGACACCTCAAAGTGTTTGGTAGCATAGCTTATGTGCATGTGCCAGACAAGAGAAGGAAGAAGTTGGATCCTAAGGTAGAAAATTACATTTTTGTTGGGTATGCACAGGATTGCAAGGCATATAAATGTTACAATCCACAAACTAGGCAAGTGGTTATCTCACAAGATGTGGTGTTTGATGAACTTGCTAGTTGGTACAACGCAAAGGATGAGTGTGTCATTGATTCCATTGATGCTGATGTGCATGTGAACTTGCCACAAGCAAGTTCTATTTCTATGTCTGGGCCAGCACAGTCTAAGAGTAGCACTATATGTCCATGGTCAGGACGCTTGAGACATGAGAGTGTGAGCACTGGGAGTAGTGCTCTGGATAAAGGGAAAAAGAAGGCTGAAGGAATTGTCATTACAGGTTATGAGTCGTCGAGTTTAGAAAGTTTGGATGAGGAACTTGGCATACCAGTTTTACGCACACCAGGTGCAAGAAGGCAGGATAGATATGTGCCTCCACATGCTAGAGTGACAGGTGTTCACAGTGATCCGCATGCATTGCGGAGGTCCCAAAGGGTCTGGTATCCAGTTGGCAAGTTGACATATTGTGACTTTGCTATGCATTACGCATATATGACTTCTTTGGTGAAGCATGTGGAACCTACATGCTATACAAAAGCTATTGGGAAGCATGTATGGGAGAAGGCAATGGATGTTGAGATGGATGCATGAGTCCATAATGAAACTTGGGATTTGGTTGCCTTACCACAAGGCAAAAATGTCATTGGTTGCAAATGGGTTTATAAGGTGAAATGCAAATTAGATGGTTCCATTGTGAGCGCCATAAAGCGCGGTTGGTAGAGCTCTAAAGGTTATGCACAAACCCACAAGGCTTGGACTATGATGAGACATTTAGTCCAAATGCAAAGACGGGAATAGTGAGAGCAGTCATTGCTATGGCTGCAGCAAATGGTTAGGAAATGCATCAAATGGATGTGAAAAATGCATTTCTAAATGGTGATTTACAAGAGGAAGTTTATATGGCACAGCCAGAAGTATATGTACACCCGCCGAGGTACCCCACTCATGTATGCAAATTAAAGAAAGCATTATATGGTTTGAAGCAAGCACCTCGTGCTTGGAGTCATAAGATAAGCCGATATCTTATCTCCCTTGGATTTCAGGTTTCTTCAGCAGATTCTTCACTCTATGTGAAGAAAACAGATCATGGGATTGTCTTGCTTGTCATCTATGTAGATGACTTGATTGTCATACAGATGTTATGCATGTCAAGAAGGCATTGAGTGGGTAGTTTGATATGAAAGACTTGGGTGAATTGAGATATTTTCTTGGGATTAAAGTTATCAAAGACCATGCAGGGACATGGTTAGTGCAACGCCAATATGCATTGGATATGTTGGCAAAATATGGGATGACATGGTGTAAGCCAATGAGTACACCTTTGCAGCAGAATGTGAAGCTACGGGCTGATTTTGGTGAAGAGTTGGATGATCCATCTATGTATAGAACAATGGTTGGCAGTCTTATTTACATGACTATCACACAACTGGATCTCAGTTATGCTGTGGGGCTAGTAAGCCAATTTATGCAAAGCCCCAGAAAACCTCATTTGGATGCAGTGAGACGCATGATGCGCTATGTAAAGACCACTGCACATTATGGTCTTATTTATGAGCATGGTAAAGACTTGGATGTACACGGCTATACAAACGCAGATTGGGCACGTAGCTCGTATGACAGGAGGTCTACTAGTGGTTATGCCTTTACATTTGGAAGTGCAGTGGTGAGTTGGAGCAGTAAGAAGCAACCTACTGTTGCTTTATCTAGTACAGAGGCTGAATACAGGGGTGCAGCCATTGCTACATGTGAAGGAGTATGGTTAAAGAGTCTCTTGGCTGACTTAGGTGAGCCTATTTTGATGGCAAGGTTGTCCTTCATTGGACAACATGAGCAGCATTCATTGTGACAACATGAGCAGCATACAGTTGGCGAAGAATCCAGTTTTTCATGCACAGACCAAACATATAGAGGTCCACTATCATTTTGTCAGAGAGAAAGTGTTGGATGGTACAGTGGATTTGCAGTATGTGAAGGCTGAAGAGCAGGTGGCCGACATCTTGACAAAGCCACTAAGCAGGGAGAAGTTTGAGTACTTCAGTACTATGTTGGGAGTACATGGGATGAGCTTGAGGGGGAATGTTGAGAGCTTTGATAGCCCAAGCTCATCTACATCTTCATCTATGGCAGTACATCATGAGCTTGAGAGGGGCTGTTGAGATTCAAGCTCGATGTATGTCAGCTTGTGCCAGTTGCACTATGTACTGGCATGTTAGATAGTATGTGTGAGACATAAATGACCGCGTCGAGCTGGTCATAGTGTGTGGACATTAGCTAGGGTTAGCTATGTGGACACAACACAAGTAGTGTGTTGTAGATTATGGATTATGGCTTTATGCATTGTGTAAGATGGGATATGGCTTCTCTCTATGGTTAGGGTTTGATTAATACATTAGGGTTTGCTCCTATGTGTGTCTCCTCTCCCTCTACCTGTTTTTCATCAAAAACTGGGAAAATTTCTCTTGCCCAAAAAACGGGGACGATTCCACCTTTTTTATTTTCTTAACGAATTTTCTAACGGTTCAAGAGACTAAACTATCCTTCACCTGATTAAACCAGATAGAAGGAAAAACTATCATTGACTTTATATATGAAGAAATCAATGCTTTTTTCCTAACCAAAATCAAACACAGCCGTTGATCTAATCGTTTGAGGAAATCAACTCTTTTTTTCTTAACCAAAGTCAAGCACAACCATTAATCTACTCATTTGAGAAATTCTTCAGGGTTTTATTTAACTACTCGAATTCTAAGTGTATTCTTATTATTTCAATTTAATTATTAAAACTGCACTGATTCCAGCGTAACCCCATCCGGCCCATGGGTTAGCCACTACCCAACCACTAGAATCGGTAGAACCAGACAATTACTCACCCACCCATAATTGAATGCCTTTCTTACCTTTTGCTTTCGAATACAAATATGCACACTCTTTCAAACTTTAACATATAATATAATCCATTAACAAAAATACAGTTATTGTGGTTACAGATATCATAACTCAAAATTACCATCCAGTCTCTTGTTTCTCAAAAAAACAGTATCACTCTGGACTCTTCGTTGAGACCAGCTGGTCAGCACAACGAGATCTAGTAACAGATTACAATAATCATTTTTTTCATCATACATATCTTCCACGACATATGCATGGGTGTCTCAGGCACCGTGAGCCCGTGCATCGCCTGGTCAGAACCCTCCAGGATTGTCCTTAGGTGTCCTGGCTCTTCACTCAGGGACCGCTTCATCGGCCCTCGTCCATCGTACCAGAAGCGCACCATTTTTCAACCATACCGAGGCTGGTCAAGACCAGGCTTTGCCGCATGAGCTATCCTCCTTTGAACACTCCCTGTCAACTATTGCAACCAAACTTCCCTTAGAAAAACATATACCAAATGCTCCCTCCAGCATTTTGGTGTAAGACAATCCTTTAAGAAAATAGGGTTTCTATGTAAGTTCTCAGTTTGATTTTCTTATGAATATAATGAGTATTTCTTGAATTAGTATCCCCAAAACTTCTTGAACGGAATTCTAAATTTCATACCAAAATACCTATTGTGCAACCATTGTGTCAGCAAGGTTTGACTTTTGAATTTTTTATAGATTCTTCTTATGGTCCCCATATCATTTATGGTGTCCTTTTTGTCAGGTTAATTTTTAAGTTGAATCTTGGGCACCCACTTTTGTGTACCCTTTGATGTTGGGTATTGTGTGAGAAAACTTCCTAGAAACGGATGCTGGTTTTGTTTTCTGAGGTATTGCCACTGCACTCGTTGTTGTTTGTTCATCAGTTATGATGTGTTTGCCTCTGTTTGTCAATCTCCATAAGGGTATGGACATGACCTTATCGCCCATTCTTAACAATGGTGTACTTTCTTCCCATTGGATATTGAATTTACTTGCACAGATCCATGATCGTCCTAGAACCATTTCTTCTTCCATGGAACCTGCAGGCATGACAAACACCTTCTCGACCAAGGAATTATTTCTGATGGAAATGTTAACATTTAAAAATCCCTCGGCTTTCGTGGTTATCAAGTGAACACTACGTACTTGCGCATCAGTGGTGGGTTCAAGGTGTGATCTATCTAATGCTACCCAGGTTTCATATGAGATCAAGTTAATGCTTGAACCCGTATCATCTATTAATGCAATGCTTGTTGCATGGCCTTTAGCTATAGTAAGTCCCACCTTCAGTCGTGATGGCTCAATGTTTAGTTCCTCTTCGTCCAAGAGAGTCACAAAAGCCATGTTGACATGTATTAGTCTATTGTGCATGTATTTTCTTACTTTGTTTACGAATTTAAATAAAAAATCTATGGTTTTCTTGATTTTTATGTTTTGCAAATGATTGAATTAAATTCAAATGCTATGCCTTGATGAAAAGGCCACCCCCTTCTCTTCTTTACATTCCAACCTTTCTTAATCCTAGAAAGATTAATTAAGTTATTAATTAAACTCTTATTATTGTTTACTCTCTTGAATATAAAAAATTATGTAGATTAGAGTTCTATAATTCTAAATTGGGTTAATTAAATTAAGTTAAGAAACATAAAAATCACAAATGGTCAGCCATACAAAGGAGATTATGGCAAAATTTTCTAGAATTTTTTGAAAAAGAAAGTTTATTTTTATGTTATTCCAAAAGAGTAATTCCCACCATTTTTGCATCTAAAAGAAATATTCTAATTACTCCATGTACATATTCACCTATGAATATGCATGGATATCACTGATATTAATTATTAAAATTGATTTCTATGTATAGAAAGATGCATAAAGGAGTTTTTTTAATTACAAAAGTGTTATTCTTATTAAAATTGATTTCTATGCATAGAAAGATGCATAAAGGATTTTTTTTAATTACAAAAGTGTTATTCTTATTAAAATTGATTTCTATGCATAGAAAGATGCATGAAGGAATTTTTTTATTACAAAAGTGTTATTCTTATTTAAATTGATTTCTATGCATAGAAAGATGCATAAAGGATTTTTTTATTACAAAAGTGCTATTCTTATTAAATTTGATTTTATGCATAGAAAGATGCATAAAGAAATTTTTTTAATTACAAAAGTGTTATTCTTATTAAATTTGAATTTATGCATAGAAAGATGCATAAAGGAATTATTTTATTTCAAAAGTGTTATTCTTATTAAATTTGATTTTTATGCATAGAAAGATGCATAAAGAAAATGTTTTTTATTATAAAAGTGTTATTCTTATTAAAATTAATTTTTATGCATAGAAAGATGCATAAAAAAATTCTTTTTTATTACAAAAGTGTTATTCTTTTTAAATTTGATTTCTATGCATAGAAAGATGCATAAAGGAAATTTTTTTATTATAAAAGTGTTATTCTTATTTAAATTGATATTTATGCATAGAAAGATGCATAAAGAAATTCTTTTTATTATAAAAGTGTTATTCTTATTAAATTTGATTTTTATGTATAGAAAGATGTATAAATGAATTCTTTTATTATAAAAGCGTTATTCTTATAAAAATTGATTTTTATGCATAAATATATGCATAAATAAATTCTTTTTTAAGTGTTATTCCTATTAAATTTGATTTTATGCATGAATAGATGCATAAAAGGATTTTTTTTAATAAAAGTGTTATTCCCATTGAAGTTGATTTTTATGCATAAAGAATTTTTATATCAAAATTAGAATTCTCTTAAATTCTATGAGTATTTGATAAATGAATAATTAAATACTCTAAGAGAGAAATTTCTATCGTTTTATATTCACACGGGTTGTAAAAATAAAATTCAAGAAATCTATCCAGATTAAAATATTCAGATAAATGATTAATTTATTCCTCATTGGAATTTGTAACTAATTTAGAAATCAGTTAGATGAATATTCAAGGAAAGAAATTCAGTAAAATAGTAGCTGAATTATCAAACCTTTTCGAGAAAGATAGTTCAGGAAAAATCTTATCCAACTCGAACCTTGAATCAGACTATGACCAAGACAAAACTCTTTCGTTAGTTTCGAGGAAAGAAGGTGTGACCAGTTTAGAAAAATACACTCAAAATTCCTGCCAAATCTGAAACTAAGTTTGAGACCCTTCGAATTGATCTGTGGATCAAGGTTATAGAATTCAAGGAATTCAGGTATGAAATTCAGAATTCCAATCAAGGAGTTTTGGGAATATTGATTCAAGAAATACTCTTGTATTCAAAAGAAAATCAGACTCAAAACTTGCATAGAAATACTGTTTTCTTAAAGAACTGTCTTACACCAGAATGGATTGATAGGATGTGATGTGAATAGATGTGATGAGATGTGATGTGAATAGATGTGATGAGATGTCATGTGAATCAGATAGATGTGAATGAATGGATGAGATGTGATGTCATGTGAATCGAGATGTAAACGAATGATATTAATGTGAATGTGTATGTGAAGAATGGATGTGGATGTGTATGTGAAGAATGGATGTGAATGTGTATGTGGAATGGATGTGAATGTGTATGTGAAGAATGGATGTGAATGTGTATGTGAAAGAATGGATGTGGATGTGTATGTGAAGAATGGATGTGGATGTGTATGTAAAGAATGGATGTGAATGTGTATGTGAAGAATGGATGTGGATATGTATGTGAAAGAATGTAATGTGATGTAAAGAGATGTGATGTGACATGAATATATGTGGGTGTGAAGTGATAGATATGAATGTATGGATAGATGTGGGTAGTCGTGCATGTGAACGATTGGATGGATGTGGATGAATGAGATGAGATGTGTATGAATGAGATATGATGTGGATAGATGTGATGTGATGTGAATCGGGATGTGAATGAATGAGATGTGATGTGAAATGGATGTGATGTAAATTGGGATAGATGTGAATGGATGATATGTGATGTGAATGAATGTGATGTGGATATGGGTAGATGCCAGTGGGGTGGATGAGATCTGATCAGGATAAGTGAGGAAAGATGTGATGAGATGAAAATGATGTGATTGGATGAGAATGGGAATACATATGAAATGGATGTGGATTGATGTGAAACAATGTGGAAAGACGAGAGTTTGTTATGTAAACTGTATTTATGACCTTTTTTTAAAGGACTATTTTATGTCAAGAATGCTGGGAAGCATTTTGACCGTCTTGTGAATGAGGTCGTGGAAACCTAACTGATAAAGTTGCAACAGCTGGATTCAACCGGTTATTTTGGAGGATTATGATCAGTGATACTATAGTTTCATTAAAAGATTGTTTTAAAGGCAACTGAATCTATGAAAAAGGCAATTTCATATTGGGTGTGTAAGTGGTGTGACTAGTTTTAAGTTTGCATGAATATCTGGCTAGGGGGCCTGGGAACTCTTTTCCCTGGTACCCGGGACAAAACCTAACCAAATTCTTAAATGGACTCCATCACTACAGTGGTTGGATGGTTGGCTAACCCACGGGACTGAGGCTGGGACTGATGGATCCCTAAAAAGAGACTCAATTCTCTTATGGTACAATAGATAAAGTAAATCTCGGATAAAAATTGTTCTATGGAAAAGAATCAATGGCTGTGCCTCTAAATGAGGAAAAAAGCATTGGTCTCTATGATCCAAGTGCAAGTCTTTTCCTTGACCTGACTATGGGACTTACGGGTCCAGTCAGATGAGTTCAGTTAGTTAAGGCTCATGACTACGTTAGAGTAAAAATATCCTAGAGGAATCGCCCGTGCTTTCCGGACGAGAGAAGTTTTCCAGGTTTGGTTTTGGAAGAACCGAGGTATTAGTCTCTTGTCCGGATATACGTGGGCGAGGCCTCAAGTGAGGGACCCTGCCCTGAAGAAGTGCTACTTCCGTTGCTAGCACCCCAGAATTTGTTGCGTGGTGGGGACAGGGATCTTTCAGCTACTAGTATCAGAGCGAACCGAGAAGCCAAAAAAGTCAAAAATTTATGAAGCAATAGTAAAAAGTTAGAAATGTGATGAAAATTGATATTCAAGCTGAAATTTGTAAATTAGTAATTGGGTCTTCAGATGGAAGTACCACAATTGCATGGAATCCCTGACTTGCTTGAGGCCTAGACATGATGGTATTTACCTTATAATTCCAAGGACCGTGAAGACTACCCGTATATACCGAGAGTATCACTGCAGCTCTTTACTGGCAGTATATACGAGTAAATCTAAGACCTTGAAATTATAAGCAAAAATGCTATCCAGATGATGATTTTGAATGTGGTTGATTTGATTTTCAAACTATGGTTGAGAACTGATGAGTTGATTTGGATTCTGATTGAAAAATGATGATTCCTGAGTTTTGGTTGAAAAGCGATAAGCTTGGCGAAACCACAATGAGGATGAATGGGACGAGTCCCTGTGATGATATTCGTAACTGGAATGATGATAATGACTTCAGCAAATCACTATGAGATTAGTGGATTGTGCTGATAGATTGCTCCTGTTAACACTTGACCCCAATGGATCAAGTTAAGGGATGACAAATTAAAAATTTGTATAATTGAAATTCCCATGGAGGACTATTCAGATGGAAATTTTGGTCTAATGGATCGTTATTGTGTTAAGGATACGAATGATATGATCTGAATGAATTGTTATTTGATGATGAGTTCTATATAACGGATCTTTATCCCAGGATTTTGTTGGGTTCACCAGATTTTAAGGAACCCCAGAATCAGTTGGATCTTAAGGAAAAGAGTTGTTCTCTAGTTTGCGAGATGAGGACATCTAACGTTTTTTAAGTGGGGTAGGACGTAAGATTCCTCCCTCCAGCTTTTGAGGTGTACAGGTGTAAGAACCTCCCCTTCTGATCTTATAATTATTCCCCTCTCTGACATAAAAGAAAGATCTTGTTTTACCTAATTTTGGCCTGGAGAGAGAAAATGTCTAGAGGGAGGTAATTCAAAATTGAGATATTTTTGGATATAAAAATCCTCCTAGTGTCTAAAATGGTTTCCTCTGAAACAAAAATTCAAAAAGAACTTTCCAATGTGCAATTGGAATTAATTGAAAATAGGTATAAAGGACCTTAGCCTAAGGGTCCAAATTTTTAGAAATTTTTGGATTATGGTCCAATTAAGGTTCCTATGGGCCAACAGGATCAATCCAAGTGTAGGAAGGAGATAAATTGAAGAATAAAAGAAAAACCCCCCAAAAATGAGTAAATGCTCACATAAGATGAAGAGTGGACTAAGGACCAAAGAAAAGAATTAAAAATTTGAATTTTGGCACGTCAGAGTGGGGATCCCTCATGAAGTAGGTGCCTTTTTCTCATCATTACCCCCAATTCTTAATCAATAAAATGAGATATTTTCATCTCTCCTATTTAAAAACTAGATCCAAAAAGTAAGCTAAAGTGACCCAAAAAATAGTCAAAAATTGACCAATTTGATCTGGTGTGTAAGTGGTGTGACTAGTTTTAAGTTTGCATAAATATCTGGCTAGGGGGCCTGGGAACTCTTTTCCCTAGTACCTGGGACAAAACCTAACCAAATTCTTAAATGGATCCCATCACTACAATGGTTGGGCGGTTGGCTAACCCACGGACTGGATGAGGTTGGTCATGGATCCCTAAAAAGAGACTTAATTCTGTTATGGTACGATAGATGAAGTAAATCCCGGACAGTCCTTGTTCTATGGAAAAGAATCAACGGCTGTGCCTCTCAATGAGGAAAAAAGCGTTGGTCTCTATGATCCAAGTGCAAGTCTTTTACTTGATCTGACTATGGGACTTACGGGTTCGGTGAGATCAGTTCATTTAGTTAAGGCTCATGAGACTACGTTAGAGTAAAAATATCATGGAGGATCACCCTTGCTTTCCAAGAGCGAGAGAAGTTTTCCAGGTTTGGAAGAACCGAGGGATTAGTCTCTTGTCTGGATATATGTGGGTGAGGCCCCGAGTGAGGGACCCTGCCCCGCGCAAGAAGTGCTACTTCTGCTACACCCCAGAATTCGTTGCGTGGTGGGGACAGGGATCTTTTAGTGCAGTAATTGTTTGGCTTTGGCCTCCCTAGCCTTAGCTTCTTCTTGAGCCTGCTGGATTTTTTTCTCTGCAAGCTGTTTATGTTGTTTTAAGATATGTTCTTGCAAGAGCATCTCTTGGGCAAGTGGTCCAAAATAAATTTTTAATTTAATTTCATTGACGTAACCCTCCATCTGGATGCCGTCAATTGTCTCAATTCGAAGAGACCCCTGAGGTGTGATCTCCGATACTCGGAATGGTCCCAGGCCTCGATATTTGAGTTTCTTTTTCCTCTGCTTTCGACACCATACATGAGGACAAGGTCCCCCATTTCCAGTTCTTTTTGCTTAAGGTTTTTGTCGAGCCAATGTTTCCTACATAGTTTTTCCACCATGAGTCCATGTGATGCTATCAGCCTAGTCTCATCAAGCTTCTCTAAGTCAATTAACCTTTCAACTAATGCATTCTCCATCAGATGTTCTTGTACGGAAATCCTTAAGCTTGGGACTAAGTATTCCATGGACATAACTGCTTCAACACCATAAGCTAGACGGAAGGGAGTTTACCCCGTCGCTACCTTATGGGAGGTTCGATACGCCCATAGGGTTGTTGTCAACTTATGTTTCTAGTCTATTTGACTTGCTTCAAAGATTTTTGTCAAGATTGTACACAAAATTTTCTTTGTACTCTCTGCTTGACCATTGGCCTATGGATAATTGTAAGGTCCCTCCCAAGCCATGTATGTATGTGTCTCTTTTGATATAGATTTCAATAAGAAAAGAGAGTGTAATTAGAAAGAGTGAGACAATAAGGCTAGAAACATTAGAAAAGTGTTAGAATAAAAATATTAGCTCCAAAAATCCTAAAAGAAATAAGAACATAAGAATAGTTCTATTAAGAGATAAGTATCCCCAAAAATAGAATTTTGATTTTAGGTGATAAGAGGTCATATTTAGAGTACTTTTACACATTTAGAGTCCATGCATACTAAAAATGTGGAAAAACAACGTGTTTCCAAAGATGGCGTGTTTGTGGCTATCTACACACGTTTTTGCCTATTCTGTCTATGGAGGCTTATAGACCAGATGCTTTCCCGTTCTTTTGACTGGTTATATGACCATATTCTGAGTTTTTATCAGAGAGTTATGGCCGAAACAATTTGCTGTTTCTGTCAGGGTCTTTACATAGAGAAAACTGTGAGAAGACAAGTAGCCTCAAGGTAATCCTAGAGTTTGAGATGCATATATCCCTTCATTCTTATCTAATATCTCAAAAAAGAAGCTTAGATTGCTATAGTCTTTCGGAGGAAGAGACCAAAACTCCATAGCTTTTCTTTTAGAGAAAGAATAGTATGCCGTAGCCCTGTAAGAGAAGGCTATTTTGCCATAGATCTTAGAAAGAGAGAAGAGTCACAGTATGAGTAAGAGGAGATAAATCTTGGAGATTATTGGATGATTTCAATCAAAAGACAAGGTATTAGAAGACTCTATTCTCATATGTCAAGTTCTAAAGCTCTTGTTAATACGAGCAAAGACAACGATAAACGACAAATTTCTATAAGGTATATACATATTTTGTTTTTCAATTATATATCATTCTTAGGGGTTGAGGTATGGCCCCGGCTTCTCTATTGATTGTTACAGTGATCTATTTGATTGATTTACCATTTAAAGTTTGTATTCTTTTAAACAACAGCATATGCCTTAATAAATAATGTCTTATCGCAATCTCAAGTTGAAATGCTAAAATCTGTGTGAGAAAAGGATTGTTTTCTTAAGAAGGTAACATGGATTCTAGTCCTATGGTTTAGTGAGTAAATGGATTGTTATCTTGGTTAAATTAAGGTACAAGTACAGCTCTCCTTGCCTTGACGTTGCCCCGTTCTTGTGCTTGTATAGCCGGACGGTGGAGACGTTAGTAAGGCCCGGAGTTGGCCCATGGTATACCTCATACCATTGGGAGAATGAGGTTTGCCGATTGAGGCGAGTGATTGTGATGCTGCCTAGTTCTGAGGGCCCAGGCTAGTGCGGTGAATTAGCCCACCCTAGTGCACAGACATCCCTCTGAGGGGCGGGAGGATCGAGCGATGGAGCCTGAGAGGGCGACAGGCCCGCTTGAGTCCTCGCCAGCGGCCGACGATGAGGTGTATGGTCCCGTAGGGTTTTGTCCAGCATGTAGAGGCTGGAAGGCCAAATTCTAGATCATCGGCGGTATAAAGGAAAAGCCTATAAGAGAGCAGGTTTGGCTTGTATGAAATTGATTCATGTTTAAACTTTGTTTTTATAAATCTTATCTTTGGTATGATTGTATTGTAGAAAAAGGCCGTTTTAACAAACCTTGTGAAAAGGGCCTTAATTAAGGAACATGTTTATTTATGTCAAACAGTGTGGTAGGATTAATTAGAAAACAAATTGACGCGTGAGTAGGGTGGAAAGTGGGAGGATGGAATGCCCCGACGGCACCATCCTACGGGGACGGGTGGACCCGATTAGTCGGGTAGCTTTCCAACAGATTAAGTGAAATCCCTACGTTAGATAAATAGGTTCTCGGGCAACTCTATTCTAGAAGACTAGGCCAATGGCCGTGCCTTGCATGGATGAGGAAAAAAGCATTGCCTCTAGACATCAAGTCTTGTAGTTGCCCAATTTATGTGATCAATTACCCTATGGGTGATTTGATTTTAGAAGACCATGCTCCCCCTGCTGCGGGATAGAACTAGGTCTTACCTATGAATCGTATCCTTGAATCTCTGTATGGTCAAGGTGTCGATGAGTAGGAAATTTTCTCTAAGATAAGACTTAGCAGACTATCTTAAGTGTTTCCCCTATTTGTGGAAGGGGGGAACCTTACAAGTGGTATCAGAGCTGATCTTAGTTCCTAGGATTTGTTTTTCAAAGGATAACTGTCAAGGGATTAAAACAAGTGATTGTTTATTATATGAGGACGAATCAATCATCTCTACTGGCCATAGAAGTGATTTGAATATCCTCACATGTTGAGACAATCATCCTATGAAATTGTTCTTATATCTTGGGGGTGCACACGCAAGATATTTGTACAATAAATTTGAGAAATTAGATTGGGGAGAAAACCTTTTGTGAGAAAAAAACATAGGGTGATCAAATTAAGAAACTAGTGAGAGACTGAATAGAAGGATAGACTCTTTGTTCAGAGACATTTTCAGGACATATCTCATTAGTTTGCATATTATAAATTATTACGATTATAACTCCATTAAGATTTGAATAGTTGACGTGTGAATCCCATCCATTGGACGCTTTACACTAGGACAATCATCCAAGATTTTGAACCCGTCTCTCAGACAAACATGGGTCTCGGATGTGTAATTCCTAGAGGATCATGCTTTTAGATGTGTTAATCCTTAGATACCAGATGTGTAATTCTCAAAAAAATGAGGATCTCAGATGTATTAATCCTGACTGCCTTCAAATGTGGTGCTATGATAAGTATTTGATAGTTTTGAACTTTTAATGGATACAATGAAAGAAGCAAGCTCACCCTTGCATGCGTCTAAAAATCGTAAGAAATGCTAAATTAGTTGGAAGCATTGTTGTCAATCTAACCATTGGAGCTAGAAAGTTAGAAGCATTGTTGTCAATCTAACCACTATTGGAGCTAGAATCACTTATGAGATGCCATGAAAGTACACCTTCATGAAAGGTTTTGTCCTCCAGGATTTCGAGAGGATAAAATGAATGAATTTCTGGAGCTAACCCAAGAAGGGAAGACCCTAAAAGAATATCACCAAACTTTTGTTAAACTTCTCCGCCGATTTGCTCTAGAGATGGATGAGGTAACTCTTCTCCATCGATTCATTTGGAAGCTTAATCTATCTTTGAATAAGCTCATCAAGAATGTGAAACCATCCTCTATTTCAGAAGCCATAAGTATAGCTAGAGACTGTGATAAAGTTTTTTTTGTATAGAAAGTGTCCAGAAGGACATGAGTCCTTCTATGTTAATCAAGAAGTGTCGAGAAGGACATGAGTCCTTCTATGTTAATCAAGAAGAGGTCTCCTAATTCAAAAGGAACGTCAAGCCCACCCCTGGCTACAAGGAATCATGAGCTAGAGCAAAAATTAGGTCAAGAAATAGGGATAGCAGGGTTAAAGATAACCGAATTCAACAAGTATTTCTATGAGTAAATAGAAGAGGATTGGTGCAAGATTCGTGTGAAGTAATGTGCATGATGAATATAGGTATTCTACAAGACGATACTAAGATTATGAAATTGCTATCATAGGTTAGATTGCGTAAAGGATTGATTCCCTTATGTTTCTCCATGATAATTTATTAAGTACCATACTACATGGGGGTATA
This sequence comes from Cibotium barometz, assembly GCF_041138505.1. Classification (NCBI taxonomy): domain Eukaryota; kingdom Viridiplantae; phylum Streptophyta; class Polypodiopsida; order Cyatheales; family Cibotiaceae; genus Cibotium; species Cibotium barometz. Next base: position 37,492,910 of record NC_141091.1, read on the forward strand.
GAATAAGGAATTCGAAGGTTCATATCATATGAGAGGTATATGGATGCATGAAATTAGGATAATAAGGCCAATTAACTTTAGAATAGTAAAGACCTTTTGGAGGCACAATAAAACGAGCCAAGCACATGAAATAAAAGACTCTTTAAGAACAATGCTTAGATAAAAGAAGATTTTTACCTAGTGGTGGGGACACCAATTTGAAAGAGACAGGAGGATTTACTTAGATACTACCCCAGCTTGCGAGATGAGGACATCTCGAATCTTTTAAGTGCGGGAGATTGTAAGGTCCCTCCCAAGCCATGTATGTATGTGTCTCTTTTGATATAGATTTCAATAAGAAAAGAGAGTGTAATTAGAAAGAGTGAGACAATAAGGCTAGAAACATTAGAAAAGTGTTAGAATAAAAATATTAGCTCCAAATATCCTAAAAGAAATAAGAACATAAGAATAGTTCTATTAAGAGATAAGTATCCCCAAAAATAGAATTTCGATTTTAGGTGATAAGAGGTCATATTTAGAGTACTTTTACACATTTAGAGTCCATGCATACTAAAAATGTGGAAAAACAACGTGTTTCCAAAGATGGCGTGTTTGTGGCTATATACACACGTTTTTGCTCATTCTGCCTATGAAGGCTTATAGACCAGATGCTTTCCCGTTCTTTTGACTGGTTATATGACCATATTCTGAGTTTCTATCAGAGTTATGGCCGAAACAATTTGCTGTTTCTGTCAGGGTCTTTACATAGAGAAAACTGTGAGAAGACAGCAAGTAGCCTTAAGGTAATCCTAGAGTTTGAGATGCATATATCCCTTCATTCTTATCTAATATCTCAAAAAAGAAGCTTAGATTGCTATAGTCTTTCGGAGGAAAAGACCAAAACTCCATAGCTTTTCTTTTAGAGAAAGAATAGTATGCCGTAGCCCTGTAAGAGAAGGCTATTTTACCATAGATCTTAGAAAGAGAGAAGAGTCACAGTATGAGTAAGAGGAGATAAAGCTTGGAGATTATTGGATGATTTCAATCAAAAGACAAGGTATTAGAAGACTCTATTCTCATATGTCAAGTTCTAAAGCTCTTGTTAATACGAGCAAAGACAACGATAAACGACAAATTTTTATAAGGTATATACATATTTTGTTTTTCAATTATATATCATTCTTAGGGGTTGAGGTATGGCCCCGGCTTCTCTATTGATTGTTACAGTGATCTATTTGATTGATTTACCATTTAAAGTTTGTATTCTTTTAAACAACAGCATATGCCTTAATAAATAATGTCTTATCGCAATCTCAAGTTGAAATGCTAAAATCTGTGTGAGAAAAGGATTGTTTTCTTAAGAAGGTAACATGGATTCTAGTCCTATGGTTTAGTGAGTAAATGGATTGTTATCTTGGTTAAATTAAGGTATAGGTACAGCTCTCCCTGCCTTGACGTTGCCCCGTTCTTGTGCTTGTATAGCCGGACGACGGAGACGTTAGTAAGGCCCGGAGTTGGCCCATGGTATCCCTCATACCATTGGGAAAATGAGGTTTGCCGATTGAGGCGAGTGATTGTGATGCTTCCTAGTTCTGAGGGCCCAGGCTAGTGCGGTGAATTAGCCCACCCTAGTGCGCAGACATCCCTCTGAGGGGCGGGAGGATCGAGCGATGGAGCCTGAGAGGGCGACAGGCCGGCTTGAGTCCTCGCCAGCGGCCGACGATGAGGTGTATGGTCCCGTAGGGTTTTGCCCAGCATGTAGAGGCTGGAAGGCCAAATTCTAGATCATCGGCGGTATAAAGGAAAAGCCTATAAGAGAGCAGGTTTGGCTTGTATGAAATTGATTCATGTTTAAACTTTGTTTTTATAAATCTTGTCTTTGGTATGATTGTATTGTAGAAAAAGGCTATTTTAACAAACCTTGTGAAAAGGGCCTTAATTAAGGAACATGTTTATTTATGTTAAACAGTGTGGTAGGATTAATTAGAAAACAAATTGACGCGTGAGTAGGGTGGAAAGTGGGAGGATGGAATGCCCCGACAGCACCATCCTACGGACGGCGGGTGGACCCGATTAGTCGGGTAGCTTTCCAACAGATTAAGTGAAATCTCTACGCTAGATAAATAGGTTCTCGGCAACTCTATTCTAGGAGACTAGGCCAGCGGCCGTGCCTTGCATGGATGAGGAAAAAAGCATTGCCTCTAGAAATCAAGTCTTGTAGTTGCCCAATTTATGTGATCAATTACCCTATGGGTGATTTGATTTTAGAAGACCACGCTCCCCCTGCCTGCGGGATAGAACTAGGTCTTACCTATGAATCGTATCCTTGAATCTCTGTACGGTCAAGGTGTCGATGAGTAGGAAATTTTCTCTAAGATAAGACTTAGCGGACTATCTTAAGTATTTCCCCTATTTGTGGAAGGGGGGAACCTTACAAGTGGTATCAGAGCTGATCTTAGTTCCTAGGATTTGTTTTTCAAAGGATAACTGTCAAGGGATTAAAACAAGTGATTGTTTATCATATGAGGACGAATCAATCATCTCTACTGGCCATAGAAGTGATTTGAATATCCTCACATGTTGAGACAATCATCCTATGAAATTGTTCTTATATCTTGGGGGTGCACACGCAAGATATTTGTACAATAAATTTGAGAAATTAGATTGGGGAGAAAACCTTTTGTGAGAAAAAAACATAGGGTGATCAAATTAAGAAACTAGTGAGAGACTGAATAGAAGGATAGACTCTTTGTTCAGAGACATTTTCCGGACATATCTCATTAGTCTGCATATTATAAATTATTAAGATTATAACTCCATTAAGATTTGAATAGTTGACGTGTGAATCCCATCCATTGGACGCTTTACACTAGGACAATCATCCAAGATTTTGAACCCGTCTCTCAGACAAACATGGGTCTCGGATGTGTAATTCCTAGAGGATCATGCTTTTAGATGTGTTAATCCTTAGATACCAGATGTGTAATTCTCAAAAAAATGAGGATCTCAGATGTATTAATCCTGACTACCTTCAAATGTGGTGCTATGATAAGTATTTGATAGTTTTGAACTTTTAATGGATACAATGAAAGAAGCAAGCTCACCCTTGCATGCGTCTAAAAATCGTAAGAAATACTAAATTAGTTGGAAGCATTGTTGTCAATCTAACCATTGGAGCTAGAAAGTTAGAAGCATTGTTGTCAATCTAACCACTATTGGAGCTAGAATCACTTATGAGATGCCATGAAAGTACACCTTCATGAAAGGTTTTGTCCTCCAGGATTTCGAGAGGATAAAATGAATGAATTTCTGGAGCTAACCCAAGAAGGGAAGACCCTAAAAGAATATCACCAAACTTTTGTTAAACTTCTCCGATTTGCTCTAGAGATGGATGAGGTAACTCTTCTCCATCGATTCATTTGGAAGCTTAATCTATCTTTGAATAACCTCATCAAGAATGTGAAACCATCCTCTATTTCAGAAGCCATAAGTATAGCTAGAGACTGTGATAAAGTTTTTTTTGTATAGAAAGTGTCGAGAAGGACATGAGTCCTTCTATGTTAATCAAGAAGAGGTCTCCTAATTCAAAGGGAACATCAAGCCCACCCCTGGATACAAGGAATCATGAGCTAGAGCAAAAATTAGGTCAAGAAATAGGGATAGCAGGGTTAAAGATAACCGAATTCAACAAGTATTTCTATGAGTAAATAGAAGAGGATTGGTGCAAGATTCATGTGAAGTAATGTGCATGATGAATAGAGGTATTCTACAAGACGATACTAAGATTATGAAATTGCTATCATAGGTTAGATTGCGTAAAGGATTGATTCCCTTATGTTTCTCCATGATAATTTATTAAGTACCATACTACATGGGGGTATAGAATAAGGAATTCGAAGGTTCATATCATATGAGAGGTATATGGATGCATGAAATTAGGATAATAAGGCCAATTAACTTTAGAATAGTAAAGACCTTTTGGAGGCACAATAAAACGAGCCAAGCACATGAAATAAAAGACTCTTTGTTTGGGGTTCTCAAACACAACACAACTAACTACTTCTGACATGTGAGATCCCTGTCCCCACCATGCGACAGATTCGGGGTACTAGCAGCGGAAGTAGCACTTCATGCGCGGGCCAGGGACCCACACTCGGGGCCTCGCCCACGGATATCCGGACAAGAGACTAATCCGTCGGTTTGTCTAAAACCGAAACCGGAAAAACTTCCTTTACCCGGAAAGCATGGGCGATTCCACCAGGATAACTCTTTACTCTAACATAGTCAAGATCATTACGGATCAACTGATCTGACTGCACCTTTAACGGTACTTGGTCAATTCAAGGAAGAAACTTGCACTTGGATCATTGGGATCAACGCTTTTTTCCCCATCAAGAGGCACAGCCGTTGATTCCTATCCATAGAACAATTTCTATCCGGGATTTACTTCATCTATCGTAATAATAGAAATTAAATCTCGATTTACGGATCCATCAGTCCAGCCTAACCCCATCCAATCCCATGGGTTAGCCAACCGCCCAACCACTGTAGTGATGGGATCCAATTTGGAATTTGGTTAGGTTTTGTCCCGGGTACCAAGGAAAAGAGTTCCAAGGCCCCCTAGCCGGAAGTTCATGCAAACATAAAACTAGCCACACCACTTACACACCCAATATGAAATTGCCTTTTTCTTAGCATCAGCTAACTTTAAAACAATCCTTTAATGAAACCATAGTACCACTGATCACAATCTTCCAATTTATCCGGTTGATTCATAATTTCCCATCATTCCTTCATCGGAGTATCTATGGCATCATTGGCAACTAGAACGCTCACCACCTGTCCACACAGGGGCCTTTTCAATAGTTCCTAGCCCATAATACTCGGCAATATAATCACTTATAAAAATCAAGATGGACTCTCGTTGAAGATCAGCAAGATCAACCAACAGATCCATATAAAGAGCCATGGACTCATCCATTGAAGACCAGCAAGGTCAATCAACCAGATCCATGCCCGGATTTCACAAAACAACTCTTACTCCTTGTTCCAATATCTTCCTCGACGCACGCGTGGGTATCCTGGGCGACCCAGAGCCCGAGCACCGTATGGTCAGCACCCTCTAGGATCCTTCGCAAGTGACCTAGCGCTTCACTCATAGGCCGCTTCCTTGGTCCCTCATCCACCGTACCGGAAGCTCACCATTTTAATCGAACCGAGGCTGGTCAAGACCTCGGCCGACCTTGCTACGCGAGACGTCCTCCATTGACTCTCCGTCAGCAGTTGCAACTTTATCAGTTAGGTCTCCACGACCTTAATCACAAGACGGTCAAAATGCTTTCCCAGCATTCTTGACATAAAACAGCCATTTACAAACAGCATTTACAAACAGTTTACAAATACAATTTCTATATTAACTCTCATTTTTCCACATTATCCCTCATGCAATCCACATTACTTATTCCACATTTCATTTATATGTGTACTCATCCAATCATATCATTTTCCATCTCTTCACTTCAGATTCCTTCACATCACATATCATATATTCACATCCATATCCACATCCATACATCCACATCCACATCCACATTCACATCCATACATCCACATCTACATGCTTATCTCCATTTTCACATCCTCATTTATACATCCACATCCCATATCCACATTCATACATACACATCCATATCCACATCCATATCCGCATTCATACATACACATCCATATCCACATCCACATGCATACATTCATTATCACGTCCTCATTCATACATCCACATCCACATACATACATACATACATACATCCACATCCACATCCACATTCTCATTCACATCTATACATCCATATCTACATGCACATTCACATCCATACATCCACATCTATATCCTCATTCACATCCATACATCCACATTCATGCATCCACATCTACATGCCTACATCCATACATACACATCCACATTTACATCCATGCATCCACATCCACATCCTCATTCACATCCATACATCCACATTCATACATCCACATCCACATCCACATTCACATCCATACATCCACATCTACATGCTTATCTCCATTTTCACATCCTCATTTATACATCCACATCCCATATCCACATTCATACATACACATCCATATCCACATCCACATGCATACATACATCCACATCCACATTTCCATTCACATATATACATCCATATCTACATGCACATTCACATCCATACATCCACATCTATATCCTCATTCACATCCATACATCCACATTCATGCATCCACATCTACATGCTTATCTCCATTTTCACATCCTCATTTATACATCCACATCCCATATCCACATTCATACATACACATCCATATCCACATCCACATGCATACATACATCCACATCCACATTCCCATTCACATATATACATCCATATCTACATGCACATTCACATCTATATCCTCATTCACATCCATACATCCACATTCATGCATCCACATCTACATGCTTATCTCCATTTTCACATCCTCATTTATACATCCACATCCCATATCCACATTCATACATACACATCCATATCCACATCCACATGCATACATACATCCACATCCACATTCCCATTCACATATATACATCTTTATCTACATGTACATTCACATCCATACATCCACATCTATATCCTCATTCACATCCATACATCCACATTCATGCATCCACATCTACATGCATACATCCATACATCCACATCCACATTTACATCCATGCATCCACATCTACATCCTCATTCACATCCATACATCCACATTCATACATCCATACATCCACATTCATACATCCACATCCACATCCACATTCACATCCATACATCCACATTCATACATCCACATCCACATCCATACATCCACATTCATACATCCACATCCACATCCACATTCACATCCATACATCCACATTCATACATCCACATCCACATCCACATGCATCTTATCATATCTTATCACTTCCCATATCTTTTATGCATACCTCTATGCATGAAATTCAATTATGCTAAAAGTAACACTTTTATAATAAAATATTCAACTTTTATGCATACCTCTATGCATGAAATCCAATATGATAAAAGTAACACTTTTGATATAAAAAAATTATCCTTTATGCATACTTCTATGCATGAAAATTAAAAATGATAAAAGTAACACTTTTGATATAAAAAAAATTATCCCTTATGCATGATATTAAAATTCAATTTCTCCATGATTATAATGAAATTCTTTCAATTAATCTAGGATGATAATTCCTAGAATATGGTAGGAAGTCCTCTTTTTATGCTTTGAATGAAATTATTTTATGCATAATTTTTATAAAAATTTTGCCATAGCTCCGCTGCTATGACTGATAAATCTCAATTTTTCTAAGGGATAAAGCTTATCATTAAGGAAATAATTAAAATGATCTCTAATTGGATCATTAATCTATAGTGGATTGAATCATCAATATGCATAAACTAAAAGCATAGAAAAAAAGCCATTAAATTGGCCTCAAGCATAGCTTAATCTTGGGTTAAGGAAAAGCTTTATGAAAAGCTTGATTTGGATTGAGAACGGGTCATGAGTATGACCATTTCTTGAGTGAGAGAGAGAATTTACATAAAAATCATTAGAATTTAAACATAAATGAAAATTAACTTCAATAGCATTTATTAACTTATGTAACTCTTCACTACTATTCAAACTTCAATAGTATTTAAAAAAAAACCATACCAATTAAACTTCTCAAGCTTGAGAGGGGTTGAGAAGAGAGAAACATTGAGAAATTATAGAAAGATCAATATTCACTAATTACCTTACAACTTGCTTGATTCTTTGTTCACGGTAGAGGCCCCCAACCAATCAATTGGTTAAGTATGTTGATGGAGCCACTAATGGGGATTGAAGAAAGAGGGAAGCTCCAAAAACTAGTGAATTATTAAATGAATTCACAGTTCTTGGCTTAGGTGGAGTAGAGTAACGATGCATAAACACTAACTATTTTTCAACAAGGGGGAGGCTTCTATTTATAGGAAAAATTGAGCTCCTAACCAAACAAACTGATTCTAGAATTTTCTAAATCAGTTTGGTCAATATTTGACCATTTTTAGGTCAGTTAAGCTAACTTTTTGGAACTAGACTTGAATGAGGAGAGAGGAGAGATGAAATATCTCAATTTTTATGAGTTTAAAACTCATTCAAGCATGTGAAATATGCACCTCCTTTAAAGAACTCCCCTTCCTTACATATGTGTCATAATGGAATCATTTTAATATTGCTCATAGTTTTTTTACTAATAAACCTTGTACATTTTCAACTCTTCATCTTATGTGAAATATGCACCTCCTTTAAAGAACTCCCCTTCCTTACATATGTGTCATAATGGAATCATTTTAATATTGCTCATAGTTTTTTACTAATAAACCTTGTACATTTTCAACTCTTCATCTTATGTGAAATATGCACCTCCTTTAAAGAACTCCCCTTCCTTACATATGTGTCATAATGGAATCATTTTAATATTGCTCATAGTTTTTTTACTAATAAACCTTGTACATTTTCAACTCTTCACCTCATGTGAGCATTTACTCATTTTTGGGTATTTTCTTTTTTACAAGTTGGATTTATCTCCTCCCTACACATGGATTGATGCTATTGGTCCATAGGAACCTTAATTGGACCATAGTCTAAAGATTTCTGAAAATCTAGACCCTTAGGCTAAGGTTCTTTATACCTATTTTCAATTAATTCTAATTGCACATTGGAAAATTCTTTTTGAATTTCTGTTTCAGGGGAACTCATCTGAATTAGAAGAGATATTTTTCTATCCAAAAATATTCAAAATCTGAATATTCTCTCTCTAAAATATTTTTCTCTCTCTAGGCTAAAACAGATAGAAACAAGGTCTTTATATTTCTGAAGAGGGATTGATTACAGGGAAAGATACTAGATATCGAAAAGGGGGTGGGGGAGGAATCTTACATTCTACCCCACTTAAAAAATGCGAGATGTTCTCATCTCGCAAACTGGGATAGTTTTGCAAGATGCACGAATATGAGACTTAGAGAAAAATTTTAATCAAGAATAACCACCAAGAAACGTCTTAAAGAGAGCAAGATTCAAAATAAGAACAAGATTTAAACTTTATTCATTCTTGGAACTTATACAGTAAAGATAGAAGAACTCTTTACACTTCCATAAGCCCGTCCATCATATTCACAAAAGCAGTCCTCACAAGCTGCACAAGTATAAGGTAACTCATCTATGGGAATAATTCTGTTGGTTATTGCTGCACCTATCTCAGTGGTATGAGGTGATCTAACAAAAGGACCTCTGAGAGGCAAGCCAAAAACGGGATAAAGGCATATCTTCTCATGAGGAAGAAAACATGCCAGTAAGAAGACCCGCTCAGAAAACCCAGGATGCTTGATCTCATGACGCAGTAGTATCGGGGACCCAAACCCAAAGCTTCAATAACCATGGCCAAGCGGACATTGTTACGAAAGTGCTGCTGACCCCAGGGTGTTACCCTAGTTATGTCTTGATAGGTCCGCCATTTTGTCTGCGCTACAGAAGTTCCCAAGTGAGGGAAAAGTGAGCGCTCATACTGCTCTATAAAATCTTTCTTCACAGACTCCCTTGCGTCTTGAAGGTGAGAAATCATTAGGGATAAAACTAGTTCTTGTTGCCAAGCCATGAAGGAGATTAAGAAAGAAAGGAGATCGATGGAAGTAAGATTACTGTGAGCGACAAGTAAAAGTTACGACTTATATAAAGGAAGGAGCTAGCGTAACTTAGAAGCCAACGGTAACTTGCCACTGAAGTTTTACCATCTTTCCATGATTTGGGTTTGACACATTTTTCTATAGAAGGCATTAAGAATTTTGAGATGAAGAGATAAAAGAAGCTTGTAGGCTAAGTCACCTACTTTCATTGAATTCAGATATAAGGCTCACAATATCTGGGGAATAACTTCATATACTCCCCAAGAGATAAAAAACTTCTTTTGGGCCGTACTCGAATGAAGACCAAAACCTTGATATCCAAAACATCGATTCTCACTTCTGAACTCATTGTTCTGAATCCTTAAAACAGGTGGGACTCTTGAGAAGTATTCTAGGAAAAGGGTCTTCCTTTGTTAAACAGAACTTTCTTTTATTTTAGAGAGGGAATAATTATAAGATCAGAAAGGGAGATTCTTACTCCTGTATACCTTGAAGGCTGGGGAGGAATCTTACATTCTACCCCACTTAAAAAGTGCGAGATGTCCTCATCTCGCAAGGTAGAGGACAACTCTTTTTCTTAACATCCAATTTTATTTTGGGGTTCCTTATATTCTGGTCAACCCAGCAGAACACTGGGATAAATATCCCTTATATAGAACTCATCATTAATATTCAGATCATATCATTCATATCTTTAACATGATAATGGTCCATTAGACCGAAAAATTTCCTTCTGAACATTCCTCCACGGGAATTTCAGTCAAGCAAGTTCTCAATTTGTCATCCCTTAACTTGATCTACTGATCAAGTGTTAACAGTAACAATTTGACAGCACAATCCACTAATCTCATAGTGATTTGCTGAAATCGTTATCATCATTCCAGTTATGAATATCATCACAGGGACTCGTCCCATTCATCCTCATGTGGTTTCGCTCAGCTTATTACATTTCAACTAAATTTCAGAAATCATCATTTTTCAATCAGAATCCATCAATTCTCAAACAGAATTAAAAATCATATCAACCACATTCGAATTCATCATCTGGATAGCATTAACGCTTAAAATTTCAAGTCTTAGATTTACTCGTATATACTGTCAGTAAAGAGCTGCAGTATACTCTCGGTATATACGGGTAGTCACGGCCCTTGGAATTATAAGGTAAATACCATCATGTATAGGCCTCAAGCAAGTCAGGGATTCTATATAATTGCGGTACTTCCATCTGAAGACCCAATTACCAATTTACGAATTTTAGTTTGAATATCAAATTGTATGACTTATATCACACAATTACAACCTTTTTGTGTTTCTTGATAAATTTTTGACATATTTGTCTTCTCAGTTGATCTTTATTAACCAAATGCTCTGATACCAACTGTGAGATCCCTGTCCCCACCATGTGACAGATTCGGGGTACTAGCAGCGGAAGTAGCACTTCATGCGCGGGCCAGGGACCCACACTCGGGGCCTCGCCCACGGATATCCGGACAAGAGACTAATCCGTCGGTTTGTCTAAAACCGAAACCGGAAAAACTTCCTTTACCCGGAAAGCATGGGCGATTCCACCAGGATAACTCTTTACTCTAACATAGTCAAGATCATTACGGATCAACTGATCTGACTGCACCTTTAACGGTACTTGGTCAATTCAAGGAAGAAACTTGCACTTGGATCATTGGGATCAACGCTTTTTTCCCCATCAAGAGGCACAGCCGTTGATTCCTATCCATAGAACAATTTCTATCCGGGATTTACTTCATCTATCGTAATAATAGAAATTAAATCTCGATTTACGGATCCATCAGTCCAGCCTAACCCCATCCAATCCCATGGGTTAGCCAACCGCCCAACCACTGTAGTGATGGGATCCAATTTGGAATTTGGTTAGGTTTTGTCCCGGGTACCAAGGAAAAGAGTTCCAAGGCCCCCTAGCCGGAAGTTCATGCAAACATAAAACTAGCCACACCACTTACACACCCAATATGAAATTGCCTTTTTCTTAGCATCAGCTAACTTTAAAACAATCCTTTAATGAAACCATAGTACCACTGATCACAATCTTCCAATTTATCCGGTTGATTCATAATTTCCCATCATTCCTTCATCGGAGTATCTATGGCATCATTGGCAACTAGAACGCTCACCACCTGTCCACACAGGGGCCTTTTCAATAGTTCCTAGCCCATAATACTCGGCAATATAATCACTTATAAAAATCAAGATGGACTCTCGTTGAAGATCAGCAAGATCAACCAACAGATCCATATAAAGAGCCATGGACTCATCCATTGAAGACCAGCAAGGTCAATCAACCAGATCCATGCCCGGATTTCACAAAACAACTCTTACTCCTTGTTCCAATATCTTCCTCGACGCACGCGTGGGTATCCTGGGCGACCCAGAGCCCGAGCACCGTATGGTCAGCACCCTCTAGGATCCTTCGCAAGTGACCTAGCGCTTCACTCATAGGCCGCTTCCTTGGTCCCTCATCCACCGTACCGGAAGCTCACCATTTTAATCGAACCGAGGCTGGTCAAGACCTCGGCCGACCTTGCTACGCGAGACGTCCTCCATTGACTCTCCGTCAGCAGTTGCAACTTTATCAGTTAGGTCTCCACGACCTTAATCACAAGACGGTCAAAATGCTTTCCCAGCATTCTTGACATAAAACAGCCATTTACAAACAGCATTTACAAACAGTTTACAAATACAATTTCTATATTAACTCTCATTTTTCCACATTATCCCTCATGCAATCCACATTACTTATTCCACATTTCATTTATATGTGTACTCATCCAATCATATCATTTTCCATCTCTTCACTTCAGATTCCTTCACATCACATATCATATATTCACATCCATATCCACATCCATACATCCACATCCACATCCACATTCACATCCATACATCCACATCTACATGCTTATCTCCATTTTCACATCCTCATTTATACATCCACATCCCATATCCACATTCATACATACACATCCATATCCACATCCATATCCGCATTCATACATACACATCCATATCCACATCCACATGCATACATTCATTATCACGTCCTCATTCATACATCCACATCCACATACATACATACATACATACATCCACATCCACATCCACATTCTCATTCACATCTATACATCCATATCTACATGCACATTCACATCCATACATCCACATCTATATCCTCATTCACATCCATACATCCACATTCATGCATCCACATCTACATGCCTACATCCATACATACACATCCACATTTACATCCATGCATCCACATCCACATCCTCATTCACATCCATACATCCACATTCATACATCCACATCCACATCCACATTCACATCCATACATCCACATCTACATGCTTATCTCCATTTTCACATCCTCATTTATACATCCACATCCCATATCCACATTCATACATACACATCCATATCCACATCCACATGCATACATACATCCACATCCACATTTCCATTCACATATATACATCCATATCTACATGCACATTCACATCCATACATCCACATCTATATCCTCATTCACATCCATACATCCACATTCATGCATCCACATCTACATGCTTATCTCCATTTTCACATCCTCATTTATACATCCACATCCCATATCCACATTCATACATACACATCCATATCCACATCCACATGCATACATACATCCACATCCACATTCCCATTCACATATATACATCCATATCTACATGCACATTCACATCTATATCCTCATTCACATCCATACATCCACATTCATGCATCCACATCTACATGCTTATCTCCATTTTCACATCCTCATTTATACATCCACATCCCATATCCACATTCATACATACACATCCATATCCACATCCACATGCATACATACATCCACATCCACATTCCCATTCACATATATACATCTTTATCTACATGTACATTCACATCCATACATCCACATCTATATTCTCATTCACATCCATACATCCACATTCATGCATCCACATCTACATGCATACATCCATACATCCACATCCACATTTACATCCATGCATCCACATCTACATCCTCATTCACATCCATACATCCACATTCATACATCCATACATCCACATTCATACATCCACATCCACATCCACATTCACATCCATACATCCACATTCATACATCCACATCCACATCCATACATCCACATTCATACATCCACATCCACATCCACATTCACATCCATACATCCACATTCATACATCCACATCCACATCCACATGCATCTTATCATATCTTATCACTTCCCATATCTTTTATGCATACCTCTATGCATGAAATTCAATTATGCTAAAAGTAACACTTTTATAATAAAATATTCAACTTTTATGCATACCTCTATGCATGAAATCCAATATGATAAAAGTAACACTTTTGATATAAAAAAATTATCCTTTATGCATACTTCTATGCATGAAAATTAAAAATGATAAAAGTAACACTTTTGATATAAAAAAAATTATCCCTTATGCATGATATTAAAATTCAATTTCTCCATGATTATAATGAAATTCTTTCAATTAATCTAGGATGATAATTCCTAGAATATGGTAGGAAGTCCTCTTTTTATGCTTTGAATGAAATTATTTTATGCATAATTTTTATAAAAATTTTGCCATAGCTCCGCTGCTATGACTGATAAATCTCAATTTTTCTAAGGGATAAAGCTTATCATTAAGGAAATAATTAAAATGATCTCTAATTGGATCATTAATCTATAGTGGATTGAATCATCAATATGCATAAACTAAAAGCATAGAAAAAAAGCCATTAAATTGGCCTCAAGCATAGCTTAATCTTGGGTTAAGGAAAAGCTTTATGAAAAGCTTGATTTGGATTGAGAACGGGTCATGAGTATGACCATTTCTTGAGTGAGAGAGAGAATTTACATAAAAATCATTAGAATTTAAACATAAATGAAAATTAACTTCAATAGCATTTATTAACTTATGTAACTCTTCACTACTATTCAAACTTCAATAGTATTTAAAAAAAAACCATACCAATTAAACTTCTCAAGCTTGAGAGGGGTTGAGAAGAGAGAAACATTGAGAAATTATAGAAAGATCAATATTCACTAATTACCTTACAACTTGCTTGATTCTTTGTTCACGGTAGAGGCCCCCAACCAATCAATTGGTTAAGTATGTTGATGGAGCCACTAATGGGGATTGAAGAAAGAGGGAAGCTCCAAAAACTAGTGAATTATTAAATGAATTCACAGTTCTTGGCTTAGGTGGAGTAGAGTAACGATGCATAAACACTAACTATTTTTCAACAAGGGGGAGGCTTCTATTTATAGGAAAAATTGAGCTCCTAACCAAACAAACTGATTCTAGAATTTTCTAAATCAGTTTGGTCAATATTTGACCATTTTTAGGTCAGTTAAGCTAACTTTTTGGAACTAGACTTGAATGAGGAGAGAGGAGAGATGAAATATCTCAATTTTTATGAGTTTAAAACTCATTCAAGCATGTGAAATATGCACCTCCTTTAAAGAACTCCCCTTCCTTACATATGTGTCATAATGGAATCATTTTAATATTGCTCATAGTTTTTTTACTAATAAACCTTGTACATTTTCAACTCTTCATCTTATGTGAAATATGCACCTCCTTTAAAGAACTCCCCTTCCTTACATATGTGTCATAATGGAATCATTTTAATATTGCTCATAGTTTTTTACTAATAAACCTTGTACATTTTCAACTCTTCATCTTATGTGAAATATGCACCTCCTTTAAAGAACTCCCCTTCCTTACATATGTGTCATAATGGAATCATTTTAATATTGCTCATAGTTTTTTACTTATAAACCTTGTACATTTTCAACTCTTCACCTCATGTGAGCATTTACTCATTTTTGGGTATTTTCTTTTTTACAAGTTGGATTTATCTCCTCCCTACACATGGATTGATGCTATAGGTCCACAGGAACCTTAATTGGACCATAGTCTAAAGATTTCTGAAAATCTAGACCCTTAGGCTAAGGTTCTTTATACCTATTTTCAATTAATTCTAATTGCACATTGGAAAATTCTTTTTGAATTTCTGTTTCAGGGGAACTCATCTGAATTAGAAGAGATATTTTTCTATCCAAAAATATTCAAAATCTGAATATTCTCTCTCTAGAATATTTTTCTCTCTCTAGGCTAAAACAGATAGAAACAAGGTCTTTATATTTCTGAAGAGGGATTGATTACAGGGAAAGATACTAGACATCAAAAAGGGGGTGGGGGAGGAATCTTACATGACACAGCAAAGACACCCCCATTAGGTAACACTAACTTCAATTCCCACATCAGGCTAAACATAAACAGAGCATAGAGAACACGGATTGAGCAGAGATTTGCTAAACAAGATAGAGAATAACAGAACAGAACTGAAATACCATGTTTGATTGATCAAGATGAATCGTACATTGCTTTCTTCTTCTTCTTCTTCTTCTTCTTCTTTTAAAAGAAGACTAAAAAGCCCCTATAAATAGGCGACTTCAGACAGTTTTAGACGGATGTAACTAGAATGTCACAAGACACTAACAGATGATATCCGACTAACCAGATCATAACAAACTCCGACTGATCAACAATCCGACTGAGTAGAATTCCGACTGAGCAAAGATACATATATCCGACTAAGCAACTATTAGGTAACTATTCGGTATTCTATCTGTAGTTCAACACATGGCACAGCCCGGTGGTTGATTTCAAGGAAATCGGACTTGAATTCACAATCCCTTGATCAGAAAATACTGGCCACATGACAAAATTTGATGCTGCTTCTTCAAATGTCAGGTACTACATCACTTTGCTGCTCAGCCTGCATCCCTTCAACAACTGGAACCTCCTTCAAAACTTCAGTCTTCTCTGCTGATTTATCTTCCACTGAAGTCTCCACTGGCTGCTCACTCTGACTTGCTGTTTGCACACTCAAATTTATAATAGGTACTTCCACCTGAACTTCTGGTTCCTGAAACACTTCCTCCACAGTCCTATCACTCTGAATCTTCACACTCTGCATCTTTTTCAGTTCCTGTACCTGCTGAATCCAGTACTCACGTTCTTTCTTCAATTGTCCAACCTCTTCTACCAATCTTGCCTCATGCTGAGTTACAAACCCTGTTTTCATAACATCATAGGGATAATTTATCATTGTAGACATCCTCTCCTTGATCATTCCCCAAGAATCCTGCATAGTGCTATGCATTTGTTGCTTCAGAATCTGTACATCCCCTTGTGCCATCAGCACTCCATTTACATCCAACTCTTCATTCATCAACATCTGTTTTTCCAGCACCTGTAAAGGCTGAAGTCTCAATGTCATCATTTCATTATCAACCTTCATTTCTGCATTATCTTTAGCCAATTTGTCCAACTCGGCGGATGTAACCCTATTATCCATTTTTGTTGTCCATTCCTTGAAGATTCCTAAAGACATCTTAACCTTAGCTATCTCCAATGCATGTTGTTCCAATAACTGAGCCTTTTCAGCAATATGCGTCACCTTTGTCTGCTTCAATTCCTCCTCAAGCTGCTTCATCTGTGCACTTTTAGCCTGGTAATCCTCTGAAGTTACTATCTCATTCACAAGATGCTGCTGCTCAATCTTCTCCTGCTGACTCTCAATGAAATACTGAAGTGCCTTCAGATACTGCTGAGCATTACTCACATCCTTCACAACAAACCCTGGTTGATTCACCACCTGTTCTCCAAATTCAAGTTTTGCAACTAACTTGCTTCCCCCCAATTCAAGTTTTGCAACTAACTTGCTTCCCCCCAATTCAAGTTTCCTCTTCTTGGACAGTGTAAAACTCTTCCCCAGCATCTTGGGTGTTTGTGAACCTGATGCATCAATCAAAGTCTGCACTTCTACACCCTCAACATACGGTTTTTTCTGAGCTCCATATATCACCTTGAAGGCCTCTGTCGGACTGTACCCAACTGTAAGCATGCTCTGATACAACTGCTTCTTGTCAGGCTCCAACTCATCACATTCCGACCCCTGCTCTACAACCTTCTCAGACTGCTGCTCTTTCTCTACTTTGCTGTATTTTTCTTTATCTGGCAACATAATCTCTCCCACTTCCACTTTCTGTGCATACTGAAACATTGCAGCTAAATAAGCACTCAACCTGCTATTTGATTGTGTCTTTCTCTTGTCCGACCCAAATATTTCTCCATGAATCTTGTCAAATAACCAATGTGCCCAGCTAACCGCCTCTCCTTTCTCTGCCCAAGACAATGGTGCATAATTTTCCTTCGACATGTAATCAAATTTTATAATAGAGCACATTCTTTCAAGATACCATCTGAGCTGTTCCCTCCTAGCATAGTTGACATTCCTTAACATATAATACTGTCTACCCCCTTCTCTGGGACCAAACTCCTTCTTCAAGGCTTCATCAAGACATTTTGGGATCACAGCATCCGAAACATAGGGTAGTTTAAATACTTCTGCAACCATTTCCACAGTAAGACTCACCTTTGAAGAAATTCCGCCTTTTGTTTTTCTGAGTATCTCCACCTGGCTTTTAGCATAGAAGTTATTCCTCCAGTCATCCCATGGCAAGCCTGCAAACTCCTGCAAACCGACTTGCTTCAACCATGTTGTATTCCCTGGTGCTGTCCCGTCTAGCTCTACTTTGAAATCGGTGTAGGGATCCATCAGCGACTGTGTAAGTTTGCCAGTAGACAACGGTGTAGGAACCTCGTCTTCTTCCTCAGCCGCACGCTCCTCTTCCTCAGAGCTGCTAACATCAACTCTCATCGTTGCTTCCTTCCTACGAAGCCTCTTCTTCAGAGCATCCCGCTGCTCGTCCTCCGCTGGTGGTTGCATGCCTGCAGAGCTCTTAGCTTTCGGCATAGTGAAAGGCGAGTGCAAGGAAAACGCAGAGAAAATGCGCGAGTGGTCTTGCATGGACGCTTGACAGAAAGGACCTCGCACACACTTGTACGCGCGAAAAGTGCGATCAAAATCTGGCTGCCTCGAAATGATACTCTCCTTAAGTGTCCACTCACCGCTCAAATCAAGGTACCATGCAAAATTGTTAAAATTTTCAAAAACTCCGACTCTCTGAGATCCGACCCAGCAAAATCCGACTGAGTCCGAATCCGATGCAGACCCATATCCCTGTATTGTCGGACTTTCTTCTGGATCCATTTTCACCTGTTCCACCTGTACCAATGCTGAACTCGCCCAATCCAAATGTGGTGGTTTTCCTTGAAACTTTTTCAACCTGAACCCATTAATTGGTTTCTCAACCCTAGTTCCAAAAACATCAGCCACAATAAAGGTTCCTTGTCCCAGATCTTCAACAATTTGATAAGGCCCTTTGTATCTCAGTGTTAGCTTACCAGGATGAGGTCCCAACCTGGAATTGTACACCATCACCCAATCACCAACCTGAAACACCTTAAATTTGACATTCATACTCACCCAAGCCTGTCTTCTTCTTTGAATCACCTCAGTGATGTAAGAACTGACTAATCTGTCCTCTTCCAACTGCATCAAATACCTGCTCCTGTACTTCACTGACAAACTTGGAGACATTTTCTCAGCAGTTACTCTTAAACTTGGTACCACAAATTCCATAGGCACAACTGCTTCTAATCCATATACCAACCTGAATGGTGTCATCCCTGTTGTAACTTTAAAAGCTGTTCTATGAGACCACAAAGCAGAGTCCAGCTTCAAGTCCCAATCTTTCTGGTTATCCTACACAATCTTCTTTAGGATCCTTACCAATGTCTTGTTGGTACTCTCAGCTTGTCCATTCGCCTGGGGATGATAAGCTGTAGACTTTTTGTGCATAATCATATGAGTTCTTGTCAGTTCAGAAATTACATCATTCAGAAAGTGAGTTCCCCTATCACTTACCAGTTCTACGGGACACCCAAACCTGGTCATGATATTGTGATACAAGAACTTTGCAACACTTGCAGCCTTGTTATCCTTCAGAGCTACAGCCTCAGCCCATTTTGTACAATAATCAGTAGCAACAAGGATATACCTGTTACCTCTTTGAGTTGTTGGTTTGACAGGTCCCACAAAATCAATTCCCCACTTCTGAAATGGTTCCAAAGGCAAAATAGGATGATCTGATATCCTATCTGAATTATCTGGCTGTCCAAGCTTTTGACAAATCACACATCTCTTGGCATATTCATGGGCATCTTTCAAAACTGTAGGCCACCACAAACCAGCCTGCAATATTTTCTGTCCTGTAATATCCCCTGAGAAATGTCCTCGAGGAAATGTCCTCCTGCTGTTCCTGAATGTGCTTCCTGAATTACTGCCTTCTGCTCATACTCAGGTACACATCTTCTTATCACCTGGTCAATTCCCTTTTTGTACAATGCTCCAGCAATCACTAAGAATGGTCTACTCTTCAAAGCAAACTTCCTTCTCTGATCTGGAGTAAATTTTACTGGCATAAATCCCTCAGTTAAAAATGTCAAAAACTGATCATACCAGGAATCCGACTCAGCAGCCTGAACTTCAAACAATGGGGCATCTGGTAGATCATCAATCACCCCACTTGGTGCTTCTCCAGTTTCCAACCTGCTAAAGTAATCAGCAATAGCATGCTCTTTTCCTGGAGTATGGACAATCACAAAGTCAAATTCCTGTAACAAAAGCATCCACCTGGCTAATCTTCCTGTCAACAATGGCTTCTTAATCAGATACAGCAGGGCTTGGTGATCCACATGAAATATTACCCTGTTCCCCAACAAATAATGCCTGAACTTATTCAAGGAATATACCATACCCAAAGCTTCTCTTTCAGTCTCACAGCATAATTCCTTTCTGCAGATGATAATATCCGACTGGCATAAAATACTGGCCTGTACCATCCTGTCACCCTCTCCTGCATCAGAATTGCCCCTAATGCTACATCTGAGGCATCAACAAAAATATGGAAAGGTAGAGTCCAATCTGGTGATTGACTGCAAAACTGGTGCAACAGCTACCATCTTCTTCAACAATTGAAATGCCTTCTCTTGAGGCTCAGCCCACACAAAAGCCACATCCTTCTTAGTTAAATGTGTCAATGGTGCACAAATATTGGCTAAATATCTGAGGTACCTGGCATGCCATTTGATCTCACCCACAAACCTCATTACTTCCTTCACATTGGTAGGAGACTTTGCTGTTTGAATAGCCTCAACCTTCTTCACATCAATTGCCATGCCTTCCTGTGAGATCACATGACCCAACAAAATCCCACTCTTCACAGCAATCACACTCTTGTAAGGGTTCAAGGCCAGTCTGAACTGCCTACACCTCTCCAAACACAACTTCAGATGCATCAGATGTAAGTCCTTCTTACCAAAAACAGAGAAATCATCAACAAATACTCTCATGAAGTCTTGTAAGTGTGGCTCAAAAACCTTATGTGCCACATAATTGAATGATGGTGGTCCATTTTTCAAACCAAAACTCATGACAGTAAAATCATATGCACCAAACTCAGTGATGAAAGCAGTTTTATGCTGATCCTCCTCAGCAACACTAATCTGATTGTAACCTGAAAAGCCATCCAGAAAGCTATACATTTCATGACCTGCTATACAGCATCTAACACTGCATCACAAAATGGCATTGGAAAAGGATCTGTTATGGTTGCTGCATTGAGTTTCTTGTAATCAACACATACTCTCAGCTTCCCATTTTTCTTAGGCACCACAATTATTGGAGATAACCATGTCACCTGGCTCACAGGTTTAATGAACCCTACTGCCAACAACTTATCTATTTCTTCCTTCACCTGCAATGCAAAATTCGGATTCATCCTATACCTTTGCTGCACCACTGGAACTGCATCTGTTCTTAAATTAATCCGATGCTGATGTAATGCAGGATCTATACCCTTCACCTGAGAATACTCCCAAGCAAAGACATCTATATAGTCCTGTAACAACTGCAAAAGATCCTCCAAAAATTGTCCTTCCACCTGCACACTTACTTTCACCATCCTTGGTTCTGCATCTGTACCCAAATTCAGTTCCTTAAGATCATCTTCTTTAACCCGACTGGACGTGCCATACTTCTTGTCATAAATCCTTACAGCCATCTCTCCTGCCTCCTTTTGCTCTTGTTCCATCTGTTCCTTGGTAGCAATCTCTGTTTTCTGTTCCAGCAACTGTCTGAACACTGTCCCTTCAATCTCTTGACCTGGCAAGAACTCAGACTCTTCCTGATTCTGATATTCCACAAGCTGCAATATTCTTTCTACATCAACATCAAATAGTGGCACCACTGTTGGATTAGCCATTAAAAACTGTTCCTCCTCATCATCTTCTATTTCTTCAGCAAGATTAATTGTCTGTGCAAACAATGGCTTTTCTTTAAGAGACATATTTCTCTTACCCTGCATGGTTACAATAATCTTCTTTTTCCCCTTGGTCAGAACCACCACATTCAATCCCCAATCCTGTTTAACTTTAGCCATTCTAAACCAAGGCCTACCCAGTAACATTTCATAAGGTGATAGTGATTCTGACATTCTGATTACCACAAAATTTACCAAGAATCCCATACCTGCAACTTCAATTTCCTGCTGCTTCAGAATTCCCAATGGTTGCACCCTGGTTTGATCTGCCATTTTCACCTGAAATGGTGCTGGGGCTAAACTTGCTGCACCCATTTCTTTGTATACAATTTCAGGGAGAATGTTAACCCCTGATCCTCCATCCAAAAGAACTTCATCAAACACCCTGCCTTGGTACTCAACCTTAATGACAGGAACCACAAAGTCAACATCTGCTGGATCAATGCTATTAACTGCTGGAACCAAAGTCGGATTATCTCCTGACTGCTGATCCTGAAGTCTTTTAAGCAATCTTTCCTTAAATGCTGGAACCAAAGCTAACAACTGATCTAATGACAATTGCAAGGGAGAATTTATGAGTACCTCAAACCAATCTTTGTCCCTTTCATCCTTCATCTTCACATGGCTTTCTGACTGATGCAGAACTAACTCTTCTTCATCCTCCAACTCCGATGCTTCTTGCTTGTCCTGATGCTTCAAAATTCTTCTTTGTACCTGGTCCCTGATGCCTTTTTGTTCCTTCCTTTCTGTTTAGACTTGGTAACAGCCAATACCTCAATATCCTCAATATCCTCAGTATGCTCTTTGCTTTGCTGCTCCTGTATTTTTGGACCTTGCGTTACCTGTACCTGTTCATCTGCTAATTGAATCATGATTACATTTGCTTGAGCTGCTGGTTGATTCTGTTGTTGCTGCTGCCCCTGCTGGTTATTCTGATTGTACCTAATCACTGGGACACCTCTTTCTTCTCTATGTTTCACCCATAAGGCACATCCTGGCTCTATCCAATGATCTGGTGCTGAACAATAAACACAAGGCATGACTCTTGCCTGTCTTCCTTCATTGTTTTCCTGTTCCCTCCATGGTGGTCTATCAGATCTTGCTCTCTGAAATCCTCCTCTGCCCCTAGTTGGAGCAGCCTGGTTTGCTGCAACCTCATCCCTGCCTCTACCTGCATAAGGTGTAGTCTGACCCCTGTTCTTGGGATTATACCAACATAAAGCTGTCTTATGCCCATCCTTGTCACAAATTTCACAGAACTTCTTTTCTTTTGGTGCTGCAACAGAATAACCTATCTTTCTCAATTTACTTACCAAATCCTCCTCTTTGGATTGCTTTGCTTTGGTCTTGTGCTTTTTCTTTGTCTTCACCTCTTCTTCCTCACTGTCGGATCCTGCTTCTGAATCCTCCTCCTCAGAATCTGATGCTGACTCTGGCTGGTCATCTGAATCCGAATCATTCTTTCTGGTGTGTTTGCCCTTGCCGCTTCCAAGTCTTTTCTCTACTCTAGCTGCTGCAATTACCAAATCATTAATTCCACCTGCAATATCAATGCTAGCCCCACTGCATTTTTCAGCCCACTTCTCAATCCTTTCAGAAAATAACCTGCCAGCATCTCATTGGTGGGTCTCTCATTTCCCTGTAACCTTTCAACCAGAATTCTGAATTTCTGAGCATAGTCCTCTACAAGCATCTTCTTCTGTCTGATGTCTCGGAGTTTTCTTAAAATGTCTGTTGGAGTCTTTTCCCTCCCGAATCTCTGTAAAAAGGCTGTTCTAAGATCATCATATGTTGGGAAGTGTGGTATCCCATATTGGCTAAACCAACTCATGGCCTTCCCTTCTAGAGTTGCTGCAAATTGCTGCAATTTAACTGCATCATTGTACAACACAGTATACCCATTTGCTTCCCATTTCGTCTCAAACTGAGCTACATGACAATCAGCATCCTCCTTAGATCCTCCGCTGAATTTAGCTGCTTTCACCCTAGGGTTGGGTAGTTGTTGAGCCATCGGATTTGACTGAGGTGGTTTCCTAGGTCTTTGCCTGGTAGCCCCCCTTAATGGGTTGAACTGAAGACTCCTTCTAACTCCTGCAGACCTTCCTGTCAGGATTAGGGCGCCTAGAAGTCCCCCCACTAGCCTCTTCTCTGCTGGTGCAACTGAACTTTCCCCCCCTTGGCCTACAACAATTTCTTCAGGGATTTGGTGTTCCTGATCATCTTCACCCTCGTCAGCATAATGAAACGGGTCAGGGTTACCAATTCGGGCCTGAGCCCTGGTATAGTAAACCCTTCCTACTCTTCTGTCCCCCTCTGACATTCATTTCCCTTCTCGTAACAGAACGGGACCAGCGGGATCGCCTATGTGTTTGGGGTTCTCAAACACAACACAACTAACTACTTCTGACACAGCAAAGACACCCCCATTAGGTAACACTAACTTCAATTCCCACATCAGGCTAAACACAAACAGAGCATAGAGAACACGGATTGAGCAGAGATTTGCTAAACAAGATAGAGAATAACAGAACAGAACTGAAATACCATGTTTGATTGATCAAGATGAATCGTACATTGCTTTCTTCTTCTTCTTCTTCTTCTTTTAAAAGACGACTACAAAGCCCCTATAAATAGGCGACTTCAGACAGTTTTAGACGGATGTAACTAGAATGTCACAAGACACTAACAGATGATATCTGACTAACCAGATCATAACAAACTCCGACTGATCAACAATCCGATTGAGTAGAATTCCGACTGAGCAAAGATACATATATCCGACTAAGCAACTATTAGGTAACTATTAGGTATTCTATCTGTAGTTCAACACTCTTTAAGAACAATGCTTAGATAAAAGAAGATTTTTACCTAGTGGTGGGGACACCAATTTGAAAGAGACAGGAGGATTTACTTAGATACTACCCCAGCTTGCGAGATGAGGACATCTCGAATCTTTTAAGTGCGGGAGATTGTAAGGTCCCTCCCAAGCCATGTATGTATGTGTCTCTTTTGATATAGATTTCAATAAGAAAAGAGAGTGTAATTAGAAAGAGTGAGACAATAAGGCTAGAAACATTAGAAAAGTGTTAGAATAAAAATATTAGCTCCAAATATCCTAAAAGAAATAAGAACATAAGAATAGTTCTATTAAGAGATAAGTATCCCCAAAAATAGAATTTCGATTTTAGGTGATAAGAGGTCATATTTAGAGTACTTTTACACATTTAGAGTCCATGCATACTAAAAATGTGGAAAAACAACGTGTTTCCAAAGATGGCGTGTTTGTGGCTATATACACACGTTTTTGCCTATTCTGCCTATGAAGGCTTATAGACCAGATGCTTTCCCGTTCTTTTGACTGGTTATATGACCATATTCTGAGTTTCTATCAGAGTTATGGCCGAAACAATTTGCTGTTTCTGTCAGGGTCTTTACATAGAGAAAACTGTGAGAAGACAGCAAGTAGCCTCAAGGTAATCCTAGAGTTTGAGATGCATATATCCCTTCATTCTTATCTAATATCTCAAAAAAGAAGCTTAGATTGCTATAGTCTTTCGGGAGGAAAAGACCAAAACTCCATAGCTTTTCTTTTAGAGAAAGAATAGTATGCCGTAGCCCTGTAAGAGAAGGCTATTTTGCCATAGATCTTAGAAAGAGAGAAGAGTCACAGTATGAGTAAGAGGAGATAAAGCTTGGAGATTATTGGATGATTTCAATCAAAAGATAAGGTATTAGAAGACTCTATTCTCATATGTCAAGTTCTAAAGCTCTTGTTAATACGAACAAAGACAACGATAAACGACAAATTTCTATAAGGTGTATACATATTTTGTTTTTCAATTATATATCATTCTTAGGGGTTGAGGTATGGCCCCGGCTTCTCTATTGATTGTTACAGTGATCTATTTGATTGATTTACCATTTAAAGTTTGTATTCTTTTAAACAACAGCATATGCCTTAATAAATAATGTCTTATCGCAATCTCAAGTTGAAATGCTAAAATCTGTGTGAGAAAAGGATTGTTTTCTTAAGAAGGTAACATGGATTCTAGTCCTATGGTTTAGTGAGTAAATGGATTGTTATCTTGGTTAAATTAAGGTACAGGTACAGCTCTCCCTGCCTTGATGTTGCCCGTTCTTGTGCTTGTATAGCCGGACGGCGGAGACGTTAGTAAGGCCCGAAGTTGGCCCATGGTATCCCTCATACCATTGGGAGAATGAGGTTTGCCAATTGAGGCGAGTGATTGTGATGCTGCCTAGTTCTGAGGGCCCAGGCTAGTGCGGTGAATTAGCCCACCCTAGTGCGCAGACATCCCTCTGAGGGGCGGGAGGATCGAGCGATGGAGCCTGAGAGGGCGACAGGCCGGCTTGAGTCCTCGCCAGCGCCGACGATGAGGTGTATGGTCCCGTAGGGTTTTGCCCAGCATGTAGAGGCTGGAAGGCCAAATTCTAGATCATCGACGGTATAAAGGAAAAGAATAAGAGAGTCGGTTTGGCTTGTATGAAATTGATTCATGTTTAAACTTTGTTTTTATAAATCTTGTCTTGGGTATGATTGTATTGTAGAAAAAGGCTATTTTAACAAACCTTGTGAAAAGGGCCTTAATTAAGGAACATGTTTATTTATGTTAAACAGTGTGGTAGGATTAATTAGAAAACAAATTGACGCGTGAGTAGGGTGGAAAGTGGGAGGATGGAATGCCCCGACGGCACCATCCTACGGACGGCGGGTGGACCCGATTAGTCGGGTAGCTTTCCAACAGATTAAGTGAAATCTCTACGCTAGATAAATAGGTTCTCGGCAACTCTGTTGCCCAATTTATGTGATCAATTACCCTACGGGTGATTTGATTTTAGAAGACCACGCTCCCCCTGCCTGCGGGATAGAACTAGGTCTTACCTATGAATCGTATCCTTGAATCTCTGTATGGTCAAGGTGTCGATGAGTAGGAAATTTTCTCTAAGATAAGACTTAGCGGACTATCTTAAGTGTTTCCCCTATTTGTGGAAGGGGGGAACCTTACAAGTGGTATCAGAGCTGATCTTAGTTCCTAGGGTTTGTTTTTCAAAGGATAACTCTCAAGGGATTAAAACAAGTGATTGTTTATCATATGAGGACGAATCAATCATCTCTACTGGCCATAGAAGTGATTTGAATATCCTCACATGTTGAGACAATCATCCTATGAAATTGTGCTTATATCTTGGGGGTGCACACGCAAGATATTTGTACAATAAATTTGAGAAATTAGATTGGGGAGAAAACCTTTTGTGAGAAAAAAACATAGGGTGATCAAATTAAGAAACTAGTGAGAGACTGAATAGAAGGATAGACTCTTTGTTCAGAGACATTTTCCGGACATATCTCATTAGTCTGCATATTATAAATTATTAAGATTATAACTCCATTAAGATTTGAATAGTTGACGTGTGAATCCCATCCATTGGACGCTTTACACTAGGACAATCATCCAAGATTTTGAACCCGTCTCTCAGACAAACATGGGTCTCGGATGTGTAATTCCTAGAGGATCATGCTTTTAGATGTGTTAATCCTTAGATACCAGATGTGTAATTCTCAAAAAAATGAGGATCGCAGATGTATTAATCCTGACTGCCTTCAAATGTGGTGCTATGATAAGTATTTGATAGTTTTGAACTTTTAATGGATACAATGAAAGAAGCAAGCTCACCCTTGCATGCGTCTAAAAATCGTAAGAAATGCTAAATTAGTTGGAAGCATTGTTGTCAATCTAACCATTGGAGCTAGAAAGTTAGAAGCATTGTTGTCAATCTAACCACTATTGGAGCTAGAATCACTTATGAGATGCCATGAAAGTACACCTTCATGAAAGGTTTTGTCCTCCAGGATTTCGAGAGGATAAAATGAATGAATTTCTGGAGCTAACCCGAGAAGGGAAGACCCTAAAAGAATATCACCAAACTTTTGCTAAACTTCTCCGATTTGCTCTAGAGATGGATGAGGTAACTCTTCTCCATCGATTCATTTGCAAGCTTAATCTTTCTTTGAATAACCTCATCAAGAATGTGAAACCATCCTCTATTTCAGAAGCCATAAGTATAGCTAGAGACTGTGATAAAGTTTTTTTTGTATAGAAAGTGTCGAGAAGGACATGAGTCCTTCTATGTTAATCAAGAAGAGGTCTCCTAATTCAAAGGGAACGTCAAGCCCACCCCTGGCTACAAGGAATCATGAGCTAGAGCAAAAATTAGGTCAAGAAATAGGGATAGCAGGGTTAAAGATAACCGAATTCAACAAGTATTTCTATGAGTAAATAGAAGAGGATTGGTGCAAGATTCGTGTGAAGTAATGTGCATGATGAATAGAGGTATTCTACAAGACGATACTAAGATTATGAAATTGCTATCATAGATTAGATTGCGTAAAGGATTGATTCCCTTATGTTTCTCCATGATAATTTATAAAGTACCATACTACATGGGGGTATAGAATAAGGAATTTGAAGGTTCATATCATATGAGAGGTATATGGATGCATGAAATTAGGATACTAAGGCCAATTAACTTTAGAATAGTAAAGACCTTTTGGAGGCACAATAAAACGAGCCAAGCACATGAAATAAAAGACTCTTTAAGAACAATGCTTAGATAAAAGAAGATTTTTACCTAGTGGTGGGGACACCAATTTGAAAGAGACAGGAGGATTTACTTAGATACTACCCCAGCTTGCGAGATGAGGACATCTCGAATCTTTTAAGTGCGGGAGATTGTAAGGTCCCTCCCAAGCCATGTATGTATGTGTCTCTTTTGATATAGATTTCAATAAGAAAAGAGAGTGTAATTAGATAGAGTGAGACAATAAGGCTAGAAACATTAGAAAAGTGTTAGAATAAAAATATTAGCTCCAAATATCCTAAAAGAAATAAGAACATAAGAATAGTTCTATTAAGAGATAAGTATCCCCAAAAATAGAATTTCGATTTTAGGTGATAAGAGGTCATATTTAGAGTACTTTTACACATTTAGAGTCCATGCATACTAAAAATGTGGAAAAACAACGTGTTTCCAAAGATGGCGTGTTTGTGGCTATATACACACGTTTTTGCCTATTCTGCCTATGAAGGCTTATAGACCAGATGCTTTCCCGTTCTTTTGACTGGTTATATGACCATATTCTGAGTTTCTATCAGAGTTATGGCCGAAACAATTTGCTGTTTCTGTCAGGGTCTTTACATAGAGAAAACTGTGAGAAGACAGCAAGTAGCCTCAAGGTAATCCTAGAGTTTGAGATGCATATATCCCTTCATTCTTATCTAATATCTCAAAAAAGAAGCTTAGATTGCTATAGTCTTTCGGAGGAAAAGACCAAAACTCCATAGCTTTTCTTTTAGAGAAAGAATAGTATGCCGTAGCCCTGTAAGAGAAGGCTATTTTACCATAGATCTTAGAAAGAGAGAAGAGTCACAGTATGAGTAAGAGGAGATAAAGCTTGGAGATTATTGGATGATTTCAATCAAAAGACAAGGTATTAGAAGACTCTTTTCTCATATGTCAAGTTCTAAAGCTCTTGTTAATACGAGCAAAGACAACGATAAACGACAAATTTTTATAAGGTATATACATATTTTATTTTTCAATTATATATCATTCTTAGGGGTTGAGGTATGGCCCCGGCTTCTCTATTGATTGTTACAGTGATCTATTTGATTGATTTACCATTTAAAGTTTGTATTCTTTTAAACAACAGCATATGCCTTAATAAATAATGTCTTATCGCAATCTCAAGTTGAAATGCTAAAATCTGTGTGAGAAAAGGATTGTTTTCTTAAGAAGGTAACATGGATTCTAGTCCTATGGTTTAGTGAGTAAATGGATTGTTATCTTGGTTAAATTAAGGTATAGGTACAGCTCTCCCTGCCTTGACGTTGCCCCGTTCTTGTGCTTGTATAGCCGGACGACGGAGACGTTAGTAAGGCCCGGAGTTGGCCCATGGTATCCCTCATACCATTGGGAGAATGAGGTTTGCCGATTGAGGCGAGTGATTGTGATGCTGCCTAGTTCTGAGGGCCCAGGCTAGTGCGGTGAATTAGCCCACCCTAGTGCGCAGACATCCCTCTGAGGGGCGGGAGGATCGAGCGATGGAGCCTGAGAGGGCGACAGGCCAGCTTGAGTCCTCGCCAGCGGCCGACGATGAGGTGTATGGTCCCGTAGGGTTTTGCCCAGCATGTAGAGGCTGGAAGGCCAAATTCTAGATCATCGACGGTATAAAGGAAAAGAATAAGAGAGTCGGTTTGGCTTGTATGAAATTGATTCATGTTTAAACTTTGTTTTTATAAATCTTGTCTTTGGTATGATTGTATTGTAGAAAAAGGCTATTTTAACAAACCTTGTGAAAAGGGTCTTAATTAAGGAACATGTTTATTTATGTTAAACAGTGTGGTAGGATTAATTAGAAAACAAATTGATGCGTGAGTAGGGTGGAAAGTGGGAGGATGGAATGCCCCGACGGCACCATCCTACGGACGGTGGGTGGACCCGATTAGTCGGGTAGCTTTCCAACAGATTAAGTGAAATCTCTACGCTAGATAAATAGGTTCTCGGCAACTCTATTCTAGAAGACTAGGCCAGCGGCCGTGCCTTGCATGGATGAGGAAAAAAGCATTGCCTCTAGAAATCAAGTCTTGTAGTTGCCCAATTTATGTGATCAATTACCCTACGGGTGATTTGATTTTAGAAGACCATGCTCCCCCTGCCTGCGGGATAGAACTAGGTCTTACCTATGAATCGTATCCTTGAATCTCTGTATGGTCAAGGTGTCGATGAGTAGGAAATTTTCTCTAAGATAAGACTTAGCAGACTATCTTAAGTGTTTCCCCTATTTGTGGAAGGGGGGAACCTTACAAGTGGTATCAGAGCTGATCTTAGTTCCTAGGATTTGTTTTTCAAAGGATAACTGTCAAGGGATTAAAACAAGTGATTGTTTATCATATGAGGACGAATCAATCATCTCTACTGGCCATAGAAGTGATTTGAATATCCTCACATGTTGAGACAATCATCCTATGAAATTGTGCTTATATCTTGGGGGTGCACACGCAAGATATTTGTACAATAAATTTGAGAAATTAGATTGGGGAGAAAACCTTTTGTGAGAAAAAAACATAGGGTGATCAAATTAAGAAACTAGTGAGAGACTGAATAGAAGGATAGACTCTTTGTTCAGAGACATTTTCCGGACATATCTCATTAGTCTGCATATTATAAATTATTAAGATTATAACTCCATTAAGATTTGAATAGTTGACGTGTGAATCCCATCCATTGGACGCTTTACACTAGGACAATCATCCAAGATTTTGAACCCGTCTCTCAGACAAACATGGGTCTCGGATGTGTAATTCCTAGAGGATCATGCTTTTAGATGTGTTAATCCTTAGATACCAGATGTGTAATTCTCAAAAAAATGAGGATCTCAGATGTATTAATCGTGACTGCCTTCAAATGTGGTGCTATGATAAGTATTTGATAGTTTTGAACTTTTAATGGATACAATGAAAGAAGCAAGCTCACCCTTGCATGCGTCTAAAAATCGTAAGAAATGCTAAATTAGTTGGAAGCATTGTTGTCAATCTAACCATTGGAGCTAGAAAGTTAGAAGCATTGTTGTCAATCTAACCACTGTTGGAGCTAGAATCACTTATGAGATGCCATGAAAGTACACCTTCATGAAAGGTTTTGTCCTCCAGGATTTCGAGAGGATAAAATGAATGAATTTCTGGAGCTAACCCGAGAAGGGAAGACCCTAAAAGAATATCACCAAACTTTTGTTAAACTTCTGCGATTTGCTCTAGAGATGGATGAGGTAACTCTTCTCCATCGATTCATTTGGAAGCTTAATCTATCTTTGAATAACCTCATCAAGAATGTGAAACCATCCTCTATTTCAGAAGCCATAAGTATAGCTAGAGACTGTGATAAAGTTTTTTTTGTATAGAAAGTGTCGAGAAGGACATGAGTCCTTCTATGTTAATCAAGAAGAGGTCTCCTAATTCAAAGGGAACGTCAAGCCCACCCCTGGCTACAAGGAATCATGAGCTAGAGAAAAAATTAGGTCAAGAAATAGATCAACAAGTATTTCTATGAGTAAATAGAAGAGGATTGGTGCAAGATTCGTGTGAAGTAATGTGCATGATGAATAGAGGTATTCTACAAGACGATACTAAGATTATGAAATTGCTATCATAGGTTAGATTGCGTAAAGGATTGATTCCCTTATGTTTCTCCATGATAATTTATTAAGTACCATACTACATGGGGGTATAGAATAAGGAATTCGAAGGTTCATATCATATGAGAGGTATATGGATGCATGAAATTAGGATAATAAGGCCAATTAACTTTAGAATAGTAAAGACCTTTTGGAGGCACAATAAAACGAGCCAAGCACATGAAATAAAAGACTCTTTAAGAACAATGCTTAGATAAAAGAAGATTTTTACCTAGTGGTGGGGACACCAATTTGAAAGAGACAGGAGGATTTACTTAGATACTACCCCAGCTTGCGAGATGAGGACATCTCGAATCTTTTAAGTGCGGGAGATTGTAAGGTCCCTCCCAAGCCATGTATGTATGTGTCTCTTTTGATATAGATTTCAATAAGAAAAGAGAGTGTAATTAGAAAGAGTGAGACAATAAGGCTAGAAACATTAGAAAAGTGTTAGAATAAAAATATTAGCTCCAAATATCCTAAAAGAAATAAGAACATAAGAATAGTTCTATTAAGAGATAAGTATCCCCAAAAATAGAATTTCGATTTTAGGTGATAAGAGGTCATATTTAGAGTACTTTTACACATTTAGAGTCCATGCATACTAAAAATGTGGAAAAACAACGTGTTTCCAAAGATGGCGTGTTTGTGGCTATATACACACGTTTTTGCCTATTCTGCCTATGAAGGCTTATAGACCAGATGCTTTCCCGTTCTTTTGACTGGTTATATGACCATATTCTGAGTTTCTATCAGAGTTATGGCCGAAACAATTTGCTGTTTCTGTCAGGGTCTTTACATAGAGAAAACTGTGAGAAGACAGCAAGTAGCCTCAAGGTAATCCTAGAGTTTGAGATGCATATATCCCTTCATTCTTATCTAATATCTCAAAAAAGAAGCTTAGATTGCTATAGTCTTTCGGGAGGAAAAGACCAAAACTCCATAGCTTTTCTTTTAGAGAAAGAATAGTATGCCGTAGCCCTGTAAGAGAAGGCTATTTTACCATAGATCTTAGAAAGAGAGAAGAGTCACAGTATGAGTAAGAGGAGATAAAGCTTGGAGATTATTGGATGATTTTAATCAAAAGACAAGGTATTAGAAGACTCGATTCTCATATGTCAAGTTCTAAAGCTCTTGTTAATACGAGCAAAGACAACGATAAACGACAAATTTTTATAAGGTATATACATATTTTATTTTTCAATTATATATCATTCTTAGGGGTTGAGGTATGGCCCCGGCTTCTCTATTGATTGTTACAGTGATCTATTTGATTGATTTACCATTTAAAGTTTGTATTCTTTTAAACAACAGCATATGCCTTAATAAATAATGTCTTATCGCAATCTCAAGTTGAAATGCTAAAATCTGTGTGAGAAAAGGATTGTTTTCTTAAGAAGGTAACATGGATTCTAGTCCTATGGTTTAGTGAGTAAATGGATTGTTATCTTGGTTAAATTATGGTATAGGTACAGCTCTCCCTGCCTTGACGTTGCCCCGTTCTTGTGCTTGTATAGTCGGACGACAGAGACGTTAGTAAGGCCCGGAGTTGGCCCATGGTATCCCTCATACCATTGGGAGAATGAGGTTTGCCGATTGAGGCGAGTGATTGTGATGCTGCCTAGTTCTGAGGGCCCAGGCTAGTGCGGTGAATTAGCCCACCCTAGTGCGCAGACATCCCTCTGAGGGGCGGGAGGATCGAGCGATGGAGCCTGAGAGGGCGACAGGCCGGCTTGAGTCCTCGCCAGCGGCGGCCGACGATGAGGTGTATGGTCCCGTAGGGTTTTGCCCAGCATGTAGAGGCTGGAAGGCCAAATTCTAGATCATCGACGGTATAAAGGAAAAGAATAAGAGAGTCGGTTTGGCTTGTATGAAATTGATTCATGTTTAAACTTTGTTTTTATAAATCTTGTCTTTGGTATGATTGTATTGTAGAAAAAGGCTATTTTAACAAACCTTGTGAAAAGGGTCTTAATTAAGGAACATGTTTATTTATGTTAAATAGTGTGGTAGGATTAATTAGAAAACAAATTGACGCGTGAGTAGGGTGGAAAGTGGGAGGATGGAATGCCCCGACGGCACCATCCTACGGACGGCGGGTGGACCCGATTAGTCGGGTAGCTTTCCAACAGATTAAGTGAAATCTCTACGCTAGATAAATAGGTTCTCGGCAACTCTATTCTAGAAGACTAGGCCAGCGGCCGTGCCTTGCATGGATGAGGAAAAAAGCATTGCCTCTAGAAATCAAGTCTTGTAGTTGCCCAATTTATGTGATCAATTACCCTACGGGTGATTTGATTTTAGAAGACCACGCTCCCCCTGCCTGCGGGATAGAACTAGGTCTTACCTATGAATCGTATCCTTGAATCTCTGTATGGTCAAGGTGTCGATGAGTAGGAAATTTTCTCTAAGATAAGACTTAGCGGACTATCTTAAGTGTTTCCCCTATTTGTGGAAGGGGGGAACCTTACAAGTGGTATCAGAGCTGATCTTAGTTCCTAGGATTTGTTTTCCAAAGGATAACTGTCAAGGGATTAAAACAAGTGATTGTTTATCATATGAGGACGAATCAATCATCTCTACTGGCCATAGAAGTGATTTGAATATCCTCACATGTTGAGACAATCATCCTATGAAATTGTGCTTATATCTTGGGGGTGCACACGCAAGATATTTGTACAATAAATTTGAGAAATTAGATTGGGGAGAAAACCTTTTGTGAGAAAAAAACATAGGGTGATCAAATTAAGAAACTAGTGAGAGACTGAATAGAAGGATAGACTCTTTGTTCAGAGACATTTTTCGGACATATCTCATTAGTCTGCATATTATAAATTATTAAGATTATAACTCCATTAAGATTTGAATAGTTGACGTGTGAATCCCATCCATTGGACGCTTTACACTAGGACAATCATCCAAGATTTTGAACCCGTCTCTCAGACAAACATGGGTCTCGGATGTGTAATTCCTAGAGGATCATGCTTTTAGATGTGTTAATCCTTAGATACCAGATGTGTAATTCTCAAAAAAATGAGGATCTCAGATGTATTAATCGTGACTGCCTTCAAATGTGGTGCTATGATAAGTATTTGATAGTTTTGAACTTTTAATGGATACAATGAAAGAAGCAAGCTCACCCTTGCATGCGTCTAAAAATCGTAAGAAATGCTAAATTAGTTGGAAGCATTGTTTTCAATCTAACCATTGGAGCTAGAAAGTTAGAAGCATTGTTGTCAATCTAACCACTATTGGAGCTAGAATCACTTATGAGATGCCATGAAAGTACACCTTCATGAAAGGTTTTGTCCTCCAGGATTTCGAGAGGATAAAATGACTGAATTTCTGGAGCTAACCCGAGAAGGGAAGACCCTAAAAGAATATCACCAAACTTTTGTTAAACTTCTGCGGTTTGCTCTAGAGATGGATGAGGTAACTCTTCTCCATCGATTCATTTGGAAGCTTAATCTATCTTTGAATAACCTCATCAAGAATGTGAAACCATCCTCTATTTCAGAAGCCATAAGTATAGCTAGAGACTGTGATAAAGTTTTTTTTGTATAGAAAGTGTCGAGAAGGACATGAGTCCTTCTATGTTAATCAAGAAGAGGTCTCCTAATTCAAAGGGAACGTCAAGCCCACCCCTGGCTACAAGGAATCATGAGCTAGAGAAAAAATTAGGTCAAGAAATAGGGATAGCAGGGTTAAAGATAACCGAATTCAACAAGTATTTCTATGAGTAAATAGAAGAGGATTGGTGCAAGATTCGTGTGAAGTAATGTGCATGATGAATAGAGGTATTCTACAAGACGATACTAAGATTATGAAATTGCTATCATAGGTTAGATTGCGTAAAGGATTGATTCCCTTATGTTTCTCCATGATAATTTATTAAGTACCATACTACATGGGGGTATAGAATAAGGAATTCGAAGGTTCATATCATATGAGAGGTATATGGATGCATGAAATTAGGATAATAAGGCCAATTAACTTTAGAATAGTAAAGACCTTTTGGAGGCACAATAAAACGAGCCAAGCACATGAAATAAAAGACTCTTTAAGAACAATGCTTAGATAAAAGAAGATTTTTACCTAGTGGTGGGGACACCAATTTGAAAGAGACAGGAGGATTTACTTAGATACTACCCCAGCTTGCGAGATGAGGACATCTCGAATCTTTTAAGTGCGGGAGATTGTAAGGTCCCTCCCAAGCCATGTATGTATGTGTCTCTTTTGATATAGATTTCAATAAGAAAAGAGAGTGTAATTAGAAAGAGTGAGACAATAAGGCTAGAAACATTAGAAAAGTATTAGAATAAAAATATTAGCTCCAAATATCCTAAAAGAAATAAGAACATAAGAATAGTTCTATTAAGAGATAAGTATCCCCAAAAATAGAATTTCGATTTTAGGTGATAAGAGGTCATATTTAGAGTACTTTTACACATTTAGAGTCCATGCATACTAAAAATGTGGAAAAACAACGTGTTTCCAAAGATGGCGTGTTTGTGGCTATATACACACGTTTTTGCCTATTCTGCCTATTAAGGCTTATAGACCAGATGCTTTCCCGTTCTTTTGACTGGTTATATGACCATATTCTGAGTTTCTATCAGAGTTATGGCCGAAACAATTTGCTGTTTCTGTCAGGGTCTTTACATAGAGAAAACTGTGAGAAGACAGCAAGTAGCCTCAAGGTAATCCTAGAGTTTGAGATGCATATATCCCTTCATTCTTATCTAATATCTCAAAAAAGAAGCTTAGATTGCTATAGTCT
The DNA here is from genome assembly GCF_041138505.1 of Cibotium barometz. NCBI lineage: Eukaryota > Viridiplantae > Streptophyta > Polypodiopsida > Cyatheales > Cibotiaceae > Cibotium > Cibotium barometz. Next base: position 37,530,040 of record NC_141091.1, read on the forward strand.
TTCGGAGGAAAAGACCAAAACTCCATAGCTTTTCTTTTAGAGAAAGAATAGTATGCCGTAGCCCTGTAAGAGAAGGCTATTTTACCATAGATCTTAGAAAGAGAGAAGAGTCACAGTATGAGTAAGAGGAGATAAAGCTTGGAGATTATTGGATGATTTCAATCAAAAGACAAGGTATTAGAAGACTCTTTTCTCATATGTCAAGTTCTAAAGCTCTTGTTAATACGAGCAAAGACAACGATAAACGACAAATTTTTATAAGGTATATACATATTTTATTTTTCAATTATATATCATTCTTAGGGGTTGAGGTATGGCCCCGGCTTCTCTATTGATTGTTACAGTGATCTATTTGATTGATTTACCATTTAAAGTTTGTATTCTTTTAAACAACAGCATATGCCTTAATAAATAATGTCTTATCGCAATCTCAAGTTGAAATGCTAAAATCTGTGTGAGAAAAGGATTGTTTTCTTAAGAAGGTAACATGGATTCTAGTCCTATGGTTTAGTGAGTAAATGGATTGTTATCTTGGTTAAATTAAGGTATAGGTACAGCTCTCCCTGCCTTGACGTTGCCCCGTTCTTGTGCTTGTATAGTCGGACGACGGAGACGTTAGTAAGGCCCGGAGTTGGCCCATGGTATCCCTCATACCATTGGGAGAATGAGGTTTGCCGATTGAGGCGAGTGATTGTGATGCTGCCTAGTTCTGAGGGCCCAGGCTAGTGCGGTGAATTAGCCCACCCTAGTGCGCAGACATCCCTCTGAGGGGCGGGAGGATCGAGCGATGGAGCCTGAGAGGGCGACAGGCCGGCTTGAGTCCTCGCCAGCGACCGACGATGAGGTGTATGGTCCCGTAGGGTTTTGCCCAGTATGTAGAGGCTGGAAGGCCAAATTCTAAATCATCGACGGTATAAAGGAAAAGAATAAGAGAGTCGGTTTGGCTTGTATGAAATTGATTCATGTTTAAACTTTGTTTTTATAAATCTTGTCTTTGGTATGATTGTATTGTAGAAAAAGGCTATTTTAACAAACCTTGTGAAAAGGGCCTTAATTAAGGAACATGTTTATTTATGTTAAACAGTGTGGTAGGATTAATTAGAAAACAAATTGACGCGTGAGTAGGGTGGAAAGTGGGAGGATGGAATGCCCCGACGGCACCATCCTACGGACGGCGGGTGGACCCGATTAGTCGGGTAGCTTTCCAACAGATTAAGTGAAATCTCTATGCTAGATAAATAGGTTCTCGGCAACTCTATTCTAGAAGACTAGGCCAGCGGCCGTGCCTTGCATGGATGAGGAAAAAAGCATTGCCTCTAGAAATCAAGTCTTGTAGTTGCCCAATTTATGTGATCAATTACCCTACGGGTGATTTGATTTTAGAAGACCACGCTCCCCCTGCCTGCGGGATAGAACTAGGTCTTACCTATGAATCGTATCCTTGAATCTCTGTATGGTCAAGGTGTCGATGAGTAGGAAATTTTCTCTAAGATAAGACTTAGCGGACTATCTTAAGTGTTTCCCCTATTTGTGGAAGGGGGGAACCTTACAAGTGGTATCAGAGCTGATCTTAGTTCCTAGGATTTGTTTTTCAAAGGATAACTGTCAAGGGATTAAAACAAGTGATTGTTTATCATATGAGGACGAATCAATCATCTCTACTGGCCATAGAAGTGATTTGAATATCCTCACATGTTGAGACAATCATCCTATGAAATTGTGCTTATATCTTGGGGGTGCACATGCAAGATATTTGTACAATAAATTTGAGAAATTAGATTGGGGAGAAAACCTTTTGTGAGAAAAAAACATAGGGTGATCAAATTAAGAAACTAGTGAGAGACTGAATAGAAGGATAGACTCTTTGTTCAGAGACATTTTCCGGACATATCTCATTAGTCTGCATATTATAAATTATTAAGATTATAACTCCATTAAGATTTGAATAGTTGGCGTGTGAATCCCATCCATTGGACGCTTTACACTAGGACAATCATCCAAGATTTTGAACCCGTCTCTCAGACAAACATGGGTCTCGGATGTGTAATTCCTAGAGGATCATGCTTTTAGATGTGTTAATCCTTAGATACCAGATGTGTAATTCTCAAAAAAATGAGGATCTCAGATGTATTAATCCTGACTGCCTTCAAATGTGGTGCTATGATAAGTATTTGATAGTTTTGAACTTTTAATGGATACAATGAAAGAAGCAAGCTCACCCTTGCATGCGTCTAAAAATCGTAAGAAATGCTAAATTAGTTGGAAGCATTGTTTTCAATCTAACCATTGGAGCTAGAAAGTTAGAAGCATTGTTGTCAATCTAACCACTATTGGAGCTAGAATCACTTATGAGATGCCATGAAAGTACACCTTCATGAAAGGTTTTGTCCTCCAGGATTTCGAGAGGATAAAATGACTGAATTTCTGGAGCTAACCTGAGAAGGGAAGACCCTAAAAGAATATCACCAAACTTTTGTTAAACTTCTCCGATTTGCTCTAGAGATGGATGAGGTAACTCTTCTCCATCGATTCATTTGGAAGCTTAATCTATCTTTGAATAACCTCATCAAGAATGTGAAACCATCCTCTATTTCAGAAGCCATAAGTATAGCTAGAGACTGTGATAAAGTTTTTTTTGTATAGAAAGTGTCGAGAAGGACATGAGTCCTTCTATGTTAATCAAGAAGAGGTCTCCTAATTCAAAGGGAACGTCAAGCCCACCCCTGGCTACAAGGAATCATGAGCTAGAGAAAAAATTAGGTCAAGAAATAGGGATAGCAGGGTTAAAGATAACCGAATTCAACAAGTATTTCTATGAGTAAATAGAAGAGGATTGGTGCAAGATTCATGTGAAGTAATGTGCATGATGAATAGAGGTATTCTACAAGACGATACTAAGATTATGAAATTGCTATCATAGGTTAGATTGCGTAAAGGATTGATTCCCTTATGTTTCTCCATGATAATTTATTAAGTACCATACTACATGGGGGTATAGAATAAGGAATTCGAAGGTTCATATCATATGAGAGGTATATGGATGCATGAAATTAGGATAATAAGGCCAATTAACTTTAGAATAGTAAAGACCTTTTGGAGGCACAATAAAACGAGCCAAGCACATGAAATAAAAGACTCTTTAAGAACAATGCTTAGATAAAAGAAGATTTTTACCTAGTGGTGGGGACACCAATTTGAAAGAGACAGGAGGATTTACTTAGATACTACCCCAGCTTGCGAGATGAGGACATCTCGAATCTTTTAAGTGCGGGAGATTGTAAGGTCCCTCCCAAGCCATGTATGTATGTGTCTCTTTTGATATAGATTTCAATAAGAAAAGAGAGTGTAATTAGAAAGAGTGAGACAATAAGGCTAGAAACATTAGAAAAGTATTAGAATAAAAATATTAGCTCCAAATATCCTAAAAGAAATAAGAACATAAGAATAGTTCTATTAAGAGATAAGTATCCCCAAAAATAGAATTTCGATTTTAGGTGATAAGAGGTCATATTTAGAGTACTTTTACACATTTAGAGTCCATGCATACTAAAAATGTGGAAAAACAACGTGTTTCCAAAGATGGCGTGTTTGTGGCTATATACACACGTTTTTGCCTATTCTGCCTATTAAGGCTTATAGACCAGATGCTTTCCCGTTCTTTTGACTGGTTATATGACCATATTCTGAGTTTCTATCAGAGTTATGGCCGAAACAATTTGCTGTTTCTGTCAGGGTCTTTACATAGAGAAAACTGTGAGAAGACAGCAAGTAGCCTCAAGGTAATCCTAGAGTTTGAGATGCATATATCCCTTCATTCTTATCTAATATCTCAAAAAAGAAGCTTAGATTGCTATAGTCTTTCGGAGGAAAAGACCAAAACTCCATAGCTTTTCTTTTAGAGAAAGAATAGTATGCCGTAGCCCTGTAAGAGAAGGCTATTTTACCATAGATCTTAGAAAGAGAGAAGAGTCACAGTATGAGTAAGAGGAGATAAAGCTTGGAGATTATTGGATGATTTCAATCAAAAGACAAGGTATTAGAAGACTCTTTTCTCATATGTCAAGTTCTAAAGCTCTTGTTAATACGAGCAAAGACAACGATAAACGACAAATTTTTATAAGGTATATACATATTTTATTTTTCAATTATATATCATTCTTAGGGGTTGAGGTATGGCCCCGGCTTCTCTATTGATTGTTACAGTGATCTATTTGATTGATTTACCATTTAAAGTTTGTATTCTTTTAAACAACAGCATATGCCTTAATAAATAATGTCTTATCGCAATCTCAAGTTGAAATGCTAAAATCTGTGTGAGAAAAGGATTGTTTTCTTAAGAAGGTAACATGGATTCTAGTCCTATGGTTTAGTGAGTAAATGGATTGTTATCTTGGTTAAATTAAGGTATAGGTACAGCTCTCCCTGCCTTGACGTTGCCCCGTTCTTGTGCTTGTATAGCCGGACGACGGAGATGTTAGTAAGGCCCGGAGTTGGCCCATGGTATCCCTCATACCATTGGGAGAATGAGGTTTGCCGATTGAGGCGAGTGATTGTGATGCTGCCTAGTTCTGAGTGCCCAGGCTAGTGCGGTGAATTAGCCCACCCTAGTGCGCAGACATCCCTCTGAGGGGCGGGAGGATCGAGCGATAGAGCCTGAGAGGGCGACAGGCCGGCTTGAATCCTCGCCAGCGGCGGCCGACGAGGAGGTGTATGGTCCCGTAGGGTTTTGCCCAGCATGTAGAGGCTGGAAGGCCAAATTCTAGATCATCGACGGTATAAAGGAAAAGAATAAGAGAGTCGGTTGGCTTGTATGAAATTGACTCATGTTTAAACTTTGTTTTTATAAATCTTGTCTTTGGTATGATTGTATTGTAGAAAAAGGCTATTTTAACAAACCTTGTGAAAAGGGTCTTAATTAAGGAACATGTTTATTTATGTTAAACAGTGTGGTAGGATTAATTAGAAAACAAATTGACGCGTGAGTAGGGTGGAAAGTGGGAGGATGGAATGCCCCGACGGCACCATCCTACGGACGGCGGGTGGACCCGATTAGTCGGGTAGCTTTCCAACAGATTAAGTGAAATCTCTACGCTAGATAAATAGGTTCTCGGCAACTCTATTCTAGAAGACTAGGCCAGCGGCCGTGCCTTGCATGGATGAGGAAAAAAGCATTGCCTCTAGAAATCAAGTCTTGTAGTTGCCCAATTTATGTGATCAATTACCCTACGGGTGATTTGATTTTAGAAGACCACGCTCCCCCTGCCTGCGGGATAGAACTAGGTCTTACCTATGAATCGTATCCTTGAATCTCTGTATGGTCAAGGTGTCGATGAGTAGGAAATTTTCTCTAAGATAAGACTTAGCGGACTATCTTAAGTGTTTCCCCTATTTGTGGAAGGGGGGAACCTTACAAGTGGTATCAGAGCTGATCTTAGTTCCTAGGATTTGTTTTTCAAAGGATAACTATCAAGGGATTAAAACAAGTGATTGTTTATCATATGAGGACGAATCAATCATCTCTACTGGCCATAGAAGTGATTTGAATATCCTCACATGTTGAGACAATCATCCTATGAAATTGTGCTTATATCTTGGGGGTGCACACGCAAGATATTTGTACAATAAATTTGAGAAATTAGATTGGGGAGAAAACCTTTTGTGAGAAAAAAACATAGGGTGATCAAATTAAGAAACTAGTGAGAGACTGAATAGAAGGATAGACTCTTTGTTCAGAGACATTTTCCGGACATATCTCATTAGTCTGCATATTATAAATTATTAAGATTATAACTCCATTAAGATTTGAATAGTTGACGTGTGAATCCCATCCATTGGACGCTTTACACTAGGACAATCATCCAAGATTTTGAACCCGTCTCTCAGACAAACATGGGTCTCGGATGTGTAATTCCTAGAGGATCATGCTTTTAGATGTGTTAATCCTTAGATACCAGATGTGTAATTCTCAAAAAAATGAGGATCTCAGATGTATTAATCCTGACTGCCTTCAAATGTGGTGCTATGATAAGTATTTGATAGTTTTGAACTTTTAATGGATACAATGAAAGAAGCAAGCTCACCCTTGCATGCGTCTAAAAATCGTAAGAAATGCTAAATTAGTTGGAAGCATTGTTGTCAATCTAACCATTGGAGCTAGAAAGTTAGAAGCATTGTTGTCAATCTAACCACTTTTGGAGCTAGAATCACTTATGAGATGCCATGAAAGTACACCTTCATGAAAGGTTTTGTCCTCCAGGATTTCGAGAGGATAAAATGAATGAATTTCTGGAGCTAACCCGAGAAGGGAAGACCCTAAAAGAATATCACCAAACTTTTGTTAAACTTCTCCGATTTGCTCTAGAGATGGATGAGGTAACTCTTCTCCATCGATTCATTTGGAAGCTTAATCTATATTTGAATAACCTCATCAAGAATGTGAAACCATCCTCTATTTCAGAAGCCATAAGTATAGCTAGAGACTGTGATAAAGTTTTTTTTGTATAGAAAGTGTCGAGAAGGACATGAGTCCTTCTATGTTAATCAAGAAGAGGTCTCCTAATTCAAAGGGAACGTCAAGCCCACCCCTGGCTACAAGGAATCATGAGCTAGAGAAAAAATTAGGTCAAGAAATAGGGATAGCAGGGTTAAAGATAACCGAATTCAACAAGTATTTCTATGAGTAAATAGAAGAGGATTGGTGCAAGATTCGTGTGAAGTAATGTGCATGATGAATAGAGGTATTCTACAAGACGATACTAAGATTATGAAATTGCTATCATAGGTTAGATTGCGTAAAGGATTGATTCCCTTATGTTTCTCCATGATAATTTATTAAGTACCATACTACATGGGGGTATAGAATAAGAAATTCGAAGGTTCATATCATATGAGAGGTATATGGATGCATGAAATTAGGATAATAAGGCCAATTAACTTTAGAATAGTAAAGACCTTTTGGAGGCACAATAAAACGAGCCAAGCACATGAAATAAAAGACTCTTTAAGAACAATGCTTAGATAAAAGAAGATTTTTACCTAGTGGTGGGGACACCAATTTGAAAGAGACAGGAGGATTTACTTAGATACTACCCCAGCTTGCGAGATGAGGACATCTCGAATCTTTTAAGTGCGGGAGATTGTAAGGTCCCTCCCAAGCCATGTATGTATGTGTCTCTTTTGATATAGATTTCAATAAGAAAAGAGAGTGTAATTAGAAAGAGTGAGACAATAAGGCTAGAAACATTAGAAAAGTATTAGAATAAAAATATTAGCTCCAAATATCCTAAAAGAAATAAGAACATAAGAATAGTTCTATTAAGAGATAAGTATCCCCAAAAATAGAATTTCGATTTTAGGTGATAAGAGGTCATATTTAGAGTACTTTTACACATTTAGAGTCCATGCATACTAAAAATGTGGAAAAACAACGTGTTTCCAAAGATGGCGTGTTTGTGGCTATATACACACGTTTTTGCCTATTCTGCCTATTAAGGCTTATAGACCAGATGCTTTCCCGTTCTTTTGACTGGTTATATGACCATATTCTGAGTTTCTATCAGAGTTATGGCCGAAACAATTTGCTGTTTCTGTCAGGGTCTTTACATAGAGAAAACTGTGAGAAGACAGCAAGTAGCCTCAAGGTAATCCTAGAGTTTGAGATGCATATATCCCTTCATTCTTATCTAATATCTCAAAAAAGAAGCTTAGATTGCTATAGTCTTTCGGAGGAAAAGACCAAAACTCCATAGCTTTTCTTTTAGAGAAAGAATAGTATGCCGTAGCCCTGTAAGAGAAGGCTATTTTACCATAGATCTTAGAAAGAGAGAAGAGTCACAGTATGAGTAAGAGGAGATAAAGCTTGGAGATTATTGGATGATTTCAATCAAAAGACAAGGTATTAGAAGACTCTTTTCTCATATGTCAAGTTCTAAAGCTCTTGTTAATACGAGCAAAGACAACGATAAACGACAAATTTTTATAAGGTATATACATATTTTATTTTTTAATTATATATCATTCTTAGGGGTTGAGGTATGGCCCCGGCTTCTCTATTGATTGTTACAGTGATCTATTTGATTGATTTACCATTTAAAGTTTGTATTCTTTTAAACAACAGCATATGCCTTAATAAATAATGTCTTATCGCAATCTCAAGTTGAAATGCTAAAATCTGTGTGAGAAAAGGATTGTTTTCTTAAGAAGGTAACATGGATTCTAGTCCTATGGTTTAGTGAGTAAATGGATTGTTATCTTGGTTAAATTAAGGTATAGGTACAGCTCTCCCTGCCTTGACGTTGCCCCGTTCTTGTGCTTGTATAGCCGGACGACGGAGATGTTAGTAAGGCCCAGAGTTGGCCCATGGTATCCCTCATACCATTGGGAGAATGAGGTTTGCCGATTGAGGCGAGTGATTGTGATGCTGCCTAGTTCTGAGGGCCCAGGCTAGTGCGGTGAATTAGCCCACCCTAGTGCGCAGACATCCCTCTGAGGGGCGGGAGGATCGAGCGATGGAGCCTGAGAGGGCGACAGGCCGGCTTGAATCCTCGCCAGCGGCGGCCGACGATGAGGTGTATGGTCCCGTAGGGTTTTGCCCAGCATGTAGAGGCTGGAAGGCCAAATTCTAGATCATCGACGGTATAAAGGAAAAGAATAAGAGAGTCGGTTTGGCTTGTATGAAATTGATTCATGTTTAAACTTTGTTTTTATAAATCTTGTCTTTGGTATGATTGTATTGTAGAAAAAGGCTATTTTAACAAACCTTGTGAAAAGGGTCTTAATTAAGGAACATGTTTATTTATGTTAAACAGTGTGGTAGGATTAATTGGAAAACAAATTGATGCGTGAGTAGGGTGGAAAGTGGGAGGATGGAATGCCCCGACGGCACCATCCTACGGACGGCGGGTGGACTCGATTAGTCGGGTAGCTTTCCAACAGATTACGTGAAATCTCTACGCTAGATAAATAGGTTCTCGGCAACTCTATTCTAGAAGACTAGGCCAGCGGCCGTGCCTTGCATGGATGAGGAAAAAAGCATTGCCTCTAGAAATCAAGTCTTGTAGTTGCCCAATTTATGTGATCAATTACCCTACGGGTGATTTGATTTTAGAAGACCACGCTCCCCCTGCCTGCGGGATAGAACTAGGTCTTACCTATGAATCGTATCCTTGAATCTCTGTATGGTCAAGGTGTCGATGAGTAGGAAATTTTCTCTAAGATAAGACTTAGCGGACTATCTTAAGTGTTTCCCCTATTTGTGGAAGGGGGGAACCTTACAAGTGGTATCAGAGCTGATCTTAGTTCCTAGGATTTGTTTTTCAAAGGATAACTGTCAAGGGATTAAAACAAGTGATTGTTTATCATATGAGGACGAATCAATCATCTCTACTGGCCATAGAAGTGATTTGAATATCCTCACATGTTGAGACAATCATCCTATGAAATTGTGCTTATATCTTGGGGGTGCACACGCAAGATATTTGTACAATAAATTTGAGAAATTAGATTGGGGAGAAAACCTTTTGTGAGAAAAAAACATAGGGTGATCAAATTAAGAAACTAGTGAGAGACTGAATAGAAGGATAGACTCTTTGTTCAGAGACATTTTTCGGACATATCTCATTAGTCTGCATATTATAAATTATTAAGATTATAACTCCATTAAGATTTGAATAGTTGACGTGTGAATCCCATCCATTGGACGCTTTACACTAGGACAATCATCCAAGATTTTGAACCCGTCTCTCAGACAAACATGGGTCTCGGATGTGTAATTCCTAGAGGATCATGCTTTTAGATGTGTTAATCCTTAGATACCAGATGTGTAATTCTCAAAAAAATGAGGATCTCAGATGTATTAATCCTGACTGCCTTCAAATGTGGTGCTATGATAAGTATTTGATAGTTTTGAACTTTTAATGGATACAATAAAAGAAGCAAGCTCACCCTTGCATGCGTCTAAAAATCGTAAGAAATGCTAAATTAGTTGGAAGCATTGTTGTCAATCTAACCATTGGAGCTAGAAAGTTAGAAGCATTGTTGTCAATCTAACCACTATTGGAGCTAGAATCACTTATGAGATGCCATGAAAGTACACCTTCATGAAAGGTTTTGTCCTCCAGGATTTCGAGAGGATAAAATGAATGAATTTCTGGAGCTAACCCGAGAAGGGAAGACCCTAAAAGAATATCACCAAACTTTTGTTAAACTTCTCCGATTTGCTCTAGAGATGGATGAGGAAACTCTTCTCCATCGATTCATTTGGAAGCTTAATCTATCTTTGAATAACCTCATCAAGAATGTGAAACCATCCTCTATTTCAGAAGCCATAAGTATAGCTAGAGACTATGATAAAGTTTTTTTTGTATAGAAAGTGTCGAGAAGGACATGAGTCCTTCTATGTTAATCAAGAAGAGGTCTCCTAATTCAAAGGGAACGTCAAGCCCACCCCTGGCTACAAGGAATCATGAGCTAGAGAAAAAATTAGGTTAAGAAATAGGGATAGCAGGGTTAAAGATAACCGAATTCAACAAGTATTTCTATGAGTAAATAGAAGAGGATTGGTGCAAGATTCGTGTGAAGTAATGTGCATGATGAATAGAGGTATTCTACAAGACGATACTAAGATTATGAAATTGCTATCATAGGTTAGATTGCGTAAAGGATTGATTCCCTTATGTTTCTCCATGATAATTTATTAAGTACCATACTACATGGGGGTATAGAATAAGGAATTCGAAGGTTCATATCATATGAGAGGTATATGGATGCATGAAATTAGGATCATAAGGCCAATTAACTTTAGAATAGTAAAGACCTTTTGGAGGCACAATAAAACGAGCCAAGCACATGAAATAAAAGACTCTTTAAGAACAATGCTTAGATAAAAGAAGATTTTTACCTAGTGGTGGGGACACCAATTTGAAAGAGACAGGAGGATTTACTTAGATACTACCCCAGCTTGCGAGATGAGGACATCTCGAATCTTTTAAGTGCGGGAGATTGTAAGGTCCCTCCCAAGCCATGTATGTATGTGTCTCTTTTGATATAGATTTCAATAAGAAAAGAGAGTGTAATTAGAAAGAGTGAGACAATAAGGCTAGAAACATTAGAAAAGTGTTAGAATAAAAATATTAGCTCCAAATATCCTAAAAGAAATAAGAACATAAGAATAGTTCTATTAAGAGATAAGTATCCCCAAAAATAGAATTTCGATTTTAGGTGATAAGAGGTCATATTTAGAGTACTTTTACACATTTAGAGTCCATGCATACTAAAAATGTGGAAAAACAACGTGTTTCCAAAGATGGCGTGTTTGTGGCTATATACACACGTTTTTGCCTATTCTGCCTATGAAGGCTTATAGACCAGATGCTTTCCCGTTCTTTTGACTGGTTATATGACCATATTCTGAGTTTCTATCAGAGTTATGGCCGAAACAATTTGCTGTTTCTGTCAGGGTCTTTACATAGAGAAAACTGTGAGAAGACAGCAAGTAGCCTCAAGGTAATCCTAGAGTTTGAGATGCATATATCCCTTCATTCTTATCTAATATCTCAAAAAAGAAGCTTAGATTGCTATAGTCTTTCGGGAGGAAAAGACCAAAACTCCATAGCTTTTCTTTTAGAGAAAGAATAGTATGCCGTAGCCCTGTAAGAGAAGGCTATTTTACCATAGATCTTAGAAAGAGAGAAGAGTCACAGTATGAGTAAGAGGAGATAAAGCTTGGAGATTATTGGATGATTTTCATCAAAAGACAAGGTATTAGAAGACTCTTTTCTCATATGTCAAGTTCTAAAGCTCTTGTTAATACGAGCAAAGACAACGATAAACGACAAATTTTTATAAGGTATATACATATTTTATTTTTCAATTATATATCATTCTTAGGGGTTGAGGTATGGCCCCGGTTTCTCTATTGATTGTTACAGTGATCTATTTGATTGATTTACCATTTAAAGTTTGTATTCTTTTAAACAACAGCATATGCCTTAATAAATAATGTCTTATCGCAATCTCAAGTTGAAATGCTAAAATCTGTGTGAGAAAAGGATTGTTTTCTTAAGAAGGTAACATGGATTCTAGTCCTATGGTTTAGTGAGTAAATGGATTGTTATCTTGGTTAAATTAAGGTATAGGTACAGCTCTCCCTACCTTGACGTTGCCCCGTTCTTGTGCTTGTATAGCCGGACGACGGAGACGTTAGTAAGGCCCGGAGTTGGCCCATGGTATCCCTCATACCATTGGGAGAATGAGGTTTGCTGATTGAGGCGAGTGATTGTGATGCTGCCTAGTTCTGAGGGCCCAGGCTAGTGCGGTGAATTAGCCCACCCTAGTGCGCAGACATCCCTCTGAGGGGCGGGAGGATCGAGCGATGGAACCTGAGAGGGCGACAGGCCGGCTTGAGTCCTCGCCAGCGGCCCCGACGATGAGGTGTATGGTCCCGTAGGGTTTTGCCCAGCATGTAGAGGCTGGAAGGCCAAATTCTAGATCATCGACGGTATAAAGGAAAAGAATAAGAGAGTCGGTTTGGCTTGCATGAAATTGATTCATGTTTAAACTTTGTTTTTATAAATCTTGTCTTTGGTATGATTGTATTGTAGAAAAAGGCTATTTTAACAAACCTTGTGAAAAGGGCCTTAATTAAGGAACATGTTTATTTATGTTAAACAGTGTGGTAGGATTAATTAGAAAACAAATTGATGCGTCAGTAGGGTGGAAAGTGGGAGGATGGAATGCCCCGACGGCACCATCCTACGGACGGCGGGTGGACCCGATTAGTCGGGTAGCTTTCCAACAGATTAAGTGAAATCTCTACGCTAGATAAATAGGTTCTCGGCAACTCTATTCTAGAAGACTAGGCCAGCGGCCGTGCCTTGCATGGATGAGGAAAAAAGCATTGCCTCTAGAAATCAAGTCTTGTAGTTGCCCAATTTATGTGATCAATTACCCTACGGGTGATTTGATTTTAGAAGACCACGCTCCCCCTGCCTGCGGGATAGAACTAGGTCTTACCTATGAATCGTATCCTTGAATCTCTGTATGGTCAAGGTGTCGATGAGTAAGAAATTTTCTCTAAGATAAGACTTAGCGGACTATCTTAAGTGTTTCCCCTATTTGTGGAAGGGGGGAACCTTACAAGTGGTATCAGAGCTGATCTTAGTTCCTAGGATTTGTTTTTCAAAGGATAACTGTCAAGGGATTAAAACAAGTGATTGTTTATCATATGGGGACGAATCAATCATCTCTACTGGCCATAGAAGTGATTTGAATATCCTCACATGTTGAGACAATCATCCTATGAAATTGTGCTTATATCTTGGGGGTGCACACGCAAGATATTTGTACAATAAATTTGAGAAATTAGATTGGGGAGAAAACCTTTTGTGAGAAAAAAACATAGGGTGATCAAATTAAGAAACTAGTGAGAGACTGAATAGAAGGATAGACTCTTTGTTCAGAGACATTTTCCGGACATATCTCATTAGTCTGCATATTATAAATTATTAAGATTATAACTCCATTAAGATTTGAATAGTTGATGTGTGAATCCCATCCATTGGACGCTTTACACTAGGACAATCATCCAAGATTTTGAACCCGTCTCTCAGACAAACATGGGTCTCGGATGTGTAATTCCTAGAGGATCATGCTTTTAGATGTGTTAATCCTTAGATACCAGATGTGTAATTCTCAAAAAAATGAGGATCTCAGATGTATTAATCGTGACTGCCTTCAAATGTGGTGCTATGATAAGTATTTGATAGTTTTGAACTTTTAATGGATACAATGAAAGAAGCAAGCTCACCCTTGCATGCGTCTAAAAATCGTAAGAAATGCTAAATTAGTTGGAAGCATTGTTGTCAATCTAACCATTGGAGCTAGAAAGTTAGAAGCATTGTTGTCAATCTAACCACTATTGGAGCTAGAATCACTTATGAGATGCCATGAAAGTACACCTTCATGAAAGGTTTTGTCCTCCAGGATTTCGAGAGGATAAAATGAATGAATTTCTGGAGCTAACCCGAGAAGGGAAGACCCTAAAAGAATATCACCAAACTTTTGTTAAACTTCTCCGATTTGCTCTAGAGATGGATGAGGTAACTCTTCTCCATCGATTCATTTGGAAGCTTAATCTATCTTTGAATAACCTCATCAAGAATGTGAAACCATCCTATGAAAATTTTAATTCCAACAATTAGATTACTTATCTAGGATAAAGAAGGGCTGGAGCAGCGCTAATCCCACCTTTCTAACATGTTGAGGTATGAAAAAACTAAAATTCTAACATGTTGTGCTAGTTTGTGAGACATGTCATGCTAATTAAATGGACTTAGTGGAATACCTAACTTTTTGCTACTATTCCTAGGTATGATAAATGATGTTTTCACATCATGAACAAACAAGAAGAGGTCTCCTAATTCAAAGGGAACGTCAAGCCCACCCCTGGCTACAAGGAATCATGAGCTAGAGAAAGAATTAGGTCAAGAAATAGGGATAGCAGGGTTAAAGATAACCGAATTCAACAAGTATTTCTATGAGTAAATAGAAGAGGATTGGTGCAAGATTCGTGTGAAGTAATGTGCATGATGAATAGAGGTATTCTACAAGACGATACTAAGATTATGAAATTGCTATCATAGGTTAGATTGCGTAAAGGATTGATTCCCTTATGTTTCTCCATGATAATTTATTAAGTACCATACTACATGGGGGTATAGAATAAGGAATTCGAAGGTTCATATCATATGAGAGGTATATGGATGCATGAAATTAGGATAATAAGGCCAATTAACTTTAGAATAGTAAAGACCTTTTGGAGGCACAATAAAACGAGCCAAGCACATGAAATAAAAGACTCTTTAAGAACAATGCTTAGATAAAAGAAGATTTTTACCTAGTGGTGGGGACACCAATTTGAAAGAGACAGGAGGATTTACTTAGATACTACCCCAGCTTGCGAGATGAGGACATCTCGAATCTTTTAAGTGCGGGAGATTGTAAGGTCCCTCCCAAGCCATGTATGTATGTGTCGCTTTTGATATAGATTTCAATAAGAAAAGAGAGTGTAGAAAGAGTGAGACAATAAGGCTAGAAACATTAGAAAAGTGTTAGAATAAAAATATTAGCTCCAAATATCCTAAAAGAAATAAGAACATAAGAATAGTTCTATTAAGAGATAAGTATCCCCAAAAATAGAATTTCGATTTTAGGTGATAAGAGGTCATATTTAGAGTACTTTTACACATTTAGAGTCCATGCATACTAAAAATGTGGAAAAACAACGTGTTTCCAAAGATGGCGTGTTTGTGGCTATATACACACGTTTTTGCCTATTCTGCCTATTAAGGCTTATAGACCAGATGCTTTCCCGTTCTTTTGACTGGTTATATGACCATATTCTGAGTTTCTATCAGAGTTATGGCCGAAACAATTTGCTGTTTCTGTCAGGGTCTTTACATAGAGAAAACTGTGAGAAGACAGCAAGTAGCCTCAAGGTAATCCTAGAGTTTGAGATGCATATATCCCTTCATTCTTATCTAATATGTCAAAAAAGAAGCTTAGATTGCTATAGTCTTTCGGAGGAAAAGACCAAAACTCCATAGCTTTTCTTTTAGAGAAAGAATAGTATGCCGTAGCCCTGTAAGAGAAGGCTATTTTACCATAGATCTTAGAAAGAGAGAAGAGTCACAGTATGAGTAAGAGGAGATAAAGCTTGGAGATTATTGGATGATTTCAATCAAAAGACAAGGTATTAGAAGACTCTTTTCTCATATGTCAAGTTCTAAAGCTCTTGTTAATACGAGCAAAGACAACGATAAACGACAAATTTTTATAAGGTATATACATATTTTATTTTTCAATTATATATCATTCTTAGGGGTTGAGGTATGGCCCCGGCTTCTCTATTGATTGTTACAGTGATCTATTTGATTGATTTACCATTTAAAGTTTGTATTCTTTTAAACAACAGCATATGCCTTAATAAATAATGTCTTATCGCAATCTCAAGTTGAAATGCTAAAATCTGTGTGAGAAAAGGATTGTTTTCTTAAGAAGGTAACATGGATTCTAGTCCTATGGTTTAGTGAGTAAATGGATTGTTATCTTGGTTAAATTAAGGTATAGGTACAGCTCTCCCTGCCTTGACGTTGCCCCGTTCTTGTGCTTGTATAGCCGGACGACGGAGATGTTAGTAAGGCCCGGAGTTGGCCCATGGTATCCCTCATACCATTGGGAGAATGAGGTTTGCCGATTGAGGCGAGTGATTGTGATGCTGCCTAGTTCTGAGGGCCCAGGCTAGTGCGGTGAATTAGCCCACCCTAGTGCGCAGACATCCCTCTGAGGGGCGGGAGGATCGAGTGATGGAGCCTGAGAGGGCGACAGGCCGGCTTGAGTCCTCGCCAGCGGCGGCCGACGATGAGGTGTATGGTCCCGTAGGGTTTTGCCCAGCATGTAGAGGCTGGAAGGCCAAATTCTAGATCATCGACGGTATAAAGGAAAAGAATAAGAGAGTCGGTTTGGCTTGTATGAAATTGATTCATGTTTAAACTTTGTTTTTATAAATCTTGTCTTTGGTATGATTGTATTGTAGAAAAAGGCTATTTTAACAAACCTTGTGAAAAGGGCCTTAATTAAGGAACATGTTTATTTATGTTAAACAGTGTGGTAGGATTAATTAGAAAACAAATTGACACGTGAGTAGGGTGGAAAGTGGGAGGATGGAATGCCCCGACGGCACCATCCTACGGACGGCGGGTGGACCCGATTAGTCGGGTAGCTTTCCAACAGATTAAGTGAAATCTCTACGCTAGATAAATAGGTTCTCGGCAACTCTATTCTAGAAGACTAGGCCAGCGGCCGTGCCTTGCATGGATGAGGAAAAAAGCATTGCCTCTAGAAATCAAGTCTTGTAGTTGCCCAATTTATGTGATCAATTACCCTACGGGTGATTTGATTTTAGAAGACCACGCTCCCCCTGCCTGCGGGATAGAACTAGGTCTTACCTATGAATCGTATCCTTGAATCTCTGTATGGTCAAGGTGTCGATGAGTAGGAAATTTTCTCTAAGATAAGACTTAGCGGACTATCTTAAGTGTTTCCCCTATTTGTGGAAGGGGGGAACCTTACAAGTGGTATCAGAGCTGATCTTAGTTTCTAGGATTTGTTTTTCAAAGGATAACTGTCAAGGGATTAAAACAAGTGATTGTTTATCATATGAGGACGAATCAATCATCTCTACTGGCCATAGAAGTGATTTGAATATCCTCACATGTTGAGACAATCATCCTATGAAATTGTGCTTATATCTTGGGGATGCACACGCAAGATATTTGTACAATAAATTTGAGAAATTAGATTGGGGAGAAAACCTTTTGTGAGAAAAAAACATAGGGTGATCAAATTAAGAAACTAGTGAGAGACTGAATAGAAGGATAGACTCTTTGTTCAGAGACATTTTCCGGACATATCTCATTAGTCTGCATATTATAAATTATTAAGATTATAACTCCATTAAGATTTGAATAGTTGACGTGTGAATCCCATCCATTGGATGCTTTACACTAGGACAATCATCCAAGATTTTGAACCCGTCTCTCAGACAAACATGGGTCTCGGATGTGTAATTCCTAGAGGATCATACTTTTAGATGTGTTAATCCTTAGATACTAGAAGTGTAATTCTCAAAAAAATGAGGATCTCAGATGTATTAATCCTGACTGCCTTCAAATGTGGTGCTATGATAAGTATTTGATAGTTTTGAACTTTTAATGGATACAATGAAAGAAGCAAGCTCACCCTTGTATGCGTCTAAAAATCATAAGAAATGCTAAATTAGTTGGAAGCATTGTTGTCAATCTAACCATTGGAGCTAGAAAGTTAGAAGCATTGTTGTCAATCTAACCACTATTGGAGCTAGAATCACTTATGAGATGCCATGAAAGTACACCTTCATGAAAGGTTTTGTCCTCCAGGATTTCGAGAGGATAAAATGAATGAATTTTTGGAGCTAACCCCAGAAGGGAAGACCCTAAAAGAATATCACCAAACTTTTGTTAAGCTTCTCCGATTTGCTCTAGAGATGGATGAGGTAACTCTTCTCCATCGATTCATTTGGAAGCTTAATCTATCTTTGAATAACCTCATCAAGAATGTGAAACCATCCTCTATTTCAGAAGCCATAAGTATAGCTAGAGACTATGATAAAGTTTTTTTTGTATCGAAAGTGTCGAGAAGGACATGAGTCCTTCTATGTTAATCAAGAAGAGGTCTCCTAATTCAAAGGGAACGTCAAGCCCACCCCTGGCTACAAGGAATCATGAGCTAGAGCAAAAATTAGGTCAAGAAATAGGGATAGTAGGGTTAAAGATAACCGAATTCAACAAGTATTTCTATGAGTAGATAGAAGAGGATTGGTGCAAGATTCATGTGAAGTAATGTACATGATGAATAGAGGTATTGTACAAGACGATACTAAGATTATGAAATTGCTATCATAGGTTAGATTGCATAAAGGATTGATTCCCTTATGTTTCTCCATGATAATTTATTAAGTACCATACTACATGGGGGTATAGAATAAGGAATTCGAAGGTTCATATCATATGAGAGGTATATGGATGCATGAAATTAGGATAATAAGGCCAATTAACTTTAGAGTAGTAAAGACCTTTTGGAGGCACAATAAAACGAGCCAAGCACATGAAATAAAAGACTCTTTAAGACTGGTTATATGACCATATTCTGAGTTTTTATCGGAGAGTTATGGCCGAAACAATTTGCTGTTTCTGTCAGGGTCTTTACATAGAGAAAACTGTGACAAGTAGCCTCAAGGTAATCCTAGAGTTTGAGATGCATATATCCCTTCATTCTTATCTAATATCTCAAAAAAGAAGCTTAGATTGCTATAGTCTTTCGGAGGAAAAGACTAAAACTCCATAGGGTTGTTTCAAGATCAGGGTGTCCAGTTTTATTCAGTTTATGCTGGATTGGGACAATGCTTGGAGAGCAAATTTTGGGGGGCAAGGTACTTAAAATGAGATCAAGCAAATTATAGAAAATACGCTTGCCCTTAAATTAACCCAATATAACTTAAATTAATATAAATTAGTATAATAAATCAAAATTAATAAAAAATATGATGAATTGATAAACAAATGATCTTTCCATACTTAAGAGTGATCCAATTTATTTTTCCATAAATGCACCTATAGGTTTTAGATGATTCACATCAAAAATGTAATTTTACTAATTAGATTATTAATATTTGCAGGCCTTCTGATAGTCTGGAAGAATTTTGAAAAAGAGATCATTAAAAATCCAACCATTAGATTTGCAATTTTTACTAACCACCACATTCTACTAATGTCTCAGTATCTACCCACTCTTTTGATCTATAATATTGAGGATTTTAAGTGGTAGCTATTGTGGGTACAAAAAGTGGCGTATATTATAACACTTTAAAGACCTTGAAATATTTAAAGAAAATAGACAGATATCTTTAAATTTTCTCAAAAAATCAAGTTAAGCTCCATATTATGTGAAGATCTAAGGTACAAAGTGGGAATCTCATATGAGTTTATATGTAAAAGATATAAGCATTTTATGGAATCAGTTCAAATTTGGGACAGGGTGTATACATTGACTTTGTACCTAAGAAAATGAGGACTTTTAACTATCTAATGCTTAATCAAATTATACAACTATATTTCCAACTTTGAATATGATGTTCCAACAAAAGAACTTGAAACGAAATTCCTTCATTTACTAGGAGAGATTAGCCACTAAAGGTAAACAAATGCTTGTTTTTTTACTGTTTACAGGGTGCCTGAGTGGACAAAACTGGGCACCCTGATCTTGCAACCACCCCATAGCTTTTCTTTTAGAGAAAGAATAGTATGCCGTAGCCCTGTAAGAGAAGGCTATTTTGCCATAGATCTTAGAAAGAGAGAAGAGTCACAGTATGAGTAAGAGGAGATAAAGCTTGGAGATTATTGGATGATTTCAATCAAAAGACAAGGTATTAGAAGACTCTATTCTCATATGTCAAGTTCTAAAGCTCTTGTTGAGGTATGGCCCTGGCTTCTCTATTGATTGTTACAGTGATCTATTTGATTGATTTACCATTTAAAGTTTGTATTCTTTTAAACAACAGCATATGCCTTAATAAATAATGTCTTATCGCAATCTCAAGTTGAAATGCTAAAATCTGTGTGAGAAAAGGATTGTTTTCTTAAGAAGGTAACATGGATTCTAGTCCTATGGTTTAGTGAGTAAATGGATTGTTATCTTAGTTAAATTAAGGTACAGGTACAGCTCTCCCTGCCTTGACATTGCCCCGTTCTTGTGCTTGTATAGCCGGACGACGGAGACGTTAGTAAGGCTCGGAGTTGGCCCATGGTATCCCTCATACCATTGGGAGAATGAGGTTTGCCGGTTGAGGCGAGTGATTGTGATGCTGCCTAGTTCTGAGGGCCCAGGCTAGTGCGGTGAATTAGCCCACCCTAGTGCGCAGACATCCCTCTGAGGGGCGGGAGGATCGAGCGATGGAGCCTGAGAGGGCGACAGGCCGGCTTGAGTCCTCGCCAGCGGCCGACGATGAGGTGTATGGTCCCGTAGGGCTTTGCCCAGCATGTAGAGGCTGGAAGGCCAAATTCTAGATCATCGGGGGTATAAAGGAAAAGAATAAGAGAGCCGGTTTGGATTGTATGAAATTGATTCATGTTTAAAATTTGTTTTTATAAATCTTGTCTTTGGTATGATTGTATTGTAGAAAAAGGCTATTTTAACAAACCTTGTGAAAAGGGCCTTAATTAAGGAACATGTTTATTTATGTGAAACAGTGTGGTAGGATTAATTAGAAAACAAATTGACGCGTGAGTAGGGTGGAAAGTGGGAGGA
The DNA here is from genome assembly GCF_041138505.1 of Cibotium barometz. Taxonomy (NCBI): domain Eukaryota; kingdom Viridiplantae; phylum Streptophyta; class Polypodiopsida; order Cyatheales; family Cibotiaceae; genus Cibotium; species Cibotium barometz. Next base: position 37,550,938 of record NC_141091.1, read on the forward strand.
TGGAATGCCCTGACGGCACCATCCTACGGACGGGTGGACCCGATTAGTCCGGTAGCTTTCCAACAGATTAAGTGAAATCCCTACGCTAGATAAATAGATTCTCGGGCAACTCTATTCTAGAAGACTAGGCCAGCCGGCGGCCGTGCCTTGCATGGATGAGGAAAAAAGCATTGCCTCTAGAAATCAAGTCTTGTAGTTGCCCAATTTATGTGATCAATTATCCTATGGGTGATTTGATTTTAGAAGACCACGCTCCCCCTGCGGGATAGAACTAGGTCTTACCTATGAATCGTATCCTTGAATCTCTGTATGGTCAAGGTATCGATGAGTAGAAAATTTTCTCTAAGATAAGACTTAGCGGACTATCTTAAGTGTTGCCCCTATTTGTGGAAGGGGGGAACCTTACAAGTGGTATCAGAGCTGATCTTAGTTCCTAGGATTTGTTTTTCAAAGGATAACTGTCAAGGGATTAAAACAAGTGATTGTTTATCATATGAGGACGAATCAATCATCTCTACTGGCCATAGAAGTGATTTGAATATCCTCACATGTTGAGACAATCATCCTATGAAATTGTGCTTATATCTTGGGGGTGCACACGCAAGATATTTGTACAATAAATTTGAGAAATTAGATTGGGGAGAAAACCTTTTGTGAGAAAAAAACATAGGGTGATCAAATTAAGAAACTAGTGAGAGACTGAATAGAAGGATAGACTCTTTGTTCAGAGACATTTTCAGGACATATCTCATTAGTTTGCATATTATAAATTCAGAAGCCATAAGTATAGCTAGAGACTGTGATAAAGTTTTTTTTGTATAGAAAGTGTCGAGAAGGACATGAGTCCTTCTATGTTAATCAAGAAGAGGTCTCCTAATTCAAAGGGAACGTCAAGCCCACCCCTGGCTACAAGGAATCATGAGCTAGAGCAAAAATTAGGTCAAGAAATAGGGATAGCAGGGTTAAAGATAACCGAATTCAACAAGTATTTCTATGAGTAAATAGAAGAGGATTGGTGCAAGATTCGTGTGAAGTAATGTGCATGATGAATAGAGGTATTCTACAAGACGATACTAAGATTATGAAATTGCTATCATAGGTTAGATTGCGTAAAGGATTGATTCCCTTATGTTTCTCCATGATAATTTATTAAGTACCATACTACATGGGGGTATAGAATAAGGAATTCGAAGGTTCATATCATATGAGAGGTATATGGATGCATGAAATTAGGATAATAAGGCCAATTAACTTTAGAATAGTAAAGACCTTTTGGAGGCACAATAAAACGAGCCAAGCACATGAAATAAAAGACTCTTTAAGAACAATGCTTAGATAAAAGAAGATTTTTACCTAGTGGTGGGGACACCAATTTGAAAGAGACAGGAGGATTTACTTAGATACTACCCCAGCTTGCGAGATGAGGACATCTCGAATCTTTTAAGTGCGGGAGATTGTAAGGTCCCTCCCAAGCCATGTATGTATGTGTCTCTTTTGATATAGATTTCAATAAGAAAAGAGAGTGTAATTAGAAAGAGTGAGACAATAAGGCTAGAAACATTAGAAAAGTGTTAGAATAAAAATATTAGCTCCAAATATCCTAAAAGAAATAAGAACATAAGAATAGTTCTATTAAGAGATAAGTATCCCCAAAAATAGAATTTCGATTTTAGGTGATAAGAGGTCATATTTAGAGTACTTTTACACATTTAGAGTCCATGCATACTAAAAATGTGGAAAAACAACGTGTTTCCAAAGATGGCGTGTTTGTGGCTATATACACACGTTTTTGCCTATTCTGCCTATGCAGGCTTATAGACCAGATGCTTTCCCGTTCTTTTGACTGGTTATATGACCATATTCTGAGTTTTTATCAGAGTTATGGCCGAAACGATTTGCTGTTTCTGTCAGGGTCTTTACATAGAGAAAACTGTGAGGTTATAGCAAGTAGCCTCAAGGTAATCCTAGAGTTTGAGATGCATATATCCCTTCATTCTTATCTAATATCTCAAAAAAGAAGCTTAGATTGCTATAGTCTTTCGAAGGAAGAGACCAAAACTCCATAGCTTTTCTTTTAGAGAAAGAATAGTATGCCGTAGCCCTGTAAGAGAAGGCTATTTTTCCATAGATCTTAGAAAGAGAGAAGAGTCACAGTATGAGTAAGAGGAGATAAAGCTTGGAGATTATTGGATGATTTCAATCAAAAGATAAGGTATTAGAAGACTCTATTCTCATATGTCAAGTTCTAAAGCTCTTGTTAATACGAGCAAAGACAACGATAAACGACAAATTTCTATAAGGTGTATACATATTTTGTTTTTCAATTATATATCATTCTTAGGGGTTGAGGTATGGCCCCGGCTTCTCTATTGATTGTTACAGTGATCTATTTGATTGATTTACCATTTAAAGTTTGTATTCTTTTAAACAATAGCATATGCCTTAATAAATAATGTCTTATCGCAATCTCAAGTTGAAATGCTAAAATCTGTGTGAGAAAAGGATTGTTTTCTTAAGAAGGTAACATGGATTCTAGTCCTATGGTTTAGTGAGTAAATGGATTGTTATCTTGGTTAAATTAAGTTACAGGTACAGCTCTCCCTGCCTTGACGTTGCCCCGTTCTTGTGCTTGTATAGCCGGACGGCGGAGACGTTAGTAAGGCCCGGAGTTGGCCCATGGTATCCCTCATACCATTGGGAGAATGAGGTTTGCCAATTGAGGCGAGTGATTGTGATGCTGCCTAGTTCTGAGGGCCCAGGCTAGTGCGGTGAATTAGCCCACCCTAGTGCGCAGACATCCCTCTGAGGGGCGGGAGGATCGAGCGATGGAGCCTGAGAGGGCGACAGGCCGGCTTGAGTCCTCGCCAGCGGTCGACGATGAGGTGTATGGTCCCGTAGGGCTTTGCCCAGCATGTAGAGGCTGGAAGGCCAAATTCTAGATTATCGGCGGTATAAAGGAAAAGAATAAGAGAGCCGGTTTGGCTTGTATGAAATTGATTCATGTTTAAAATTTGTTTTTATAAATCTTGTCTTTGGTATGATTGTATTGTAGAAAAAGGCTGTTTTAACAAACCTTGTGAAAAGGGCCTTAATTAAGGAACATGTTTATTTATGTGAAACAGTGTGGTAGGATTAATTAGAAAACAGATTGACGCGTGAGTAGGGTGGAAAGTGGGAGGATGGAATGCCCCGACGGCACCATCCTACGGACGGGTGGACCCGATTAGTCGGGTAGCTTTCCAACAGATTAAGTGAAATCCCTACGCTAGATAAATAGGTTCTCGGGCAACTCTATTCTAGAAGACTAGGCCAGCCGGCGGCCGTGCCTTGCATGGATGAGGAAAAAAGCATTGCCTCTAGAAATCAAGTCTTGTAGTTGCCCAATTTATGTGATCAATTATCCTATGGGTGATTTGATTTTAGAAGACCACGCTCCCCCTGCGGGATAGAACTAGGTCTTACCTATGAATCGTATCCTTGAATCTCTGTATGGTCAAGGTATCGATGAGTAGAAAATTTTCTCTAAGATAAGACTTAGCGGACTATCTTAAGTGTTGCCCCTATTTGTGGAAGGGGGGAACCTTACAAGTGGTATCAGAGCTGATCTTAGTTCCTAGGATTTGTTTTTCAAAGGATAACTGTCAAGGGATTAAAACCTCGGGGGGGGTCACTATATGTAAATCCTCTATATCACGTGCGTTCAAGGCCTATTTTAAAAGTCCCTTATCTGTGAATTTTTTAGTGAATATAATGTATCCTTTCCTATTCAAATCTGTAAATTTTTTTTAAAATACAATAAATAAATCCCCTCTGTAAATATATTTCTGTAAGTTTTAAATATTTAAAATGTCCTTCTGTTGAACCCACGTGATACTTACATATTTATACGAGTGACCCCCCCGAGATTAAAACAAGTGATTGTTTATCATATGAGGACGAATCAATCATCTCTACTGGCCATAGAAGTGATTTGAATATCCTCACATGTTGAGACAATCATCCTATGAAATTGTGCTTATATCTTGGGGGTGCACACGCAAGATATTTGTAAAATAAATTTAAGAAATTAGATTGGGGAGAAAACCTTTTGTGAGAAAAAAACATAGGGTGATCAAATTAAGAAACTAGTGAGAGACTGAATAGAAGGATAGACTCTTTGTTCAGAGACATTTTCAGGACATATCTCATTAGTTTGCATATTATAAATTATTAAGATTATAACTCCATTAAGATTTGAATAGTTGACGTGTGAATCCCATCCATTGGACGCTTTACACTAGGACAATCATCCAAGATTTTGAACCCGTCTCAGACAAACATGGGTCTCAGATGTGTAATTCCTAGAGGATCATGCTTTTAGATGTGTTAATCCTTAGATACCAGATGTGTAATTCTCAAAAAAATGAGGATCTCAGATGTATTAATCGTGACTGCCTTCAAATGTGGTGCTATGATAAGTATTTGATAGTTTTGAACTTTTAATGGATACAATGAAAGAAGCAAGCTCACCCTTGCATGCGTCTAAAAATCGTAAGAAATGCTAAATTAGTTGGAAGCATTGTTGTCAATCTAACCATTGGAGCTAGAAAGTTAGAAGCATTGTTGTCAATCTAACCACTATTGGAGCTAGAATCACTTATGAGATGCCATGAAAGTACACCTTCATGAAAGGTTTTGTCCTCCAGGATTTCGAGAGGATAAAATGAATGAGTTTCTGGAGCTAACCCAAGAAGGGAAGACCCTAAAAGAATATCACCAAACTTTTGTTAAACTTCTCCGATTTGCTCTAGAGATGGATGAGGTAACTCTTCTCCATCGATTCATTTGGAAGCTTAATCTATCTTTGAATAACCTCATCAAGAATGTGAAACCATCCTCTATTTCAGAAGCCATAAGTATAGCTAGAGACTGTGATAAAGTTTTTTTTGTATAGAAAGTGTCGAGAAGGACATGAGTCCTTCTATGTTAATCAAGAAGTGTCGAGAAGGACATGAGTCCTTCTATGTTAATCAAGAAGAGGTCTCCTAATTCAAAAGGAACGTCAAGCCCACCCCTGGCTACAAGGAATCATGAGCTAGAGCAAAAATTAGGTCAAGAAATAGGGATAGCAGGGTTAAAGATAACGGAATTCAACAAGTATTTCTATGAGTAAATAGAAGAGGATTGGTGCAAGATTGCATAAAGGATTGATTCCCTTATGTTTCTCCATGATAATTTATTAAGTACCATACTACATGGGGGTATAGAATAAGGAATTCGAAGGTTCATATCATATGAGAGGTATATGGATGCATGAAATTAGGATAATAAGGCCAATTAACTTTAGAATAGTAAAGACCTTTTGGAGGCACAATAAAACGAGCCAAGCACATGAAATAAAAGACTCTTTAAGAACAATGTTTAGATAAAAGAAGATTTTTACCTAGTGGTGGGGACACCAATTTGAAAGAGACAGGAGGATTTACTCAGATACTACCCCAGCTTGCGAGATGAGGACATCTCGAATCTTTTAAGTGCGGGAGATTGTAAGGTCCCTCCCAAGCCATGTATGTATGTGTCTCTTTTGATATAGATTTCAATAAGAAAAGAGAGTGTAATTATAAAGAGTGAGACAATAAGGCTAGAAACATTAGAAAAGTGTTAGAATAAAAATATTAGCTCCAAAAATCCTAAAAGAAATAAGAACATAAGAATAGTTCTAGTAAGAGATAAGTATCCCCAAAAATAGAATTTCGATTTTAGGTGATAAGAGGTCATATTTAGAGTACTTTTACACATTTAGAGTCCATGCATACTAAAAATGTGGAAAAACAACGTGTTTCCAAAGATGGCGTGTTTGTGGCTACATACACACGTTTTTGCCTATTCTGCCTGAAAAGGCTTATAGACCAGATGCTTTCCCGTTCTTTTGACTGGTTATATGACCATATTCTGAGTTTTTATCAGAGTTATGGCCGAAACAATTTGCTGTTTCTGTCAGGGTCTTTACATAGAGAAAACTGTGAGGTTATAGCAAGTAGCCTCAAGGTAATCCTAGAGTTTGAGATGCATATATCCCTTCATTCTTATCTAATATCTCAAAAAAGAAGCTTAGATTGCTATATTCTTTCAAAGGAAGAGACCAAAACTCCATAGCTTTTCTTTTAGAGAAAGAATAGTATGCCGTAGCCCTGTAAGAGAAGGCTATTTTGCCATAGATCTTAGAAAGAGAGAAGAGTCACAGTATGAGTAAGAGGAGATAAAGCTTGGAGATTATTGGATGATTTCAATCAAAAGATAAGGTATTAGAAGACTCTATTCTCATATGTCAAGTTCTAAAGCTCTTGTTAAGACGAGCAAAGACAACGATAAACGATAAATTTCTATAAGGTGTATACATATTGTGTTTTTCAATTATATATCATTCTTAGGGGTTGAGGTATGGCCCCGGCTTCTCTATTGATTGTTACAGTGATCTATTTGATTGATTTACCATTTAAAGTTTGTATTCTTTTAAACAACAGCATATGCCTTAATAAATAATGTCTTATCGCAATCTCAAGTTGAAATGCTAAAATCTGTGTGAGAAAAGGATTGTTTTCTTAAGAAGGTAACATGGATTCTAGTCCTATGGTTTAGTGAGTAAATGGATTGTTATCTTGGTTAAATTAAGTTACAGGTACAGCTCTCCCTGCCTTGACGTTGCCCCGTTCTTGTGCTTGTATAGCCGGACGGCGGAGACGTTAGTAAGGCCCGAAGTTGGCCCATGGTATCCCTCATACCATTGGGAGAATGAGGTTTGCCAATTGAGGCGAGTGATTGTGATGCTGCCTAGTTCTGAGGGCCCAGGCTAGTGCGGTGAATTAGCCCACCCTAGTGCGCAGACATCCCTCTGAGGGGCGGGAGGATCGAGCGATGGAGCCTGAGAGGGCGACAGGCCGGCTTGAGTCCTCGCCAGCGGCCGACGATGAGGTGTATGGTCCCGTAGGGCTTTGCCCAGCATGTAGAGGCTGGAAGGCCAAATTCTAGATCATCGGCGGTATAAAGGAAAAGAATAAGAGAGCCGGTTTGGCTTGTATGAAATTGATTCATGTTTAAAATTTGTTTTTATAAATCTTGTCTTTGGTATGATTGTATTGTAGAAAAAGGCTGTTTTAACAAACCTTGTGAAAAGGGCCTTAATTAAGGAACATGTTTATTTATGTCAAACAGTGTGGTAGGATTAATTAGAAAACAAATTGACGCGTTGTTGTGACGTGGGCGGTGCTGCTGGGAAAGCGCCGGGCTTCTGGCTGTGAGAGTAACAGGTCACCAAAGACAGCATTCACATTGTCATTTCACATAACCTCTTGCTTGATTACATGACAACACAAAACCTACATGAGATACAACTCAAAGGTGCTGATTTTTTTTTTACATAAAGAGAAGGTATTCACACCAAAACATTAACTGCCTTTCACAAAAATTACTTCACTTTGGTGTCTCTGGAATTCCATTCTCCATTTCCTGGCATTGTATACATGCAAAATCAGCATAAACTATGTCCGGAAAATGTCTCTAAACAAAGAGTCTATCCTTCTATTCAGTCTCTCACTAGTTTCTTAATTTGATCACCCTATGTTTTTTTCTCACAAAAGGTTTTCTCCCCAATCTAATTTCTCAAATTTATTGTACAAATATCTTGCGTGTGCACCCCCAAGATATAAGCACAATTTCATAGGATGATTGTCTCAACATATGAGGATATTCAAATCACTTCTATGGCCAGTAGAGATGATTGATTCGTCCTCATATGATAAACAATCACTTGTTTTAATCCCTTGACAGTTATCCTTTGAAAAACAAATCCTAGGAACTAAGATCAGCTCTGATACCACTTGTAAGGTTCCCCCCTTCCACAAATAGGGGAAACACTTAAGATAGTCCGCTAAGTCTTATCTTAGAGAAAATTTCCTACTCATCGATACCTTGACCATACAGAGATTCAAGGATACGATTCATAGGTAAGACCTAGTTCTATCCCGCAGGGGGAGCGTGGTCTTCTAAAATCAAATCACCCATAGGGTAATTGATCACATAAATTGGGCAACTACAAGACTTGATTTCTAGAGGCAATGCTTTTTTCCTCATCCATGCAAGGTACGGGCGCTGGCCTAGTCTTCTAGAATAGAGTTGCCCGAGAACCTATTTATCTAGCGTAGGGATTTCCCTTAATCTGTTGGAAAGCTACCTGACTAATCGGGTCCACCCGTCCGTAGGATGGTGCCGTCGGGGCATTCCATCCTCCTCACGCGTCAATTTGTTTTCTAATTAATCCTACCACACTGTTTGACATAAATAAACATGTTCCTTAATTAAGGCCCTTTTCACAAGGTTTGTTAAAACAGCCTTTTTCTACAATACAATCATACCAAAGATAAGATTTATAAAAACAAATTTTAAACATGAATCAATTTCATACAAGCCAAACCGGCTCTCTTATTCTTTTCCTTTATACCGCCGATGATCTAGAATTTGGCCTTCCAGCCTCTACATGCTGGGCAAAACCCTACGGGACCATACACCTCATCGTCGGCCGCCGCTGGCGAGGACTCAAGCCGGCCTGTCGCCCTCTCAGCCTCCATCGCTCGATCCTCCCGCCCCTCAGAGGGATGTCTGCGCACTAGGGTGGGCTAATTCACCGCACTAGCCTGGGCCCTCAGAACTAGGCAGCATCACAATCACTCGCCTCAATCGGCAAACCTCATTCTCCCAATGGTATGAGGGATACCATGGGCCAACTCCGGGCCTTACTAACGTCTCCGCCGTCCGGCTATACAAGCACAAGAACGGAGCAACGTCAAGGCAGGGAGAGCTGTACCTGTAACTTAATTTAACCAAGATAACAATCCATTTACTCACTAAACCATAGGACTAGAATCCATGTTACCTTCTTAAGAAAACAATCCTTTTCTCACACAGATTTTAGCATTTCAACTTGAGATTGCGATAAGACATTATTTATTAAGGCATATGCTGTTGTTTAAAAGAATACAAACGTTAAATGGCAAATCAATCAAATAGATCACTGTAACAATCAATAGAGAAGCCGGGGCCATACCTCAACCCCTAAGAATGATATATAATTGAAAAACAAAATATGTATATACCTTATAGAAATTTGTCGTTTATCGTTGTCTTTGCTCGTATTAACAAGAGCTTTAGAACTTGACATATGAGAATAGAGTCTTCTAATACCTTGTCTTTTGATTGAAATCATCCAATAATCTCCAAGCTTTATCTCCTCTTACTCATACTGTGACTCTTCTCTCTTTCTAAGATCTATGGTAAAATAGCCTTCTCTTACAGGGCTACGGCATACTATTCTTTCTCTAAAAGAAAAGCTATGGAGTTTTGGTCTCTTCCTTCGAAAGACTATAGCAATCTAAGCTTCTTTTTTGAGATATTAGATAAGAATGAAGGAATATATGCATCTCAAACTCTAGGATTACCTTGAGGCTACTTGCTATAACCTCACAGTTTTCTCTATGTAAAGACCCTGACAGAAACAGCAAATTGTTTCGGCCATAACTCTGATAAAAACTCAGAATATGGTCATATAACCAGTCAAAAGAACGGGAAAGCATCTGGTCTATAAGCCTTCATAGGCAGAATTGACAAAAACGTGTGTATATAGCCACAAACACGCCATCTTTGGAAACACGTTGTTTTTCCACATTTTTAGTATGCATGGACTCTAAATGTGTAAAAGTACTCTAAATATGACCTCTTATCACCTAAAATCGAAATTCTATTTTTGGGGATACTTATCTCTTAATAGAACTATTCTTATGTTCTTATTTCTTTTAGGATATTTGGAGCTAATATTTTTATTCTAACACTTTTCTAATGTTTCTAGCCTTATTGTCTCACTCTTTCTAATTACACTCTCTTTTCTTATTGAAATCTATATCAAAAGAGACACATACATACATGGCTTGGGAGGGACCTTACAATCTCCCGCACTTAAAAGATTCGAGATGTCCTCATCTCGCAAGCTGGGGTAGTATCTAAGTAAATCCTCCTGTCTCTTTCAAATTGGTGTCCCCACCACTAGGTAAAAATCTTCTTTTATCTAAACATTGTTCTTAAAGAGTCTTTTATTTCATGTGCTTGGCTCGTTTTATTGTGCCTCCAAAAGGTCTTTACTATTCTAAAGTTAATTGGCCTTATTATCCTAATTTCATGCATCCATATACCTCTCATATGATATGAACCTTCGAATTCCTTATTCTATACCCCCATGTAGTATGGTACTTAATAAATTATCATGGAGAAACATAAGGGAATCAATCCTTTATGCAATCTTGCACCAATCCTCTTCTATTTACTCATAGAAATACTTGTTGAATTCCGTTATCTTTAACCCTGCTATCCCTATTTCTTGACCTAATTTTTGCTCTAGCTCATGATTCCTTGTAGCCAGGGGTGGGCTTGACGTTCCTTTTGAATTAGGAGACCTCTTCTTGATTAACATAGAAGGACTCATGTCCTTCTCGACACTTCTTGATTAACATAGAAGGACTCATGTCCTTCTCGACACTTTCTATACAAAAAAAACTTTATCACAGTCTCTAGCTATACTTATGGCTTCTGAAATAGAGGATGGTTTCACATTCTTGATGAGGTTATTCAAAGATAGATTAAGCTTCCAAATGAATCGATGGAGAAGAGTTACCTCATCCATCTCTAGAGCAAATCGGAGAAGTTTAACAAAAGTTTGGTGATATTCTTTTAGGGTCTTCCCTTCTTGGGTTAGCTCCAAAAATTCATTCATTTTATCCTCTCGAAATCCTGGAGGACAAAACCTTTCATGAAGGTGTACTTTCATGGCATCTCATAAGTGATTCTAGCTCCAATAGTGGTTAGATTGACAACAATGCTTCTAACTTTTTAGCTCCAATGGTTAGATTGACAACAATGCTTCCAATTAATTTAGCATTTCTTATGATTTTTAGACGCATGCAAGGGTGAGCTTGCTTCTTTCATTGTATCCATTACAAGTTCAAAACTATCAAATACTTATCATAGCACCACATTTGAAGGCAGTCACGATTAATACATCTGAGATCCTCATTTTTTTGAGAATTACACATCTGGTATCTAAGGATTAACACATCTAAAAGCATGATCCTCTAGGAATTACACATCTGAGACCCATGTTTGTCTGAGACGGGTTCAAAATCTTGGATGATTGTCCTAGTGTAAAGCGTCCAATGGATGGGATTCACACGTCAACTATTCAAATCTTAATGGAGTTATAATCTTAATAATTTATAATATGCAAACTAATGAGATATGTCCTGAAAATGTCTCTGAACAAAGAGTCTATCCTTCTATTCAGTCTCTCACTAGTTTCTTAATTTGATCACCCTATGTTTTTTTCTCACAAAAGGTTTTCTCCCCAATCTAATTTCTCAAATTTATTGTACCGGTATCTTGCGTGTGCACCCCCAAGATATAAGCACAATTTCATAGGATGATTGTCTCAACATGTGAGGATATTCAAATCACTTCTATGGCCAGTAGAGATGATTGATTCGTCCTCATATGATAAACAATCACTTGTTTTAATCCCTTGACAGTTATCCTTTGAAAAACAAATCCTAGGAACTAAGATCAGCTCTGATACCACTTGTAAGGTTCCCCCCTTCCACAAATAGGGGCAACACTTAAGATAGTCCGCTAAGTCTTATCTTAGAGAAAATTTTCTACTCATCGATACCTTGACCATACAGAGATTCAAGGATACGATTCATAGGTAAGACCTAGTTCTATCCCGCAGGGGGAGCGTGGTCTTCTAAAATCAAATCACCCATAGGATAATTGATCACATAAATTGGGCAACTACAAGACTTGATTTCTAGAGGCAATGCTCTTTTCCTCATCCATGCAAGGCACGGCCGCTGGCTGGCCTAGTCTTCTAGAATAGAGTTGCCCGAGAACCTATTTATCTAGCGTAGGGATTTCACTTAATCTGTTGGAAAGCTACCCGACTAATCGGGTCCACCCGTCCGTAGGATGGTGCTGTCGGGGAATTCCATCCTCCCACTTTCCACCCTACTCACGCTGTCGTGCCACAGCACGTCTATGGTGTGAAACCATGCATGTGAGGCTATTAAATGCAAATCCAGATGCATGGGATTAAGTGCCTGTGTACATATGGGATGTATGGCGTGTGGAGGGTTTTGCTTTTAAGGGCGTCGCCAGGTGTTAAGGGTGGACGGTATTGGCTTGAGCTTGTTGCAGCCTGTCCGGGTGAGAGGTCAGATGATGGAGATGATGTCAGCTGCTCGGATGTCTGGATATGTGTATGCGTCTCCAAGGATAAGCGGCCACTCGAGGTTGTATTGAAGTGTGTGTGGAGCATGAGGGCAATAATAGAAAAGGGAGCCATGAGCCTTTTCATTGGTGTGAAAGTAATATAGTGGCCATTTTTCAAAATAAAGAAAGAATAAAAAGGAGGATGAACGTCGCCAGCTGGTAATGTTGGCGTGGAGCGTTGAGGGGGCTGCCAACGCATGCTTCTGGAAGCTGATCGGCGCAACTGGATTGCGTGTGGGAGCCGCCGCCGAGGGGCGGTGTGTGCAGCCAAGAGTGTGTGTAGTGGGGAGGTTCTAGGAGGGACGTAGCCGCAGCCATCTGCAGAGGAAGGCCTGACGAAGGACGTCGACTGTGAAGGGGAACCTAAAGTCGGTAAGGAGAGGGGCTGACGGGCTGCAGAGGTCAGAAGGGCTCTGGTGGGCAGCGGCTGCAAGACAGAGAAAAAGTGGGCTGGGTATTTGTACAGTCGGGTAGAGACGGGGAAGGAGAAGCTTCTCCAGCAGAGAGCCACAAGAGGCTTTTCAAAGGATTCTAGAGCAGGCGGGGGGGTGCAGGAAGAAAAGGCGGCCGCTTTGGTCACGTGAAAGTCGCCTGGTGGCTCTGGGAAACAGCCGTAGGGAGGAGCAGAGAACCGGGTGATCGGGAGTCGACTGGGGGAGCGCCATGCTGCAGTGGGTGGTGGGGCCTCCCGTGTGAAAGAAGAACGTGGTCGAGCAGGTGTGGAGGCGAAGAAGAGCCGCCTTGCCTTGTGATGGCCTCAAGAAGTGCAGCAGCAGATATACACAGAAGGGGGTTCTACGGACGGAGGCTACAGCGACTGCAGAGAATAAAAGGTGTGAGAGCAGGTCGGGCTGCAGGCGCAGAGAAGCAGGAAATTCTGCAGTGGAGTTGAGCTGGTGTGGCTTTTGGAGCATGGGTAGCTACAAGCACAGGGGGGGACTCTGCTGCTGCCGACGTGTGAGAAGAGCCGCCTTGTACAAGGTAGCTGGTTGTGTGCGGCTGGTGGCTGACACGAGGCATCGACTTGTGAAAGGCTGGCGGCTGACACGTAAAAAGGCAGTGCAGCTGCTGCAGATACGAGAGAAAAAGGCCGCTTGGTGATTCTCGGGAGCAGAGGCGTGGAGCCGCTTGGTAAGAGGAGGCCGAGCTGGTGATATGCAGCTGCAGCCGTCTGGAACTGAAGGGAGCGCAGCTGGCAAGGTCAGTGGACCGACGGGTAGAGGAAGGCCCTGCTGGTGATTCTGCAGGTTGGCAGAGAGGAGTTGTGGAAGAGTCTGAGGGCTGTAGCCAGGTTGAGGAGGGAAACGCTGCAGAGCTGCATGCGCTAAGGATTCACACGATCATGCTTCTACACGATGATTAGGAGCGTTTTCTGCTTTCTCTGAAACGGACAATTTAAAGCATGCTATGAGGCAATGTGTGTGCAGACTGAGGGCATAGAAGACAAGAACAAGGACATACTTTCAGATGAAGTGATCACCTGCATGCTGCTGATAGCTTGGGGAAGCATTTCTTCTCATAATCAAGGAGTGCCATGTTGCATGTTTGGTGGTGGACCTGATTTCCATGAGTAGTTTATGCTGATTTTGCATGTATACAATGCCAGGAAATGGAGAATGGAATTCCAGAGACACCAAAGTGAAGTAATTTTTGTGAAAGGCAGTTAATGTTTTGGTGTGAATACCTTCTCTTTATGTAAAAAAAAATCAGCACCTTTGAGTTGTATCTCATGTAGGTTTTGTGTTGTCATGTAATCAAGCAAGAGGTTATGTGAAATGACAATGTGAATGCCGTCTTTGGTGACCTGTTACTCTCACAGCCAGAAGCCCGACGCTTTCCCAGCAGCACCGCCCACGTCACGACAGCTTTGGTGAACCCGACGTGAAACCGCTGGGGTGAGAGTACGTAGAGATGGCTAGCAAAATGGAGCATTTATATGCAGAGATGAAAGAGCTTGAAGAGCGGTTCAGGAAGATTGAAGAAGAAAAGCGAATTCAGGAAGCGGTGGAAATTGTGGTGCAATTGGTATATGACAGGGTCAATATATTTGATGGTTACGATCCAGAAAGCTATCTAAGGTGTTACGAGACAGAGATGAAGAATCAAGGGGTTCCAGAAAACATGATGATTGCATCTTTTGCATACCTTGTAAGTCCTGATTTAAAAGATGAAGTGCTGGAACTAGCAGAGTATCACTCCAAACGATGGAGTGATTTTGCAGATGCACTTATTTATGCGAGTTCCAGGTATAATGTGAGCTGTGACAGTGTTCCAGCAACAATCCAAGCCAATTTAGAAGTGGTTGTCGATGCATGTCTTATGGAGGACAATCAATTGCTATTCAAGGCTGATACAGAGATTGTGGAGGCTGTTTATGCTAAATTGGGACTGCAAAAAGCCATTAGTGAGCAACAAGGCCTTCACAGTGCAAAAAAGGGATGCTTTGCTACAGCCTCATAAAGATGCAATGGGTGAACTCTGCAAGTATAATCTGTCTTCCTTGTTTGAGGGTGCAGACATACAGGGTCCTATGATCATACCAAATGATGTGTGTATGCCTATGCTTGAAGAGACACTTGATTCAGAGAGCTTCAGGACAGGTGCTCAAGACCCAGTACACGAGGAAGAGGACATCGCAAATAGTTTCCTCTTGGGCTGTGAAGCATGTAAGCTGTGTAAACTTGAGGATTCTCATGATGAAAGTGCTCATTTGAAGGGTATTCCTCAGGTGTCGTATCATATGTGTGAAGAACAGCAGGAACCAATGCTTCTTGCTGAAAGCATGATTGCAGAGTTTGAAGATCTAAGACAAGAAGAAGATGCTATCATTACTGCATTCTTATCTGGTTATGATGCTTATAAGCAGGATGATGTACATGAATATGCAGACGGGCCACAAGTATGTGTGATTGATTTAGAGGGGGTGAGTGATATGGGTGATTCCAACAGTGATGTTGCTTCTGAAGCTGGTTGCCAAGGTTCTTTGGATTTGGGTTATTCTGGAATGCTAACAGGGTGTTCCAACAATAAACAAGGTGATGCTATGTCATCAGTGTCAGGGTTACCTTGCAACCACATTTATGAGCAACAATCTCGAGCTTGGAAGCCTGTTTATGATGATGATTTGGAGAGGGAAATTGAATCTGTCTTTTTGAATCATACAGGGTTCAATGACATACAGATTCAAGGGTACTCGGGTGAGGGACCCATAAATCTAAGCCCATCTGCCAGGTATCAAGAAATACTGGGAGATAACATGCAGGATATACAAAGTGTGGTCACAGAGCCTCAAGAGGCTGCATATGAGCAACCAAATGGATATAGCTATGGGGGTATGAATGTTCATGATAATCAATATGTGGGATTGCAAGATGATAATGGCTTCAATGCGATTGATCCTGGATTGGATGCTATCCTAGATGATGCATTGGATGATTTCATGGTATATAATAGATCCCCATCAGCTTTGGGCTCTTCTATGCTTGATGCTAGTCAACTGTTGGTTGCAAGTGAGGATGAGCAGGTGTTATGTAAGCCAAATGATTGTGATGAGATTGGTTCAGATCTGGAGGCTATTCTCGATGATGCCTTGCTGGACTTTGTATGTGTTGATGCTTTTCCGTCTTTGGATGAGAAGAATGAATGTTTGTCAGTGGGTGAGCTGGATCCAGGCAAGGTAGATTTGGATGGGATGTTACCAAGTGTGTGTTCCATGCTGTTAATGCAGTTGTTACTTGGTGTGGCCATACAATATGTGGTGCAAAGGCTTCAAACATGGCCTGAGGAAAATTTTGAAGCAAATCATTTTGAAGAGCATCCCACTTTGAATGATGAGGGTAATCATACATATGCAGGGAATTTAAGTGAGGATAGGGCTTCATATGAGCAAAGGATATGGCACATATGCCAAAGGCGATTGGTATTTGATCCAGGTGGGAAAGTAGAACCATTCAGATGTGATTGCTAAGATATAAATATCTTGCAGGTTAAGGGGGTAGGCTAAGATGTCATGCTATGTTTCAACAAAGGATAACCCCTTGTGAGTGGCACTATGTATATTCTTCTACTGTTTCATGTTTACTAGGGTGATACCAACTGGGTCAGGTTGACAGGGTTTAAGACGCCAAGTTGGATGCTTCTACATATACCAATGTTGGTGTGCAAATAATGCATGGACACTGAGTTCCAGGACCTGTGTGGCACATACCAGAGGATGTGCAGGTTTAGAGGGGGTGGATGTCGTGCCACAGCACGTCTATGGTGTGAAACCATGCATGTGAGGCTATTAAATGCAAATCCAGATGCATGGGATTAAGTGCCTGTGTACATATGGGATGTATGGCGTGTGGAGGGTTTTGCTTTTAAGGGCGTCGCCAGGTGTTAAGGGTGGACGGTATTGGCTTGAGCTTGTTGCAGCCTGTCCGTGTGAGAGGTCAGATGATGGAGATGATGTCAGCTGCTCGGATGTCTGGATATGTGTATGCGTCTCCAAGGATAATCGAGGTTGTATTGAAGTGTGTGTGGAGCATGAGGGCAATAATAGAAAAGGGAGCCATGAGCCTTTTCATTGGTGTGAAAGTAATATAGTGGCCATTTTTCAAAATAAAGAAAGAATAAAAAGGAGGATGAACGTCGCCAGCTGGTAATGTTGGCGTGGAGCGTTGAGGGGGCTGCCAACGCATGCTTCTGGAAGCTGATCGGCGCAACTGGATTGCGTGTGGGAGCCGCCGCCGCCGAGGGGCGGTGTGTGCAGCCAAGAGTGTGTGTAGTGGGGAGGTTCTAGGAGGGACGTAGCCGCAGCCATCTGCAGAGGAAGGCCTGACGAAGGACGTCGACTGTGAAGGGGAACCTAAAGTCGGTAAGGAGAGGGGCTGACGGGCTGCAGAGGTCAGAAGGGCTCTGGTGGGCAGCGGCTGCAAGACAGAGAAAAAGTGGGCTGGGTATTTGTACAGTCGGGTAGAGACGGGGAAGGAGAAGCTTCTCCAGCAGAGAGCCACAAGAGGCTTTTCAAAGGATTCTAGAGCAGGCGGGGGGGTGCAGGAAGAAAAGGCGGCCGCTTTGGTCACGTGAAAGTCGCCTGGTGGCTCTGGGAAACAGCCGTAGGGAGGAGCAGAGAACCGGGTGATCGGGAGTCGACTGGGGGAGCGCCATGCTGCAGTGGGTGGTGGGGCCTCCCGTGTGAAAGAAGAACGTGGTCGAGCAGGTGTGGAGGCGAAGAAGAGCCGCCTTGCCTTGTGATGGCCTCAAGAAGTGCAGCAGCAGATATACACAGAAGGGGGTTCTACGGACGGAGGCTACAGCGACTGCAGAGAATAAAAGGTGTGAGAGCAGGTCGGGCTGCAGGCGCAGAGAAGCAGGAAATTCTGCAGTGGAGTTGAGCTGGTGTGGCTTTTGGAGCATGGGTAGCTACAAGCACAGGGGGGACTCTGCTGCTGCCGATGTGTGAGAAGAGCCGCCTTGTACAAGGTAGCTGGTTGTGTGCGGCTGGTGGCTGACACGAGGCATCGACTTGTGAAAGGCTGGCGGCTGACACGTAAAAAGGCAGTGCAGCTGCTGCAGATACGAGAGAAAAAGGCCGCTTGGTGATTCTCAGGAGCAGAGGCGTGGAGCCGCTTGGTAAGAGGAGGCCGAGCTGGTGATATGCAGCTGATGCAGCCGTCTGGAACTGAAGGGAGCGCAGCTGGCAAGGTCAGTGGACCGACGGGTAGAGGAAGGCCCTGCTGGTGATTCTGCAGGTTGGCAGAGAGGAGTTGTGGAAGAGTCTGAGGGCTGCAGCCAGGTTGAGGAGGGAAACGCTGCAGAGCTGCATGCGCTAAGGATTCACACGATCAGCTGCAGCCGTCTGGAACTGAAGGGAGCGCAGCTGGCAAGGTCAGTGGACCGACGGGTAGAGGAAGGCCCTGCTGGTGATTCTGCAGGTTGGCAGAGAGGAGTTGTGGAAGAGTCTGAGGGCTGCAGCCAGGTTGAGGAGGGAAACGCTGCAGAGCTGCATGCGCTAAGGATTCACACGATCATGCTTCTACACGATGATTAGGAGCGTTTTCTGCTTTCTCTGAAACGGACAATTTAAAGCATGCTATGAGGCAATGTGTGTGCAGACTGAGGGCATAGAAGACAAGAACAAGGACATACTTTCAGATGAAGTGATCACCTGCATGCTTAATTAATTCACCTCATTGATTAGTTTTTTATTTTTTCAAGCTTTCCATTAAAGCTTCAATGCACCCCCTGCTGGTCTTTTGCTTCATATGAGCTCTATAGTCCATCAAATCTCAAGCTTTTTGATTTAAAAGAGAGCTAACAGCCGGCGCAATCTACACCTAGCTCCATTTGAGCTCCCACGAAGTACACGCAGCGAAATCAGCTCTACAACAGCCCGCCTCTGCGCTGCGAAATTTCTCAAATTGGCACCGTACGATGAATGGTTTGCTAATTCCTCTTGTGAGCATAACATTGATGCTATGAAGCTCCCACGTGTTGATTTTCATGAGCAATGGTCCACTGTAGCTGCTGTTTGAACTAATTTATCAGTGACAGTACATGCTGTGTTGCAGAGAAGATTTACAGAGATTGAAGCAACATCTTGACATGTTTGAGTACTGAGCTTAAAGCCAATACCTTGGTTTTCACTTGGTTTAAAGCATTTTATGCTTCTCATTTGGGAAGAGCTTCATTCAATTGCTCAAAGCTCACTCTATTTTTGGGGGCAGTTTTTCCTCTTTGAATTAATCATCTCCACTAATCATCATATAATTAATAGTAATTATCTATTGAGATGACATTCTAATATGCATATTGAGTTGAATATCTCTTTGTAGTCATGCATTCGGATGCTGAATCATCTAATGAAGATTATATCAAGAAATCATTGAAACCCAAAAGCAAAACTAGAAAACCTAGGATGAAAATCAAGTCTAGGCCCAGTTATTATCACTATGCAAAGGCGTATGGGTTTGGGGAATTCTTGAGTAATTTCATGCATCTATATGATGATGGGGGATTCTAGCTTTTAATATTTTGCATTGTTCAGTTCCAATCATGGAGTCAACTTACATATCATCCTCTCTCATCAAGAAATTCAACGGTCATGACTTCCATACTTGGCAAGTCAAAATGAGGTTTTTACTAATGAAAGAAGGAGTTTGGGGCATAGTCAATGGTACTATACCTAAACCTGCCGCCACACGAGAAGAAGAAATCTCTTGGCAAACCAAGGATGAGAAAGCATTAGCTCTCATTGCCCTTGGAGTTGAAGATAGTTATATACATTACATTGGTAATGGAACATCTTCACAAATTGCTTGGAATTCACTGGATAAATATTTTGGTGCTCAAGGCCTCCACAGCAAAATCAGTCTCAAAGTAGACTTTTACAGTCTAGAGTACAAGATTGATGAGACACTTGCATCTCACATCAACACCATGAAGAGCTTGATGGCCCAGCTCGAAGCCATCAATGAACCAGTCAAGGAGAGTGATGCCATAGCCATCCTCCTCTAAAGTCAATGCCATCCGAGTATGATACACTCATGCCGACCTTAAAGTACATGCAGGATCCCACTTTAGAGGGAATAGAGAGTGTTCTCTTGGAAGAAGAGAAGAAGTTGAAAGGTAGAGCCATTGATCTTGTCTCAAACCAGGCATACCTTGTTCAAAAGCAAACCGGCAAATCACTCCAATGTACACATTGTGGAAGGATAGGACATCTTGCCAAGAATTGCTACCACAAAGACAAGCCAAAGCGAATATGCACCAAATGTGGAAAGCCAGGTCACCTCGCCGACAAATGTTACACCAACCAGGCAAATATGGCAAGCATTTTGAATGATTCCGAAGTAGCAATTCAAGCATGCAATAATGTTACTACCTCTTTTGATGAAGCGGTAGATGCAAAATGGGCTTTCTAAAGCCAACAATGTTTATGCCCTCTCTTACCCAAATGTTTATGTATGGACACCTCTAACCACCGATGATGTAGGTTATGTGTTATTATGATGCCCACAATATCTCTCAGTAGGCCATGTAGCCCTCAAGGGGGGATTGATGGGGAGTTGGGTCTCCATGACCAACAAATGATGACAAATGATGATGATGCCCATGGATATGATGATGATGATGCTATGATGATGATGGGGTATGGGAGAGGAATGTTTTCATGTAGGAATGTTTTCATGTCATGCTATTTTCTTTTCGCAATGTAGAAGCTATGCTCCCTATGAGCAATGCTAATTTCTTTTATGTACTGTAGAGCTATACTCCTTATGAGTTAAGCTTTTTTCTTTCATGTAATGTTTGGATCAAGGGAGGGCAATACACCATGCCATGATCAAGGGAGGGTGTTGGAATATGTTGGAATATATGATCAATGTCATGGTCTAAGGTTAAGGCACACAATAAAATGTAAAAGGACCATGTAATATGAAGAGAATCTAGGTGAATGAAAGGGTCAAACCCCACTTGAAGTAGGCGAGTTTCTGAAGATTCTCTGGAGGCTATATTCTAGGGAGCCATGTGGGGGGAGATGGCCTTGGATACTCTTGATGAGATGTAAGCAATGATGTCATTCAACCATGTACACTTTGGCTATAAAATGGTGGCCCTCTTAATGAGAAAAACAAGAATTTATATGCTATGTGATGCTCCTTATTGTGCTGTTATTATGATCTCTTAATCTTTGATTAAGTACTAGTTAATTACACTTTTGCTTATGTGACCACCATGGCTTATCTTGAACCACCGTAGCTCTTTCATCACTCCATGCTCACATTAAGCTTGCATTATTACTCATTATGCTTTTCCCAACAGTAGTTGCCCAATTTATGTGATCAATTACCCTATGGGTGATTTGATTTTAGAAGACCACGCTCCCCCTGTGGGATAGAACTAGGTCTTACCTATGAATCGTATCCTTGAATCTCTGTATGGTCAAGGTGTCGATGAGTAGGAAATTTTCTCTAAGATAAGACTTAGCGGACTATCTTAAGTGTTTCCCCTATTTGTGGAAGGGGGGGACCTTACAATAATAAGGTGATGATTTTCGATGGACCACTAAGAATCCTACAAGTAAATGATCAACCACCTCATTAATAAAATGTAAGCCACGATCACTAACTAATTCTAATGGGCAGCCGAACCTCAAAATAAAAATTTTGCTGTTGTTCGTGTATCAGCTCTCTTTGAGGCCCTAGCTAAGTGTTTCCCCTATTTGTGGAAGGGGGGAACCTTACAATAATAAGGTGATGATTTTCGATGGACCACTAAGAATCCTACAAGTAAATGATCAACCACCTCATTAATAAAATGTAAGCCACGATCACTAACTAATTCTAATGGGCAGCCGAACCTCAAGATAATTTTCTCGTATAAAAATTTTGCTGTTGTTCGTGTATCAGCTCTCTTTGAGGCCCTAGCTTCTACCCATTTCGTGAAATAGTCCATGGCCACGATCACGTATCAGGCTTGGGATGGATGTGCCACTGGACTAATAGGTCCCACAAAATCTATTCCCCATTTTTCGTATGGTTGTCTTACAATTGTAGGGGTGAGCGTCATCTTGTTCTTTTGTTGTGGGATAGCAAAACGTTGACATTCTTGCATCTTTTGGCAGATTCTATGGCATCTCCGAATAACATAGGCCACCATAGTCCTGCTTGAAGCACTTTTTGAGCTGTGATTTCTCCAACAAAATGCCCACCTCCTATCCGCCGTGAATGAGCTTCTTCCAATATGGTGACGAACTCATCTTCTCTAATGCATCTTCTAAGCACATTATCTTTTCCTAGCTTATATAGTTCTCTCGTAATCAGTTGATAAGGTGTGCAGCAAGCTTGATAGGCCGTTGCATTTTATCTTTGTTCAAAGGTATTTTCGGCAGAAAACTATAAGCTGGATAATCTGATATTTCCTCACTCCATTCGGGTACCATATCTAACTTGAACAAGCAAGCATCAAGGAGATCATCATCAACACCAGTTGTTGGTTTCCCATTTGGAATTCTTAACATGTGATCGGATAACACATGCTGTGTTCCTTTTCTTACCGTGACTGTAAAGTCGAATTCCAACAATAATAGCAACCATCGTGTGATTCTCCGCGTGGTGCAAGGCTTATTCACCAAGTATAATAAGGCTTGATGCTCCACGAAGAATATGAGTTTGTTGGCCAAGAGGTAATGTTGATATTTCTTGACGACGTAAACCATGGCCAATCCTTCCCTCTCTATGGTGGTGTAGTTCACCTCTACGCATCATTTAGCTGACGACTAGCGAAGCAGACTAGATAGTCCAATTTGAACTCACGAGGCTGGGCTAGTACGCAACCAATAGCAAAATTTGATGCATCAATATGCACGTGAAATATGAGATCCCAATTGGGGGGTCGTAGAATTGGGGCACTAGCCAATGCTTGCTTCAGTCGATCATATGCTGCGTGGCATTCCTCAGTCCATTCAAAGACAATGAGGAGCTTGCACAATGGTCTGGCTATTTGAGCATAGAAAATTATGAAGGGGCAATAATACCCCACATGGCCCATAAATCTTTACATACCCTTGTAATTGGTGGCGGTGGCAGCTCCAATATCAGGTTGACCTTGCTATCATTCGTGGATATACCATTCTTTGAGACAATGTGTCCCAATATCACACCATGCTTGACCCAAAACTAACACTTTAAAGGGTTCACAGATATGCGATATAATCGACATCGCTCGAACACTTTCCTTAAGTAGGCCAGATGTTCTGCCCATCGAGAGTGCGCACACAGATCGTCAATGAATACCTCCAACCACTTTTGTATGTAATCCTTGAAGGTTGTGCACATCAACCGTTGAAATGTTGTTGGTGCATTGGTGAGGCCAAAGGGCATAACTTTTTATGCAAATGTCTCCCACATTGTATTGAAAGTTGTCCTGTGCTGGTCTTTTGGTGCTATGGACACCTGATTGTAACCAGAGAATCCATCCAAGAAGTTGTAAGCTTCTTCCCCAGCCACCCTTTCCAAAATATGTTCCATATAGGGCTGTGGATAATGGACTTTCCTAGTGGCTATGTTTGTAAGGTTCCTCCCTCCAGCTTTTCAAGTGTACAGGTGTAAGAACCTCCCCTTCTGATCTTGTAATTATTCCCCTCTATGAAATAAAAGAAAGATCATGTTTTATCTTGTTTTGGCCTGGAGAGAGAAAATATCTAGAGAGAGGTAATCCAAAATTGAGACATTTTTGGATATAAAAAACCTCCTAGTGTCTAAAATGGTTTCCCCTGAAATAGAAATTCAAGAAGAACTTTCCAATGTGCATTTGGAATTAATTGAAAATATGTATAAAGGACCTTAGCCTAGGGGTCTAGATTTTCAAAAAAAATTAGATTATAGTCCAATTAAGGTTCCTATGGGCCAATAGGATTAGTCCAAGTGTGGGGAGGAGATAAATCCAATGAATAAAAGAAAATACCCAAAAATGAGTAAATGCCCACATAAGATGAAGAGTTGAATGAGTACAAGGTTTATTAGTTAAAAACTATGAGATATTACTAAAACAATGAGATATTTTGGTATAATGATACATTTTTGACACCTTGGTAAGGAGGGGGGGAGATTTCAAGGAGGTTCCTATTTCACACATGTGGTGGAGTTTTTAATTCAATAAAATTGTGATATTTTTATCTCTCCTCTCTCCTGGATTAAACCAAATCAAAAGGGAGCCAAACTAGGTCCAAATCTTGTCCAAATTCAGCCAAACTGAACCTAGAAAATTCTAGAACCTAGTTGGACTTGATTAGAGGCCTCCCTCACCTACAAATAGATCCTTAGTCTTTTGTAAAAAAATATGTGAGCTATACCATGCCAGTATTACATTAAAATAATGATATTTTTTATTATCCCTTAAAAATTCTCTACTTTTGGAGAGAGTGGAATCTCTCTCTCACTTCAACCCTCCTTGGAGCTTTCCTTTCAACACACTAACCAATTGATTGGTTGGGGACTTCTTCTAAGATAGAGAAGCAAGCAAAAACAAGAGGTAAAGTATTTTTCACTTCTCAACCCCTCTCAAGCTTGAGAAGTTTCTAAATTAAGTGTTTATAATGCAAATCAAGCTTTTGTTAAGAGTTGTAATGAATAATTAGGAAAAGTTTACATTTATGCGGATGCTTTTTATGTTTAACTCTCTCTCCCTCAAAGAATGGTCATTCCTATGACCAATTCTCTATTCAAATGATGCTTCTCATGGAGAAATTCTCAATTCACAAATCAAACTCTAGGCTTGTGAAGCTAGAGGTTAAGAAAATGGTTTTTTATACTTATAGGCTAGTAAATTATGGTAATCTTAGGAGTTAAATCTATAAATTAGATTTAAGTTCAAAAGATAGTTATACTATCATAATTACATTACTAAGTCTTATTCTTTTCAAAAATATTAAAAATTATCAGTAATAGCAGTGGACCTATGGTAAAATTTTTAAGAAATTGATACATAATTCATTCTTATGCATAATGTGAAAAGAGGACTTCCTACCACATTCTAGAATTGAATTTCCTAGGCTAAAAGAATGATTTTCATCACATTCAATGGAAATTTAATTTTTAAGATTTATGCATAATTAAATAATTAAGAAAAGAGAAAATTATGCTTATTTTATTTAAATGATAAAAGAGGAATTCCCATGGCAATTGGAAATCATTTAAATGGGAAAGTGAAATTCTTAGCATATTGAATTAATGGGTAATTTTATTAAAATTCAAAGAGAAATTTTAGATAAATTTATTTTATGCATGAGAAATATTTAAATGATAAAAGAGAAATTTCCATGATATTTTTAATTCAATCATTTAAATAGTAAAAGTGAAATTTTTAGCATATTGAATTAATGGATATTTTTATTAAACAAAAGAGGAATTTAAGATAAATTTATTTGATGATAAAAGAGGAATTTCCATGACATTTAGAATTCAAGCAATTAAATGTAAAAAGAGGAATTCCTATGATATTTGAGATCCAAGAAATTAAATGGAAAAAAGAGAAATTTTTAGTATAATTCAAGTTATGAATATTTATCAAAAGTGAAAATATGGGTAGAATTGATTTTTGTAAATCCCATGAATTCTTTTATTCAAAAGAGGAATATTGAATATAATTCAGGTGAGAAATTGAGGAAGAATATGGAAATAGCCGTCGAGAAAAAGAACCTTTATCTAAGCCAAGTAATTGGCAGAAATTTAGAAAAAGTTTCATTATCAGTATCGAAGTAGGAAAAGCTATTAAATGGGAATAAGATGTGAATGGGATGTGATAGGATGTGAATGGATGTGATAAGATGTAAATGGGATGTGAATAGATGTGATAAGATGTAAATGGGATGCGATAAGATGTGAATGGGATGTGATAGGATGTGAATAGATGTGATAAGATGTAAATGGGATGCGATAGGATGTGAATGGATGTGATAAGATGTGAATGGGATGTGATAGGATGTGGTGTGATGAAAATGAATAGGGATGAGATGTGAAGTAAATGGATGTGGATGTGAATGATGAGATGAGAATGAGATGAGAGGATATCTGAAGGGTGAGACAGGAAATAAATGGATGTGGATATGTATGTGAAAGAATGTGATGTAAATGGATGTGGATGTGTATGTGAAAGAATGTGATGTAAATGGATGTGGATGTGTATGTGAAAGGATGTGATGTGATGTAAATGGATGTGGATGTGGATGAGATGTGATGTGATGTGATGAAAAGAGATGTGGATGTGAATGTGATGTGGATGTGGATGAGATGTGATGTGATGTAAAGGGATGTGGATGTGGATGAGATGTGATGTAATGTAAAGAGATGTGGATGTGAATGTGATGTGGACGTGGATGAGATGTGATGTGATGTAAAGAAATGTGGATGAAATGTGATGTGATGTGAATATATATGGGTGTAAAGTGATAAATGTGAATGTATGGATAGATGTGGAAAGTCGTGCATGTGAATGATTGGATGGATGTGGATAAATGAGATGGGATGTGTATGAATGAGATATGATGTGGATGTGATATAATGTGGATAGAATGTATGTGATGGAATGGGGATACAATGAATGTGATGAATGTGAATGGATGTGATGTGATGTGAGTCGGGATAAGTGTGAATGGGTCAGATGTGATGTGAAATGGATATGATGTGATGTGAAATGGATGTGATGTGATATGATGTGAATCGCGATAGATGTGAATGGATAAGATGTGATGTGAATGGATGTGATGTGATGTGAATCGGGATAGATTTGAATGTGATGTGATGTGATATGATGTGATGTGATGTGATGTGATATGATGTGAAATAGATGTGATGTGATATGAGATGTGAATGGGTCAGATGTGATGTGAAATGGATGTGATGTGATATGATGTGAATCAGGATAGATGTGAATGGATAAGATGTGATGTGAACGGATGTGATGTGATGTGAATCGGGATAGATGTGAATGGATGAGATGTGATGTGAATCGGGATAGATGTGAATGGATGTGAATCGGGATAGATGTGAATCGGGATAGATGTGAATGGATAAGATGTGATGTGAATGGATGTGATGTGAATCGGGATAGATGTGAATGGATGAGATGTGAGGTGAAATGGATGTGATGTGATGTGGATCGGGGTAGATATGAATGGATAAGATGTGAATGAATGTGATGTGATAAGATGTGGATATGGGTAGATGCGAGTGGATGAGATGTGAGTGATGAGCATAAATGTGATGTGATGTGGATATAGGTAGATGCGAGTGGATGAGATGTGATGAGCATAAATGTGGAAAGATGTGATGAGATGGAAAATGATGTGATTGGATGAGAATGGATGAAGGACGATGGGAATACATATGATTGGACTTGGATTACGTAGTGTCGATTGATGTGGAACAATGTGGAAAGACGAGAGTTCGTTATAGAAACTATATTTATGACCTATTTTTAAATGATTGTTTTATGTCAAGAATGCTCGGGAAGCATTTTGACCGTCTTGTGAATGAGGTCGTAGTGGAGACCTAAGTGATAAAGTTGCAACAGCTAACGGAGAGTCAACGGAGGACGTCTCGCATAGCAAGGTCGTCGGTCGACTAGCCTCGGTTCGATTTAAATGGTGAGCTTCCGATACGGTGGATGAGGGACAAAGAACGCAGCCTATGAGTGAAGTGCTAGGTGACCTGCGATCCTAGAGGGTGATGACTATACGCTGCTCGGGCTCTGGGTCATCGAAGATACCCACACATGCATCGAGGAAGATATTGGAACAAGGCGTAAGAATTGTTTTCTAAATTCGGGCACGGCTCTGGTTGATTGACCTTGCTGGTCCTCAACGGATGAGTCCATGGCTCTTTTATATGGATCTGTTGGATGATCTTACTGATCTTCAACAAAGAGTCTATCTGGATTTTTATAAGTGAATATATTTTTGGGTACTATGAGCTAGGAACTATTGAAAAGGCCCTAGCTCATGGGTAGATGCGAGTGGATGAGATGTGAGTGATGAGCATAAATGTGATGTGATGTGGATATAGGTAGATGCGAGTGGATGAGATGTGAGTGATGAGCATAAATGTGATGTGATTTGGATATAGGTAGATGCGAGTGGATAGGTGGTGAGCGTTCAGGTTGCCAATGATGCCATAGGTACACCGATGAAGGAATGATTGGAAATTAGAATTCAACCGGATATTTTGGAGGATTATGATCAGTGATACTATGGTTGCATTAAAAGATTGTTTTAAAGACAGCTGAATCTATGAAAAAGGCAATTTCATATTGGGTGTGTAAGTGGTGTGACTATCTTCAAGTTTGCATGAAGCACCGGCTAGGGAGCCTGGGAACTCTTTTCCTTAGTACTCGGGACAAAACATAACCAAATTCCTAAATGGATCCTATCTGTAAGATTCCTCCCTCTAGCTTTTGAGGTGTGCAGGTGTAAGAACCTCCCCTTATGATCTTATAATTTTTCCCCTCTCTAAAATAAAAGAAAGATCCTGTTTTGGCCTAGAGAGAGAAAATATTCTAGAGAGAGATTATTCAATTTTTAGATATTTTTGTTACCATATTATAGTAGTGATGTGTGTGAACACACTTAGGACCGCCGGGGCACTTTTTCCCTCACTAGGAGGTTTTTTCCCCCGTGCATTGTATATACGCCCATTATCTTCTAGGGCTTGTTATCTTTCATTTTTGGCACTCATAATACACTACTGTGTTGTGCTCAAGCTTCCTCATCTTCTTGAAGTTGTGTGTGCATTCCTGCAACCCTAATTCCAACAATTGGTATCAGAGCAGGCTTCCTCCTCCCGGGCAGCATCACCGGCACCTGCCGCTTCATCTCCTCCGATTGCGACGAGGTTTCACGAGCGTCTGCAGGTTAGTATATGCCGTGGGAAAGCCCGTCGGGCTTATTCGTTTCAGAATTTTGATCTGAAGTCATTTCGCCCTCCGTTTTTGCATTCCAAGTACTGCGCAGGCAAAATCGTCCTACTGTGCAGATTTTCTGTCAAGATTAAAATCTGCAGGATAGGTGCCCATTCGTCTGTTTTGGGCTGTGCTACATAGCACAGGTCGATTTTATACAGGTTTACCTCTTACAGACAGCATTTACATCTAGTAGTACAGTCATTGGCCATGGCTGACAACAATGATGTATTCCGCATGTTGGCTGCTGAGGATAAGTTGGATGGCACCAACTATCCATTGTGGGCATATATGATGCGACATGTATTGGTAGCAAAGGGGTTATGGAACATTGTGCAGGGTATTGATGCACGTCCTATTGTGGCTGGGAATGCTGCAAACACATCAGAGACAGGTACTGTAGATGATGGTGCAGGCACAAGTGCTGTAGCAGCTGTTCGAGAACCACCACTTTCAGCAGAGCAGATTCGTTGGGATGGTAGAGATGCGCAGGCTCATGCCTTGATTGCGCTGTCTGTCAAACGTACCATTATCCCACATATTCGCTCCTGCAGGACTTCTAAGGATGCTTGGGATGTACTTGCCACATTGTATCAGGCAAGAAATGAGGCTCGTGTTGCTTATCTCCGAAAACAGTTGGAGAGTGAGCATATGAACGAAGGTGATTCTATGGATAGCTTTTTGACAAAGATCAAGGATTTCAAAGAGCAGCTCATTTCTGCAGATGAAATCCTGTCAGATAGTTCACTTGTGCAGACTGTTTTGAATGGTCTACCAGATTCTTATCAGGGTTTTGCTTCCACTCTTCGCTTGATGATGAAAGGCAATCCCAATGCCTTATCATTTGAGGAGTTAGTTTCTGTTTTGCTGCAAGAAGACCAGTCAAGGCAAAACAGGAATATTATGCGTGTCGCAGATCAAGCTTTCGTTGCTAGTCAGAGAAGCGGGAAAGGTAAAGCTGGCTTTTCTTCTAGTAAGCAGAAATCTGCAAATGCTGCGCAACCAAAGAAGGAAGACAAAGATGAGAAGAAGGGTGACAAACAGAAGACATTTTGCAAGTACTGTAAGGGAAATGATCATGTCATCAAAGCGTGTCCTAAGCTGGCTGCGAAAGAGGCTAAGAAGAAAGAGGCTGGTATGGCTGTTGCAGATGCCTCTCCTTCTAACAATGAATCTGCTAATGTTGTGCTAGATACAGAATGGGCATTCAATGCGCAGTGCAGTTATGACCCATCTTTGCATGACACATGTATGTCTGCAGTAGATTCAGATGTATGGTACTTTGACAGTGGTGCCACTAAGCATATCACCTCGCAGCGCAGTTTATTCACTTTCCTTGAGTCTGCTCCCACAGGGAATACTGTCACTTGTGCCAATAACTCCTCTTATCCCGTTGAAGGAGTTGGACAGATTGTGCTGAATGTTGCAAATGGCAACACCTTTACACTTTTTGATGCATTGTATGTGCCAGGGATCAAAAAGAATCTGCTGTCAGTCTCCGCATTTGCCAAAACAGGTTTGGTTGTAAAATTTGTGGATGACAGATGTACTGTTCATGATCTCTCTTGTGGTGACATCATTGTAGCATCTGGTTCACTATGTCGAGGGCTGTATAAGCTCAATATGAATGGCAAATGTGTAGAGGATTCAGCATGTGCTATTATGGATACGCAGGCTATTTCAGATGCAAAACTGTGGCATGCACGTTTTGGTCATCTGAATTTTGCAAGTTTGCTGCGCCTGCAGAAATCTGAAATGGTGTCTTCTTTGCCTAAGCTTGAGGCACCTGTCAAGCATGTTTGTGAGGGCTGCATATTGGGTAAAATGCAGCGTGCTTCCTTTCTCAAAGATGGATCAGTGAGAGCTGAACGCAGATTGCAGCTTGTTCACAGTGATGTTTGTGGTCCCATGCAAACTCCATCATTTGGAAACTACCTTTACTTCGTGACTTTCATTGATGATTTTACCAGGCATGCATGGGTATATCCTTTGAAGGCAAAGTCCGAAGTGTTTTTGTGCTTCAAACAGTTTTTGGTTATGGCTGAAAATGTGTCAGAAAGTAAGATGGGCACCCTCCGTTCAGATCGAGGGGGGGAGTATATGTCTTCAGAATTTAATGCATTTCTGGCTGAGCGTGGGATAAAACACCAATGTACAGTGCCGTATACACCACAGCAAAATGGTGTGGCTGAGAGAAAAAACAGGTCTCTCATGGAAATGGCAAGATGTATGGTTAAGAGTCAAAGTCTACCACATGGTTTTTGGCTTGAGGCTGTCATGTGTGCCACTTATGTACTAAACAGGTGTCCCACCAAAGCATTACAGGTTGTCACTCCATATGAGGCTTGGCATAGCCGCAAGCCATCTGTTGGCCATTTACGTGTTTTTGGTTGCCTGGCATATGCATTAGTGCCTGTGCAACATCGCAGAAAATTGGATGACAAAGCTGTCAAATGTATTTTTGTTGGATATAGTGCTGAGAGCAAAGGCTATCGTTTGTATCATCCACAGACAAAGCGCATTTTGGTTAGCCGTGATGTTGTATTTGTGGAAGATGCAGTTCAGCCCTTGGTTTCATGTACTAAGGAGACAGATATCAGCTCACGTGATGTCTATGATACATTGTTGCCTCTTTTCAGTGGTGCACAGTCAAGTGCAATACCTCATGAGGCAGTTTTTCAGCCTATGCAGGTTTTAAATGATGGCACAGATCAGCCTATATCTGATGCAGATGTGCATGATGCACTTGAGGATGAGAGACAAGAGATTGAGGGCTCTAGGAATATGCCTAGATGGCTGGTGCAGACTTTGCGTGACAGCAAGTTGGATGCCCCTTTGTCTAGTCGCACTCGTTCTGGCTCTCATGGTGCCTCTTATGCGTCAGATTGTTATGCATTGGCTGTTTCTAGTATGTGCGATGAAAGTGAGCCTGTTTCATTTGATGAGGCACAAAGTTCAGAAAATTGGATGGCTGCTATGCAAGCAGAATACGATGCTATTATGAAGAATGGTACATGGTCTTTATGTGACTTGCCCCCTGGCAAGAAGGCCATTGGCACTAAGTGGGTATACAAATTGAAGCGTAAGCCTGATGGCACAGTGGATCGCCATAAGGCTAGGCTTGTTGCAAAAGGTTATGCTCAAGAGAAGGGCATTGATTTTGATGAGACTTTTGCTCCCACATGTCGTATGACCACTGTTCGTAGCATCTGTGCATTAGCAGCTCATAATGGTTGGAATGTACATCAGCTGGACATAAAGACTGCGTTCTTAAATGGAAATTTGCATGAGGAGGTGTATGTATCGCAGCCTCGTGGTTTTGTTCAAAGAGGGCAGGAAAACAAAGTGTGCAGGTTAAAAAAGGCTTTATATGGTTTAAAGCAAGCTCCACGAGCTTGGTATGAAAAAATACATGCATATTTGACTGCACATGGGTTTCAGAATAGTCCAACAGAAAGCACTTTGTATGTTAAACGTGTGGATGGTGTACATCTAATCATTGCTCTCTATGTCGATGACATGCTGCTCACAGGACCAAATGAGAGTCATATTGCTGATTTTAAGGCTGATTTGAATGCCTCTTTTGAGATGTCAGATTTGGGGCATTTGCATCATTATTTGGGGATACAATTTAAGCAGTGTGATGGAGGTATTGCTTTGTGTCAGACAAAGTATATTGAAACATTGTTGCGGAGATTTGGCCTTGAAGACTGCAAGCCTATTGCTACTCCAATGGAGACAGGTTTGAAGTTGAGTCTTCATGATGCTGGAGATCACTTTGATGTCACACTCTATCAGACAGCTGTTGGTTGCCTCATTTATGTATGCATTACGAGGCCAGACATTCAGTTTGCAGTCTCACAGGTGAGCAGATTTATGCATAGGCCAGGCATTAAGCATTGGCAGGCAGTAAAGCGTATCTTTCGCTATTTGAGTGGTACTCGGCATCTTGGGTTGTTTTATCCCAAGGGGGGATCATTGCCGCCAGATTTACATGCTTTTTCAGATTCTGACTGGGCTGGTTGTTATGACACACGCGTGTCCACGAGTGGTTTTTGCTTCATGCTTGGAAGCTCATGCATATCATGGTTGAGCAAGAAGCAGCCTACTGTGGCCACTTCTAGTTGTGAAGCTGAGTACAGGGCAGCTTTCACAGCTACGGTTGAGTGTGTGTGGCTCAGACGCCTTATGGCTGATTTGGGTGTTGGGCAGCCATCTGCCACCACCATCTTCACTGACAGTCAGAGCGCATTGGCAGTTGCGCGGAACCCAGTGTTCCATGCTCGTACGAAGCACATTGAGGTGCACTACCATTATGTCAGGGAGAGACTCTCTGCAGGAGAGATCAGTTTGGCTTATGTGCCAACACAGGATAACCTTGCAGACCTTTTCACAAAGGCTCTGCCTCGTGAGAAGTTCGAAGCTTTTCGCAAAGCTTTGGGCTTACTCCCTTTTGTGGTATAAATTTCCCCGAAATAGAAGTTCAAAAA
The DNA here is from genome assembly GCF_041138505.1 of Cibotium barometz. Classification (NCBI taxonomy): domain Eukaryota; kingdom Viridiplantae; phylum Streptophyta; class Polypodiopsida; order Cyatheales; family Cibotiaceae; genus Cibotium; species Cibotium barometz. The sequence goes on from NC_141091.1 coordinate 37,584,207, forward strand.
ATTTTCAGAAGGTGCATTAAAAATCAATTATAATCTGTTCGAATCCTGAGGGTCTAGATTTTTGAAAAAATTTAAATTAAGGTTCTGAGGGGCAAATCAAATTCATCCAAATGTAGGGAGGAGATAAATTGAAGAAATAAAGAAAATCTCCCCAAAAATGAGTAAATACTCACATAAGATAAAGAGTTGACTAAGGACAAGGATATTCGTTAAAAAAGAAGAGATATTTAGAGAAATGATGCATTGTTGACACCTCAGTGTGGGGGAATTCCCCTCATAATGGAGGCACCTATTTCACATGTGTGGTTGAGTTTTAAACTCACAAATAATGAGATATTTTCATCTCTCCTCTCTCCTGCTTCAACTAGATCCAAAAAGTAAGCTAAACTGACCTAAAAATGGTCAAACATTCACCAAACCGATCTGGAAAAATCTAGAATCAGTTTGCTTGGTTAGAGGCTCACTTTTTCCTATATGTATGTGAAGTGATGAGATATATGGGTAGATGCGATGAGGATAAATGAGGAAATAAATGATGAGATAGAAAAAGATATGATTAGAAGAGAATGGGAATACTTATGAAATGAATGTGGATTGATTTGTGGATAATGTGGATTGATGTAGATGGATGAATGGATGATGTGGATGGATGTGTGGATAATGTGGATTGATGTAGATGGATGTATGGATGATGTGGATTGATGTGTGGATAATGTGGATTGATGTAGATGGATGTATGGATGATGTGGATCGATGTGTGGATAATGTGGATTGATGTACATGGATGTATGGATGATGTGGATGGATGTGTGGATAATGTGGATTGATGTAGATGGATGTATGGATGATGTGGGGATGGATGTGTGGAAAATGTGGATTGATGTAGATGGATGTATGGAGGTATGGATGATGTGTAGATGGATGTATGAATGTATGGATGATGTGGATCGATGTGTGGATAATGTGGATTGATGTACATGGATGTATGGATGATGTGGATTGATGTGTGGATAATGTGGAATTATGTAGATGGATGTATGGATGATGTGGATTGATGAGTGGATAACGTGGATTAATGTAGATGGATGTATGGATGATGTGGATTGATGTGTGGATAATGTGGATTGATGTAGATGGATGTATGGATGATGTGGATTGATGTGGATGGATGTATGGATGATGTAGATTGATGTAGATGGATGTATGGATGATGTGGATTGATGTGGATGGATGTATGGATGATGTGAATTGATGTGGATGGATGTATGGATGATGTGGATTGATGTGTGGATAATGTGGATTGATGTAGATGGATGTATGGATGATGTGGATTGATGTGGATGGATGTATGGATGATGTGAATTGATGTGGATGGATGTATGGATGATGTAGACTGATGCGTGGATGACACAATTGGATGTGATTTGATGTGGGAATGTTGTGATGTGATAGGGATCGATGAAGAAAATAAAATTGTGGAAAGAGGAGAAAAGATGGGGACTAATGTGAAAGGATGTGGAGTAATAAGAAAAGATGGAAATATTGTTGGAACTCTATTTGTATGTGAAATTTGTTTTTAAATGACTGTTTTATGTCAAGAATGCTGGGGAAGCATTTTGACCGTCTTGTGAATAAGGTCGTGGAGACCTTTCTGTTAAAGTTGCAACTGCTAACGGAGAGTCGTCGGAGGACGTCTCGTGTAGCAAGGGCGGCCGAGGACTTGACCAGCCTCGGTTTGATTTAAATGGTGAGCTTTCGGTATAGTGGATGAGGGACCAAGGAGGCGGCCTATGAGTGAAGCGCTAGGTGACCTGCGAAGGATCCTAGAGGGTGCTGACCATACGGTGCTCGGGCTCTGGGTCGCCGAAGATACCCACACGTACGTCGAGGAAGATTTTGGAACAAGGAGTAAGAGTTGTTTTCTGAATTCGGGCATGGATCTCATTCGTTGACCTTGCTGGTCCTCAACGAATGAGTCCATGGCTCTTTTATATGGATTCGTTAGTTGATCTTGCTGATCTTCAACGGAGATTCCATTTTGTTATGTGAATATATTGCCTGTTACTATGAATATATTGCCTGTTACTATGAGCTGGTCCTCAACGAATGAGTCCATGGCTCTTTTATATGGATCCGTTAGTTGATCTTGCTGATCTTCAACGGAGATTCCATTTTGTTATGTGAATATATTGCCTGTTACTATGAGCTAGGAACTATCGAAAAGGCCCCTGAGTGAACAGGTGGTGAGCGTTCTGGTTGCCAATGATGCCATAGGTACACCGATGAAGGAATGTTTGGAAATAAGGATTCAACTCGATAATTAAAGGATTATGATCAGTGACACTATGGTTTTATTAAATGAATGTTTTAAAGATTGTTGAATCTGTGAAAAAGGCAAGTTCATATTGGGTGTGTAACTGGTGTGACTAGTTTTATGTTTGCATGAATATCCGACTAGGGGGCCTTGAAACTCTTTTCCCTCGTACTCGGTACAAAACCTAACCAAATTCCTAATTGGATCCTATCCCTACAGTGGTTGGGCGGTTGGCTTACCATGGGACTGGATGGGGTTAGGCTGGACTGATGGATCCATAAAACGAGACTCACTTTCTGTATAGTACGATAGATGAGATAAATCTTGGATAAAAATTATTTGAGGCAGGGATCTCACAGCTGGTATCAGAGCAAATTGGCTAATGAGGATCAACCGAGAAGCCAAAAGTGTCAAAAATTTATGAAGAAGCAGTAAAAGGTTGTAATTGTGTGAAAAAATTCATACAAATTGATATTCAAACTGAAATTCGTAAATTGGTAATTGGGTCTTCAGATGGAAGTACCGCAATTTTATGGAATCCCTGACTTGCTTGAGGCCTAGACATGATGGTATTTACCTTATAGTTCCAAGGAGTGTGACTACCCGTATATACCAAGGGTATAACTGCAGCTCTTTACTGGCAGTATATACGAGTAAATCTAAGACTTGAAATTATAAGCATTAATACTATCCAAATGATGAATTCGAATGTGGTTGATATGATTTTAGATTCTGGTTGAGTTGATTTGGATTCTGATTGAAAAATGAAGATTCTTGAATTTTGGTTGAAATGTAATAAACTAAGCAAAACCACAATAAGGATGAATGGGACGAGTCCCTGTGATAATGTTCGTAGCTGGAATGATGTTAATGACTTCATCAAATCACTATGAGATTAGTGGATTGTGTTGGCATATTACTGCTGTTAACACTTGACCCAATGGATCAAGTTAAGGGGTGTCAAATTAAAAATCTATAAAATTAAAAATTTTCATGAAGGACTGTTCAGATAGAAATTTCGGGGTCTAATGGACCATTATTGTGATAAGGAATTGAATGTTATGATCTGAGTGAATTATTATGTGATGATGAATTTTATATAAGGGATCTCTATCCCAGGATTTTGTTGGGTTAACCAGACTATAAGGAACCCTAGAATCAGTTGGATCTTAAGGAAAAGAGTTCTCCTCCAATGTTGCGAGATGAGGACATCTCGCGTTTTTTAAGTGGGGTAGGATGTAAAATTCCTCCCTCCGGCTTTTGAGGTGTGCAGGTGTAAGAACATCCCCTTCTGATCTTATAATTATTTCCCTCTTTGAAATAAAAGAAAGATCCTGTTTTACCCTGTTTTGGCTTAGAGAGAGAAAATATTCTAGAGAGAGATTATTCAATTTCTAAATATTTCTGGATGGAAAAATATCTCTTCTTATTAAAATAAATTTTCCCAAAATAGAAGTTTAAAAAGATTTTCAGCTGAAGGTGCATTAGAAATCCATTATAATCTGTTCAAAAGGCCTTATCCTAAGGGTCCAGATTTTTGAAAAATTTTAAATTAGATGTCCTCATCTCGCAACATTGGAGGAGAACTCTTTTCCTTAAGATCCAACTGATTCTGGGGTTCCTTATAGTCTGGTGAACCCAACAAAATCCTGGGATAGAGATCCCTTATATAAAATTTTGAAAAGATCCCTTATAGAGATCCCTAAATTTTGAAAAGAGTTCTGAGGGGCCAATCAGATTCATCCAAATTTAGGGAGGAGATAAATTGAAGAAATAAAGAAAATACCTCCCAAAAATGAGTAAATACTCACATGAGATGAAGAGTTGACTAAGGACTTGAGGATATTTAGAGTTAAAAAAGAAGAGATATTTAGAGAAATGATGCATTTTTGACACCTCAGTGTGGGGGAATTCCCCTCATGAAGGAGGCGCCTATTTCACATGTGTGGTTGAGTTTTAAACTCACAAATAATGAGATATTTTTATCTCTCCTCTCTCTTGCTTCAACTAGATCCAAAAAGTAAGCTAAATTGACCTAAAAATGGTCAAAAAATGACCAAACTGATCTGGAAATTTCTAGAATCAGTTTGCTTGGTTAGAGGCTCACTTTTTCCTATAAATGAAGCCTCCCCTTTGTAAATGGTTAATAGTGTTTTATGCACTGTTACTCTACTCCTCCCCAGAGCCAAAAACTATGAATTTATTAATAAATCATTAGTTTTTGACCATTCCCTCTTCTAAAGAATTGGTGGCCACTCTTGTTGCAAACAAGAGTAGATCCCTCAAACCATCAAGCCAAAGGAAAGCTCTCGAAAATTCATGTAGGCTAGAAATCCTACTTTTTATTATTCCTTTAAATGGTTTTCTAATTTTTGTTTTGTTTAAAATGTAAAATGATGAAATGCCTTGTTGCAAAGGCTTTCCCCCTCTCTTTGTTCTTTAATTCAGCCTTTCTTTATCCTAGATAAGTAATCTAATTATTGGAATTAAAGTTTTCATATTATTTCTCTTTTAAAAGTAGAATTTGATTAGTTTAGAATGCTTTAAACCATTTGGGGATAATTTTTAAGTAACTTAAGGATAGGAAAAATTGAAAAATGGTCAGCCATACAAAGCAGGTTACGGTAAAATTTTCTAAGTTTTATCTTTTATTGTTCAAAAAGAGTAATCCCCATCATTTGTGTATTCTAAAAGTGTTATTTTCATTCTAGGCATATAAAAATGCATAGTAGAAATATTTTTATTATAAAAGTGTTAATTCCATTAAAATTAATTTCTATGCATAGAAAGATGAATATTGGGAATATTTCGATTATAAAAGTGTTACTTTCATCAAAATTGATTTCTATGCATAAATAAAAGCATAAAAGATTTTTTTATTATAAAATTATTGCTTTCATTAAAATTAAATTTATGCATAAATAAAAGCATAAAAGAATTTGTTTTATTATAAAAGCGTTACTTTGATCAAATTTTGATTTTATGCATAGAAAGATGCATAAAGAAATTTATTTTTTATTTCAAAAGAGTTATTCTCATCAATTTTGATTTTATGCATAGAGAGAGGCATAAAGAAATTTATTTTTATTTCAAAAGAGTTATTCTCATAAATTTTGACTTTATGCATAGAGAGATGCATAAAGAAATTTATTTTTATTTCAAAAGAGTTATTCTCATCAATTTTGATTTTATGCATAGAAAGATGCATAAAGAAATTTATTTTTTATTTCAAAAGAGTTATTCTCATCAATTTTGATTTTATGCATAGAAAGATGCATAAAGAAATTTATTTTTTATTTCAAGAGAGTTATTCTCATCAATTTTTATTTTATGCATAGAAAGATGCATAAAGAAATTTATTTTTTATTTCAAAAGAGTTATTCTCATCAATTTTGATTTTATGCATAGAAAGAGGCATAACAAAATTTATTTTTATTTCAAAAGAGTTATTCTCATCAATTTTGATTTTATGCATAGAAAGATGCATAAATAAATTTATTTTTATTTCAAAAGAGTTTTATTTTCTTATTTTTATTTTTATTTTTATTTTTATTTTTATTTTCTTACATTCTATAAATGGATGTGATGAGAATAGAAGTAATGAGAATGAGAGGTAAATAGATGTGATGATATGTGATATGAATCAGATAGATAAGAATGAATAGAGAATGGATGTGATTGGAATAGAAGTGATGAGAATGAGAGGTAAATAGGTGTGTTGAAATGGGATGCGAATCGGATAGTTGGGAATGAACAGAGAATGGATGTGATGAGAATAGATGTGATGAGAATAGATGTGACGAGGATGAGAGGTAAATAGATGTGATGAGATGTGATGTGAATCAGATAAATGTGAATGAATGATATAAGATGTGAATGAATGTGTTAGCATGTGAATCGGGATGTGAACGAATGATATAAGATGTGAATGAATGTGATAGCATGTGAATCGGGATGTGAATGAATGATATAGGATGTGAATGAATGTGATAGCATGTGAATCGAGATGTGAATGAATGATAAGGGATGTGAATAGATGTGATGTGATGTGAATCGGGATGTGAATGAACGATAAGGGACGTAAATGAATGTGTTAGCTTGTGAATCAGGATGTGAATGAATGAGATGTGATGTGAAATGAATGTGATAAGATGCAATGTAAACTGGATAGCTGTTAATGTATGTGAAGTGATGAGATATATACGTAGATGCAAGTGGATGAGATCTGATGAGGATAAATGAGGAAATAAGTGATGAGATAGAAAAAGATGTAATAAGAAGAGAATGGAAATACTTATGAAATGAATGTGGATTGATGTGTGGATAATGTGGATTGATGTAGATGGATGTATGGATGATGTGGATTGATGTGTGGATAATGTGGATTGATGTAAATGGATGTATGGATGATGTGGATCAACATGTGGATAATGTGGATTGATGTAGATGGATGTATGGATGATGTAGATTGATGTGTGGATAATGTGGATTGATGTAGATGGATGTATGGATGATGTGGATCGATGTGTGGATAATGTGGATTGATGTATGGATGATGTGGATCGATGTGTGGATAATGTGGATTGATGTAGATGGATGTATGGATGATGTGGATTGATGTGTGGATACTGTGGATTGATGTAGATGGATGTATGGATGATGTGGATTGATGTAGATGGATGTATGGATCGATGTGTGGATAATGTGGATTGATGTAGATGGATGTATGGATGATGTGGATCCATGTGTGGATAATGTGGATTGATGTAGATGGATGTATGGATGATGTGGATCAATGTGTGGATAATGTGGATTGATGTAGATGGATGTGTGGATAATGTGGATTGATGTGTGGATAATGTGGATTGATGTAGATGGATGTATGGATGATGTGGATTGATGAGTGGATAATGTGGATTGATGTAGATGATGTATGGATGATGTGGATTGATGTGTGGATAATGTGGATTGATGTAGATGGATGTATGGATGATGTGGATTGATGTGGATGATGTGGATGGATGTATGGATGATGTGGATTGATGTGGATATTGTGGATGGATGTATGGATGATGTAGACTGATGTGTGGATGATGCGATTGGATGTGATTTCATGTGGGAATGATGTGATGTGATAGGGATCGATGAAGAAAATAAAATTGTGGAAAGAGGAGAAAAGATGGGGACTAATGTGAAAGGATGTGGAGTAATGAGAAAAGATGGAAATATTGTTGGAACTGTACATTAGGGGAAGGTTGAGGTCTATAGGGGCCCTTTAAGATGCCATGTGATTAAAAGGTTATTAAGGAAAAGGGCCAATCATGTGATGCCATGTATACAAAAATGTTGGGTGATTAAAGGTGGTCAAAAGATTCTCTAGAAGATGCCTTTTTGTACTTTTCATTCTCAAAAAGTGGGGGGGGGGAAGTTTTTAAAATTTCGGACATCCATAACTTCTACATATGAGCTCAAAATTTGTCGGAGATTAGAGATCGAGAATCTACTCAATCGCTGAGCTCTTTACATAGATATGTCACATGATATGGTTTTGCCCACTCAATTTTAAATTCAATTTTGGCGGGAAACTTTGAAATTCAAACTTCTAGCCATTTGAAGAATAAGAAGGTATCTAAAGTCAAAGAAACTTAACATTTTAACAAAAAGTCATTAAAATCATAATATGGCAGCTTAAAGGGCCCCTATAGACCTCAACCTTCCCCTAATGATTTATATGTGAAATCTGTTTTTAAATGACTGTTTTATGTCAAGAATGCTGGGAAAGCATTTTGACTGTCTTGTGAATAAGGTCGTGGAGACCTATCTGTTAAAGTTGCAACTGCTGACCTCCGAGTCATCGGAGGTCGTGTAGCAAGGTTGGCCGAGGTCTTGACCAGCCTCGGTTTGATTTAAATGATAAGCTTCCGATACAGTGGATCAGGTACCAAGGAAGCGACCTATGAGTGAAGCGCTAGGTGACCTGTGAAGGATCCTAGAGGGTGCTGACGCCGAAGATACCCACACGTACGTCGGGGAAGATTTTGGAACAAGGAGTAAGAGTTGTTTTCTGAATTCGGGCATGAATCTCATTGGTTGACCTTGCTGGTCCTCAACGAATGAGTCCATGGCTCTTTTATATGGATCCGTTAGTTGAACTTGCTGATCTTCAACGGAGATTCCATTTTGTTATGTGAATATATTGCCTGTTACTATGAGCTAGGAACTATCGAAAAGGCCCCTGAGTGAACAGGTGGTGAGCGTTCTGGTTGCCAATGATGCCATAGGTACACCGATAAAGGAATGTTTAGAAATAAGGATTCAACTCGATAATTAAAGGATTATGATCAGTGACACTATGGTTTCATTAAATGAATGTTTTAAAGATTGTTGAATCTATGAAAAAGGCAAGTTCATATTGGTGTGACTAGTTTTATGTTTGCATGAATATCCGGCTAGGGGCCTGGGAACTCTTTTCCTTGGTACCCGAGACAAAACCTAACCAAATTCCTAATTGGATCCCATCACTACAGTGGTTGGGTGGTTGGCTAACCCATGGGACTGGATGGGGTAGGCTGGACTGATGGATCCGTAAAACGAGACTCACTTTCTGTATAGTACGATAGATGAGGTAAATCCTGGATAAAAATTGTTCTATGGAAAAGAATCAACGGCTATGCCTCTCAATGAGGAAAAAAGCGTTGGTCTCTATGATCCAAGTACAATCTTTTCCCTAATCTGACTATGGGACTTACGGGTTTGGTCAGATCAGTTCAGTTAGTTCAGGCTTTTGACTATGTTAGAGAAAAGTTATCCTGGAGGAATCGCCCATGTTTTCCGGGCAAGGGAAGTTTTTCCGAATTCGGATTTGGAAGAAACGATGGATTAGTCCCTTGTTCGGATATCCGTGGGCGAGGCCCCGAGTGTGGGACCCTGACCCGCGCAAGAAGTGCTACTTCCACTGCTAGCACCCCTGAATTTGTTGCGCGGCGTGGACAGGGATCTCACACTACCACTACAGTGGTTGGTTGGCTAACCCATGGGAGTGGATGGGGTTAGGCTAGACTTATGGATCCCTAAAATGAGACTCAATTCTATTATGGTACGATAGATGAAGTAAATCTCGGACAGTCCTTATTCTATGGAAAAGAATCAACGGCTATGCCTCTCGATGAGGAAAAAAGCATTGGTCTCTATGATCCAAGTGCAAGTCTTTTCCTTGATCTGACCATATGACTTACGGGTTCAGTTGGATAAGTTTGGTTAGTGATGACCTTGACTACGTTAGAATAAAAATATCCTGGAGGAATCGCCCGTGCTTTCTGGGCGAGGGAAGTTTTTTCGGGTTCGGTTTTGGAATAACCAAGGGATTAGTCTCTTTTCCGGATATCCGTGGTGGGCGAGGCCTCGAGTGAGAGACCCTGCCCTGCGTAAGAAGTGCTACTTCCGCTGCTAGCACCCCTGAATTTGTTGCACGGAGGGGTAGGGATCTTTCAGTTGGTATCAGAGTGAATTGGCTAAAGTGGATCAACCGAGAAGCCAGAAATGTCAAAAATTTATGAAGTAGGAGTACAAGGTTGTAATTGTGTGATGAAATTCATACAAATTGATATTCAGAATGAAGATTCATAAATAGGTAATTGGGTCTTCAAATGGAAGTACCGCAATTGTATGGAATCCCTGACTTGCTTGAGGCCTAGACATGATGGTATTTACCTTATAATTCCAAGGATCGTGACTACTCGTATATACCGAGGGTATAACTGTAGCTCTTTACTGGCAGTTTATATGAGTAAATCTAAGACCTTGAAATTATAAGCAAAAATGCTATCCAGATGATGAATTCGAATGCTGGTTGATATGATTTTAAAATTTTGGTGGAGAATTGATGAATTGATTTGGACTCTGATTGAAAGATGATGATTCCTGAATTCTGGTTGAAAGGAGATAAGTTGAACGAAACCACAATGAGGATGAATGGGACGAATCCCAGTAATGATGTTAATAATTAGAATGGCAATAATGACTTCAACAAATCACTACGAGATTAGTGAATTGTGCTGACAGATTGCTGCTGTTAACCCTTGACCCAATGGATCTAATTAAGGGATGGCAAATTGAAAACCTGCATAACTAAAATTCTCATGGAAGAATGTTCAGATGAAATTTGCGGTCTAATGGACCATTATTATGTTAAGGATATGAATGATATATTCTAAATGAAGTGTTATCTGATAATGAGTTCTATATGTTCTTCTCGTAGAAGGGATCTTTATCCTAGGATTCTATTGGGCTGACCAGACTATAAGGAACCCCATAATCAGTTGGATCGTAAGGGAAAGAGTTGTCCTCCAGGCGAGATGAGGACATCTCGCATTTTTTAAGTGGGGTAGGATGTAAGATTCCTCCCTCCAGCTTTTGAGGTGTACATGTGTAAGGATCTCCCCTACTAATCTTGTAATTATTCCCCTCTCTGAAATAAAAGAAAGATCCTGTTTTATCCTGTTTTGGCCTGGAGAGAGAAAATGTCTAGAGAGAGATAATCCAAAATTGAGATATTTTTTGATATAAAAATCCTCCTAGTGTCTAAAATGGTTTCCCTTGAAACAGAAATTCAAAAAGAACTTTCCAATGTGCATTTGGAATCAATTGAACATATGTATAAAGGACCTTAGCCTAAGGGTCTAGATTTTCAGAAATTTTTGGATTATGGTCCAATTAAGGTTCGTATGGGCCAATAGGATTAATCCAAGTATGGGGAGGAGATAAATCCAATGAATAAAAGAAAATACCCATAAATGAGTAAATGCCCACATAAGATGAAGAGTTAAGTGAGTACAAGGTTTATTAGTTAAAAACTATGAGATATTACTAAAACAATGAGATATTTTATTAGTTAAAAACTATGAGATATTACTAAAACTATGAGATATAATGATACATTTTTGACACCTTGGTAAGGAGGGGGGGATATTTCAAGGAGGTTCCTATTTCACACATGTGGTGGAGTTTTTAATTTAATAAAATTGTGATATTTTTATCTCTCCTCTCTCCTGGGATCAAACCAAATCAAAAGGGAGCCAAACTAGGTCCAAATCTTGTCCAAATTTAGCCAAACTAAACTTGGAAAATTCTAGAACCTAGTTGGACTTGGTTAGAGGCCTCCCTCACCTATAAATAGATCCTTAGTCTTTTGTAAAAAAAACTATGAACTATACCATGCGAGTATTACATTAAGATAATGATATTTTCTATTATCCCTTAAAAATCCTCTACTTTTGGAGAGAGTGGAACCTCTCTCTCTCTTTAACCCTCCTTGGAGCTTTCCTTTCAACACACTAACCAATTGATTGGTTGGGGGCTTCTTCTAAGATAGAGAAGCAAGCAAAAACAAGAGGTAAAGTGTAATTTTATGGTTTTTCTCTACTATTCTCAATGTTTTCACTTCTCAACCCCTCTCAAGATTGAGAAGTTTCTAAATTAAGTGTTTATAATGCAAATCAAGCTTTTCTTAAGAGTTGTAATGAATAATTAAGAAAAGTTTACATTTATGCTTAGTTAGGATGCTTTTTATGTTTATCTCTCTTCCCCAAAGAATGGCTTCCCCAAAGAATGGTCATTCCTATGACCAATTCTCTATTCAAATGATGCTTCTCATGGAGAAATTCTCAATTCAAAAATCAAACTCTAGGCTTGTGAAGCTAGAGGTTAAGAAAATGGCTTTTTATACTTATAGGCTAGTAAATTATGGTAATCTTAGGAGTTAAATCCATAAATTGGATTTAAGGTTAAAAGATAGTTATACTATCATAATTACATTACTAAGTCTTATTCTTTTCAAAAATATTGAAAATTGTCAGTAATAGCAACGGACCAATGGCAAAAATTTTAAGAAATTGATATATAATTCATTCTTCTGCATAACGTGAAAGGAGGACTTCCTACCATATTCTAAGATTAAATATCCTAAGCTAAAAGAATGATTTTTATCACATTCAATGGAAATTTTATTTTTAAGGTTTATGCATAATTAAATAATTAAGAAAAGAGAAAATTGTGCTAATTTTATTTAAGTGATAAAAGAGGAATTCCCATGACATTTGAAATTTAATCATTTAAATGGAAAAAGTGGAATTCTTAGCATATTGGAGTTAATGGATATTTTATTTTAGGTAAATTTATTTTATGTATGAGAAATATTTAAATGATAAAAGAGGAATTCCCATGACATCTGACATTCAATCATTTAAATGGGAAAAGTGGAATTCTTAGCATATTGAATTAATGGGTAATTTTATTAAAATTCAAAGAGAAATTTTAGATAAATTGAGAATACAAAAGAATGAGGGTCTATTTATAGGTGAGGGAGGCCACTAACTAAGTCCAACTAAGTTCTAGAATTTTTCAGCTTCAATTTGGCTAAATTTGGATAAGTTTTGGACCAGTTTGGCTTCCTTTTTGATTTGGTTTGATCTAGGAGAGAGGAGAGATAAAAATATCCTATTATTTTTTAGTCTAAAAGTCATCCACACATGTGAAATAGGCACCTGCTTTGAAGGGCCCCCTTCTCCTTACCAATGTGTCAAAAATGAATGATTACTCCAGAATATCTTATTTTTTTATTAATACTTCATAATTTTTAACTAATAAATCTAGTACTCAGTCAACTCTTCATCTTATGTGGGCATTTACTCATTTTTGGGTATTTTCTTTTATTCTTTGGATTTATCTTATCCCAACACTTGGATTAATCTTATTGGTCCATAGGAACCTTAAGTGGACCATAATCCAAAATTTTCAGAAAAGCTTGACCCTTAGGCTAAGGTCTTCTAAATCATTTTTAATTAATTCCAATTGCACCTTGGAAAATCTATTTTGATTTTCTGTTTTAGGGAAACATTTTTTTGATATTTGTAAAATTTATTTATCCAAAAATATCCCAATATTTGTTACCATATTATAGTAGTGATGTGTGTGAACACACTTAGGACCACCGGGGCACTTTTTCCCTCACTAGGAGGTTTTTTCCCCCGTGCATTGTATATACGCCCATTATCTTCTAGGGCTCGTTATCTTTCATTTTTGGCACTCATAATACACTACTGTGTTGTGCTCAAGCTTCCTCATCTTCTTGAAGTTGTGTGTGCATTCCTGCAACCTTAATTCCAACAATTGGTATCAGAGCAGGCTTCCTCCTCCCGGGCAGCATCACCGGCACCTGCCGCTTCATCTCCTCCGATTGCGACGAGGTTTCACGAGCGTCTGCAGGTTAGTATATGCCGCGGGAGAGCCCGTAGGGCTTGGTCATTTCAGAATTTTGATCTGAAGTCATTTCGACCTCCGTTTTTGCATTCCAAGTACTGCGCAGGCAAAATCGTCCTACTGTGCAGATTTTCTGTCAAGATTAAAATCTGCAGGACAGGTGCCCATTCGTCTGTTTTGGGCTGTGCTACATAGCACAGGTCGATTTTATACAGGTTTACCTCTTACAGACAGCATTTACATCTAGTAGTACAGTCATTGGCCATGGCTGACAACAATGATGTATTCCGCATGTTGGCTGCTGAGGATAAGTTGGATGGCACCAACTATCCATTGTGGGCATATATGATGCGACATGTATTGGTAGCAAAGGGGTTATGGAACATTGTGCAGGGTATTGATGCACGTCCTATTGTGGCTGGGAATGCTGCAAACACATCAGAAACAGGTACTGTTGATGATGGTGCAGGCACAAGTGCTGTAGCAGCTGTTCGAGAACCACCACTTTCAGCAGAGCAGATTCGTTGGGATGGTAGAGATGCGCAGGCTCATGCCTTGATTGCGCTATCTGTCAAACGTACCATTATCCCACATATTCGCTCCTGCAGGACTTCTAAGGATGCTTGGGATGTACTTGCCACATTGTATCAGGCAAGAAATGAGGCTCGTGTTGCTTACCTCCGAAAACAGTTGGAGAGTGAGCATATGAACGAAGGTGATTCTATGGATAGCTTTTTGACAAAGATCAAGGATTTCAAAGAGCAGCTCATTTCTGCAGATGAAATCCTGTCAGACAGTTCACTTGTGCAGACTGTTTTGAATGGTCTACCAGATTCTTATCAGGGTTTTGCTTCCACTCTTCGCTTGATGATGAAAGGCAATCCCAATGCCTTATCATTTGAGGAGTTAGTTTCTGTTTTGCTGCAAGAAGACCAGTCAAGGCAAAACAGGAATATTATGCGTGTCGCAGATCAAGCTTTCGTTGCTAGTCAGAGAAGCGGGAAAGGTAAAGCTGGCTTTTCTTCTAGTAAGCAGAAATCTGCAAATGCTGCGCAACCAAAGAAGGAAGACAAAGATGAGAAGAAGGGTGACAAACAGAAGACATTTTGCAAGTACTGTAAGGGAAATGATCATGTCATCAAAGCGTGTCCTAAGCTGGCTGCGAAAGAGGCTAAGAAGAAAGAGGCTAGTATGGCTGTTGCAGATGCCTCTCCTTCTAACAATGAATCTGCTAATGTTGTGCTAGATACAGAATGGGCATTCAATGCGCAGTGCAGTTATGACCCATCTTTGCATGACACATGTATGTCTGCAGTAGATTCAGATGTATGGTACTTTGACAGTGGTGCCACTAAGCATATCACCTCGCAGCGCAGTTTATTCACTTTCCTTGAGTCTGCTCCCACAGGGAATACTGTCACTTGTGCCAATAACTCCTCTTATCCCGTTAAAGGAGTTGGACAGATTGTGCTGAATGTTGCAAATGGCAACACCTTTACACTTTTTGATGCATTGTATGTGCCAGGGATCAAAAAGAATCTGCTGTCAGTCTCCGCATTTGCCAAAACAGGTTTGGTTGTAAAATTTGTGGATGACAGATGTACTGTTCATGATCTCTCTTGTGGTGACATCATTGTAGCATCTGGTTCACTATGTCGAGGGCTGTATAAGCTCAATATGGATGGCAAATGTGTAGAGGATTCAGCATGTGCTATTATGGATACGCAGGCTATTTCAAATGCAAAACTGTGGCATGCACGTTTTGGTCATCTGAATTTTGCAAGTTTGCTGCGCCTGCAGAAATCTGAAATGGTGTCTTCTTTGCCTAAGCTTGAGGCACCTGTCAAGCATGTTTGTGAGGGCTGCATATTGGGTAAAATGCAGCGTGCTTCCTTTCCCAAAGATGGATCAGTGAGAGCTGAACGCAGATTGCAGCTTGTTCACAGTGATGTTTGTGGTCCCATGCAAACTCCATCATTTGGAAACTACCTTTACTTCGTGACTTTCATTGATGATTTTACCAGGCATGCATGGGTATATCCTTTGAAGGCAAAGTCCGAAGTGTTTTTGTGCTTCAAACAGTTTTTGGTTATGGCTGAAAATGTGTCAGAAAGTAAGATGGGCACCCTCCGTTCAGATCGAGGGGGGGAGTATATGTCTTCAGAATTTAATGCATTTCTGGCTGAGCGTGGGATAAAACACCAATGTACAGTGCCGTATACACCATAGCAAAATGGTGTGGCTGAGAGAAAAAACAGGTCTCTCATGGAAATGGCAAGATGTATGGTTAAGAGTCAAAGTCTACCACATGGTTTTTGGCTTGAGGCTGTCATGTGTGCCACTTATGTACTAAACAGGTGTCCCACCAAAGCATTACAGGTTGTCACTCCATATGAGGCTTGGCATAGCCGCAAGCCATCTGTTGGCCATTTACGTGTTTTTGGTTGCCTGGCATATGCATTAGTGCCTGTGCAACATCGCAGAAAATTGGATGACAAAGCTGTCAAATGTATTTTTGTTGGATATAGTGCTGAGAGCAAAGGCTATCGTTTGTATCATCCACAGACAAAGCGCATTTTGGTTAGCCGTGATGTTGTATTTGTGGAAGATGCAGTTCAGCCCTTGGTTTCATGTACTAAGGAGACAGATATCAGCTCACGTGATGTCTATGATACATTGTTGCCTCTTTTCAGTGGTGCACAGTCAAGTGCAATACCTCATGAGGCAGTTTTTCAGCCTATGCAGGTTTTAAATGATGGCACAGATCAGCCTATATCTGATGCAGATGTGCATGATGCACTTGAGGATGAGAGACAAGAGATTGAGGGCTCTAGAAACATGCCTAGATGGCTGGTGCAGACTTTGCGTGACAGCAAGTTGGATGCCCCTTTGTCTAGTCGCACTCGTTCTGGCTCTCATGGTGCCTCTTATGCGTCAGATTGTTATGCATTGGCTGTTTCTAGTATGTGCGATGAAAGTGAGCCTGTTTCATTTGATGAGGCACAAAGTTCAGAAAATTGGATGGCTGCTATGCAAGCAGAATACGATGCTATTATGAAGAATAGTACATGGTCTTTATGTGACTTGCCCCCTGGCAAGAAGGCCATTGGCACTAAGTGGGTATACAAATTGAAGCGTAAGCCTGATGGCACAGTGGATCGCCATAAGGCTAGGCTTGTTGCAAAAGGTTATGCTCAAGAGAAGGGCATTGATTTTGATGAGACTTTTGCTCCCACATGTCGTATGACCACTGTTCGTAGCATCTGTGCATTAGCAGCTCATAATGGTTGGAATGTACATCAGCTGGACATAAAGACTGCGTTCTTAAATGGAGATTTGCATGAGGAGGTGTATGTATCGCAGCCTCGTGGTTTTGTTCAAAGAGGGCAGGAAAACAAAGTGTGCAGGTTAAAAAAGGCTTTATATGGTTTAAAGCAAGCTCCACGAGCTTGGTATGAAAAAATACATGCATATTTGACTGCACATGGGTTTCAGAATAGTCCAACAGAAAGCACTTTGTATGTTAAACGTGTGGATGGTGTACATCTAATCATTGCTCTCTATGTCGATGACATGCTGCTCACAGGACCAAATGAGAGTCATATTGCTGATTTTAAGGCTGATTTGAATGCCTCTTTTGAGATGTCAGATTTGGGGCATTTGCATCATTATTTGGGGATACAATTTAAGCAGTGTGATGGAGGTATTGCTTTGTGTCAGACAAAGTATATTGAAACATTGTTGCGGAGATTTGGCCTTGAAGACTGCAAGCCTATTGCTACTCCAATGGAGACAGGTTTGAAGTTGAGTCTTCATGATGCTGGAGATCACTTTGATGTCACACTCTATCAGACAGCTGTTGGTTGCCTCATTTACGTATGCATTACGAGGCCAGACATTCAGTTTGCAGTCTCACAGGTGAGCAGATTTATGCATAGCCCAGGCATTAAGCATTGGCAGGCAGTGAAGCGTATCTTTCGCTATTTGAGTGGTACTCGGCATCTTGGGTTGTTTTATCCTAAGGGGGGATCATTGCCGCCAGATTTACATGTTTTTTCAGATTCTGACTGGGCTGGTTGTTATGACACACGCGTGTCCACGAGTGGTTTTTGCTTCATGCTTGGAAGCTCATGCATATCATGGTTGAGCAAGAAGCAGCCTACTGTGGCCACTTCTAGTTGTGAAGCTGAGTACAGGGCAGCTTTCACAGCTACGGTTGAGTGTGTGTGGCTCAGACGCCTTATGGCTGATTTGGGTGTTGGGCAGCCATCTGCCACCACCATCTTCACTGACAGTCAGAGCGCATTGGCAGTTGCGCGGAACCCAGTGTTCCATGCTCGTACGAAGCACATTGAGGTGCACTACCATTATGTCAGGGAGAGACTCTCTGCAGGAGAGATCAGTTTGGCTTATGTGCCAACACAGGATAACCTTGCAGACCTTTTCACAAAGGCTCTGCCTCGTGAGAAGTTCGAAGCTTTTCGCAAAGCTTTGGGCTTACTCCCTTTTGTGGATTCGTCCACATAGCTAGACACTTCCCTATACATGAGTGCTAGCTCTTGTTCACCGCATCACTCCAGGGGGGATTTGTTACCATATTATAGTAGTGATGTGTGTGAACACACTTAGGACCGCCGGGGCACTTTTTCCCTCACTAGGAGGTTTTTTCCCCCGTGCATTGTATATACGCCCATTATCTTCTAGGGCTCGTTATCTTTCATTTTTGGCACTCATAATACACTACTGTGTTGTGCTCAAGCTTCCTCATCTTCTTGAAGTTGTGTGTGCATTCCTGCAACCTTAATTCCAACAATATTGATTTACCACTCTCTAGAAATTTTTATCTCACTAGGCCAAACAAGGAAAAATAATAATTTCTTGTATTTAGAAACATAGAATGATTACAAGGGATTGAAGTAGAGGCTTATTTGTTATTTAGGCTGAGGAGGAATCTTACAGGGTGGGTGCGATGGGGAGATTGTTTTTTTTTTTGAAGGGTCGACGAGAGGGGGAGCACGGGTGAGCGACCAAAAAAGGGGGGGAGGGTGGTGAAGGTTGATGGGGTGAGGAACGGGAGGTTGGGTTGGGCACGGGGGGAGGTGGAGCTGAGAGAGAGAGAGAGTGAGAAGGTGAGAGAGAGAGAGAGTGAGAGGTGAGGGAGAGAGGGGGTTAGACTGGTGAGGGCTTGGTCGGTGAGGGGGACAGGTGGTCGGTGGGGAGAGATAGAGTGGGAGAGGGTGTCGGTGGGGAGAGAGGGGGTTGGTGCGGTGACAGTGGGGAGAGAGGGGGTTGGTGGGGTGACGGTGGGTAGTTTTTTTTTTTTGGGATGGTGCAAAGGGGGCGAAGGAGAAGAGAGAGAGAACGCTAGAGAGAACGAGAGAGGGGAGTGGCGTACGTGAGGGAGAGAGAAAGAGAGATGGAGGGCGTGGGGCATAGGGGGTGCACGAGAGAAAGAAAGCGAGAGAGGGTGAGCGGGGGGGGGGGCATGAGAGAACGAGAGAGAGGGGGTGACGGGGTGGGGTTTTTTTGGGTTTTTTTTTTGTGGGGTTTTTTTTGGGGGTGTGGTGAAGAAGGCCGAGGGGAGAAGTGAGAGGAGAGGGGGTCGATGAGGAAGGGATGGTGAAGCCACCCTCTAACCCTCTAAAAAAGAAGGAGAAAACAAAATGATACAAAAAATGTATAAAAAATATGTACAATCCCTTGCCTTCTTATCCCACTAGCTTGCTTGTCACCCTCGAGGAAGCCAATACTTCTTGACCTAGATCCATTCACCAATGGAAGGGCGGCACCCTAGAGAGTTTCTAGCTGTACCACACCCATGGGCAAGATCTCCACCACTCGAAAAGGACCTTGCCAAGCATACACCAACTTCCTAGCCTTTTTTAGATATTTAGAGTTGTAAACCAAAGCCAAGTCACCTTTCGAGAATTGAGGAAGTCTCAAGTGTCGATCATGCCATGCTTTACGTTAAAGTTGCTCCACCTCTGTGGCCACCATCGGAGCGTGTTGATGGGTCTCGTCCAAGATTTTGAGATGCTCTTGCCGAGCGGAGTATGTGGGGTGATAGGTGGCCACCCTATGCTGCCCCACTCTGGATGAGCCTGCATTAAATTCAAAGGGTAACACTGCCTCAAGCCCAAAAGCAAGTTGGAAAGGAGCGTGTAAGGTGGTTGCCTTGTAGGATGTGCGATAGGCCCACAATACCCCCAAAAGCGCTTGGTCCCATTGGTGAGAGTGCTCCTTGGCTACCCTTAACAAGGATTTGCGCAAGACCTTGTTGGTGCTCTCTACTTGCCGTTAGCTCTGGGATAGTATGCACAGGACCTCCGATGGAAGATTTGGTAACGTGCCAAGAGGGTATCTATGACTTCATTCACAAAATGTTTCCCCTCACTGATAATTTCTATGGGACACCCAAACTTGGTGAAGCTGATCTCATACAGGAACTTGGCCACTATAAGAGCGGTGTTGTCTCGAGTGGCTCTACTGGCCTTGGCCCATTTGGTCACATAGTCACTGGGCCACCAAAATGTACTCACAGCTTGTGGGGTGAGACTTTGGGGTGATGGGACCCACAAAATCAATGCCCCACTTGTCGAAAGGCTCCCAGGGTGGTGTAGCATGGAGAGGCAAGTAGTACCTACTATCTGGTTTGGGTCCAGACCTTTGACATATGTCACATTGTTGCACCCACTTTCTGCAGTTAGAGAACAGGGAGGGCCACCATAGACCAGACTGCATGATCTTTCGGGCGGTGACAATGCCAGACGAGTGACCACCACTTGGTCCAGAATGCGCATCTTCCATGATGAGGGAAACCTCATGAGGGTTGACACATCTCCTCAACACTTCATCCTTACCCCTCTTGTAAAACTGTCTGGAAATGAGCAGATAAGGCCTACTCTTAAGTAAAAGCCTCCTTTTTGCCTTGGCATCAGCATTCGGGGAAAACCTCGTTGTGCTCAGCAGCATCACTATGTCCTCATACCAAGTAGGGGTGGCATCCACAACAAACAACATGCTGTCTGGTGGGAGATCATCACAAATCCCCTCATCCGAGGCTAGCTCCCCACTTGGGATTCTGGAAAGATAATCAGCCCCCATGACATGGTCCTTCCCTAGGCGGCGGACCATAATCTCAAAGTCAAATTCTTGAAAGAGAAGGAGCCATCTCCAGATCCTGCCGGGGTGACTTGGGCTTTATTCAGCAAATACTTCAACGCCGCTTGATGGTCAATGATCACCAAACCCTCCCGCTCTGTGGTGGAGTAGTTTCTCTCGGCCCGATTGAGCTGCTTCCTTGCATAGTGAATAGGCCTATCCATCTTTAAATCCACATCTGGCTACGCTAGTACTGCTTCTACTGCTATTGCATTGGCATCCATGTGCACATGGAAGATCAACTCCCAATTCGGAGTGATGAGGACGGGAGCATGATGGAAAATTGTTTTATTATAAAAGTGTTATTTTCATTGAATTTAATTTTTATGTATAGAAAGATGCATAATGGAAATTTTTTTATTATAAAAGTGTTGTTTTCATTGAATTTAATTTCTATGCATAGAAAGATGCATAATGGAAATTTTTTTTATTATAAAAGTATTATTTTCATTGAATTTATAGAAAGATGCATAATGGAAATTTTTTAAATTATAAAAGTGTAATTTTCATTGAATTGAAAATTTATGCATAGAAAGATGCATAAAGGAAATTTTATTATAAAAGCTTTATTCTTGAAAAAAATTGATTTTTATGCATAAATAGATGCATAAAGAAATTCTTTTTATTTTAAAAGTGTTATTCCTATTAAAATTGATTTTGTTCATAAATAGATGCATAAAAGGATTTTCTTTTATATAAAAGTGTTATTCCCATTGATGTTGATTTTTATGCTTAAATAGATGCATAAAGAATTTTTATATCAAAATTAGAATTCTCTTTAATTGTATGTTTAATTTCTATGAGTATTTGATAAATGAATAAGTAAATACTCTGAGAGAGAAATTTCTATCGTTTTATATTCACTCGAATTAAAAAGAGAAAATTCAAAAAATCTATCGAAGTCGAAATATTCAGATAAATGATTAATTTATTCCTCATTGGAATTCGTGAAATTAGAAATCAGTTAAGTTAATATTCAATGAATGAAATTCAGTAAAATAGTAACTGAAATATCACCCCTTTTCGAGAAAGATAGTTCAGGAAAAATCTTATCAGACTCAAACCCTTAATCAAACTATGACCAAGACCAAACTCTTTCGTCAGTTTCGAGGAAAGAAGGTGTGACCAGTTCAATAAAATACACTCAAATCTCCCACTAAATTTGAAACTAAGTTTGAGACCCTTCGAATTGATCTATGGATCAAGCTTACAGAATTCGAGGAATTCTGTTATGGAATTCAGAATTACGATCAAGAAGTTTTGGGAATATTGATTTAAGATATACTCATTGTATTCAAAAGAAAATCAAACTGAAAACTTGCATAGAAACCGTGTTTTCTTAAAGGACTGTCTTACGCCAGAATGTTGGAGGAAGCATTTGGTATATGTTTTTCTAAGGGAAGTTCGGTTGCAACAGCTGGCAGGGAGTGTTCAAAGGACAGCTCACGTGGCAAAGCCTCCCAGGTCTTGACCAGTCTTATTACGGTCAAAATGGTGCGCTTCCGGTACGATGGATGAGGGCCGACGAAGCGGTCCTTGAGTGAAGTGCCAGGACAACTAAGAGGATCCTGGAGGGTTCTGACCAGGCGATGCACGGGCGTGGTGCCTAGGACACCCATGTGTATGTCATGGAAGATTATATGATGGACTAATGATTATTGAAATCTGTTACTGGATCTCGTTGCTCACCAGCTGGTCTCAACGGAGAGTCTAGAGTGATACTATTTTTTTTTAAGAAACAAGGGACTGGATGGAAATTTTGAGTTATGACATCTGTATTCAATAATTGTTTGTCAATGGATTGTTTTATAAGTTAAAGTTTAAAGAGGAGTGTGGGCGTATTTGTATTTGAAAGAAAAAGTTAAGAAAGGCATTCAATTATGGGTGGGTGAGTAATTGTCTGGTTCTACCGATTCCAGTGGGTGGTGGCTAACCCATGGGCCGGATGGGGTAGGCTGGAATCAGTGGAGTTTTAGTAATAAAATTGAATAATAGAAATACTCTTAGAACTCGAGTAGTTAAATAAAAACCTGGATACTTCTCAAATGATTAGATCAACGGCTGTGCTTGATTTGGTTAGGAAAAAAGCATTGATTTCTTCAAGTTAAGTCTGTAATAGTTTTCCTTCTATATGGTTTAATCAGGTGAAGGATAGTTTAGTTCTCTTGACCCCGTTAGAAAATTCGTTAAGAAAATAAAAAAGGTGGAATCGCCCCTGTTTTCCCGGCAAGGAAAATTTTCTCGGTTTCGGTTTCGGAATGACCACCAGATTAGTTTCGTGCCCGGACATTCAAGGGCGAGGCCCCGACGAGTGGGAAACCCTACCCTGTGCAAGAGGAAGCTACTTCCGATGCTAACAACCGAGAATCCAGTGCGTGGAGGGGTCTCACAATTGTGAGAGGTGTGATTGTGGTGGCTGCCAACTAAAGGCTGGTTTTTACATCAAATGGATGTAAAAAATGTGTTCTTGCATGGTGACTTGCAAGAAGAAGTGTATATGGATCAACCACTTGGTTTTGAGGATACAAGTCACCCCCGAAGTATGTATGTGAGCTTCATAAGGCTTTATATGAGCTGAAGCAAGCTCCACGAGCATGGCATGATAAGATTGTTAAGTGTCTTGTCACTATTGGTTTTCATATGG
The DNA here is from genome assembly GCF_041138505.1 of Cibotium barometz. NCBI lineage: Eukaryota > Viridiplantae > Streptophyta > Polypodiopsida > Cyatheales > Cibotiaceae > Cibotium > Cibotium barometz. The sequence continues at coordinate 37,607,582 of NC_141091.1, forward strand.
TATATGCAGATCACTCTTTGTATGTGCGCAAGAGTGATAAGGGTATTGTGATCATCACCATCTATGTAGATGATCTTATTGTTGGGGGTAACAACTTGGATGAGATTGAGCATGTGAAAAGTCTTCTCAAAAGGAAGTTTGAGATGAAGGAGTTGGGAGATCTGCGCTACTTTTTGGGAACTGAGATCATTCGCACACCTGATGGTATTTGGCTGTCATAGAGACAGTATGTATTGGACATGTTATCAAAGTATGGGATGGTTGATTGCAATAAAATCTTGGTGCCATTAGATCAAAATGGCAAGCTTAGTGCAGATGCAGGATCCCGCTATGTATAGGAAGATTGTAGGGAGTTTAATCTATGTCACGATCAGCATGCCAGATTTGAGTTACACTGTTGGCTTAGAGAGCCAGATTATGGAGGTTCCGTGCAAACCACATCTTGACAGTGTGCGACGCACACTTCGGTATTTGAGGGCCATTATTGATTATCCATTGTTTTATGCAATTAGAGCTATATGGGTACACAGATGCAAATTAGGCAGGTAGCATCTTAGGCAGGAGATCTACTAGTGGATTTATGTTTTCATTGGGGAGTACTCCTGTGACATGGAATAGCAAGAAGCATACAACTGTTTCCTTGTCAAGTACAGAGGCAGTGTACAGAGGAGCTCTGGTGGCAGCGTGTGAGGTAGCTTGGTTACGCAAGCTATTTGTTCATTTGGGGTTGCATGTGGAGAGAAATATTGTAATATATTGTGACAATCTTAGAAAAATACAATTGGCCAGGAACCTAGTTTTCCATGTGCGGATGAAACACATTGAGGTACATTACCACTTTATCAGGGAGAGAATCTTAGCCGACATCAACTTGGCGTTGTTTGAGAACTCCTTATGACATATAACGATCTGCGCATAAAAATTGTAATCATCACGAGTCAAGTCAACCTAGTGTCAATAAATAAGCAAGTATCATAAATTGTATGTACCTATTTATGATTCAAATGTCTTATATATTTAGCAAGACCAACAGCCTTTCAATGACCTGTTGATTTTGAACTCCTAGCATTGGATGATCTTGAGCCTCCTTCTCATCATATACAAAAACTTGGTAGCAATGTAACACGTTTAATCAACAAAATTCACGTAAATTGAGTACTAATAGGTTAAAAAAATTTCGGTATTGTTACCTATTGATTTTCATCACCCTCAAGCATGGATCTCATCCACAAAAGGATCGTAGACTTACTATCTTCATGTACAGTAGATGCTATATATTTGTCCATATCTGCCAAACCAAGACGGTGGTCTGCAATTATTGTAGCCTTGTCCTCAGAAGGCAATTGGGTTTCATATGTCCTACCTTCATTGAACATGTCCTTTAATATCTCCTTGTGAGGCATATACTTGGAGTCTTGGACTATAGAATCAACTAGGAGCTGTTTTTGTCAACTCCTTGCTCTACCCACCCCCCCATGTCTAATTCACTATAATTTGCTAAAGCAACCAAACAATAGTCTTCACACAAATATTAAAATGATACATAATGTTTGTTAATAATACATAATCAAATTAGTCTGCCATAGTAAAATTGGGTAGAGAAGGAAGTGACAAGTCCCCCTGTTCATTCTCATTAGGTGGACTGGCTTTCCAATGGGATTATACTCATAGTAGGTGTTGCATCAACTCGAACAAGGGATGCACTAGCTAGAAATGTTTCCTTTTCGGCCTCTTCCCTCTCCGTTAATGCTATTGGATCGATATCCACCTCTTCCTCAACTCCATCATCCTCGATTGGCACTTGACTGCTTGGTAAATTCGCTGTCTGGGGCTCAGAGTCTTCAGTAAGGAGATGCAGAAAACAAAGAAATCCGTAAAACTGTATTGGAGAAGGCAACACTTGTTTTACTGTATTGGGCGTTTCTCCTCTACTCTACTACTGTAGTTGGGGATCTTTGGGCATGTGCATTGTATAGGAACATATATAGATTTTTTGTGCAAGACTCTTCCGCCTCATCATCCAATTCTAGGAGAATGTCCAACTCATTTGCCGACATGCCTAAAGAAACATTTGTATCAATTAGGACAAGCACACTTAATATACAAGGGGCCAGTACCAAGCGATAAGGGGCTTAAGAAATGCATGCGAGCCCCTTGGTTGATATTGATCCCAAAAATAAAAGAAAACAAAAGAGGGTCAGTATCAAACAATTAGGGGCTTACATGATGCTTGCGAGTTCTCTATCGCTTGGTACTAACTCCTTGTGTATAAAAGAAAAGAAGCTGTTGCAACCGAACTTCCCTTAGAAAAACACATATACCAAATGCTCCCTCCAGCATTCTGGCGTAAGACAGTCCTTTAAGAAAACAGGGTTTTTATGCAAGTTTTCAGTTTTGATTTTCTTTTGAATACAATGAGTATATCTTAAATCCGCGTCCCCAAAACTTCTTGATCGTAGGTCTGAATTCCAAAATAGAATTCCTTGAATTCTGTAACCTTGATCCTTAGATCTATTCAAAGGGTCTCAACTTAGTTTCAGATTTGGTGGGATATTTGAGTGAATTTTCTTGAACTGGTCACATCATCTTTCCTTGAAACTGACGAAAGAGTTTGGTCTTGGTCATAGTCTGATTCAGGTTTCGAGTCAGATAAGGTTCTTCTTGAACTATCTTTCTCAAAAAGAGGTGATATTTCAATTACTATTTTACTGAATTTCATTCATTGAATAGTCAGTTAATTGATTTCTAAACTAATCCATGAATTTTGATGAGGAATAAATTAATCATTTATCTGAAATTCCGACTTCGATAGATTTTTTGAATTTTCTCATTACAATTCGAGTGAATATAAAATGATAGAAATTTCTCTCTTAGAGTATTTACTTATTTATTTATCAAATACTCGTAGAAATTAAACATAGAATTAAAGAGAACTCTAATTTTGATATAAAAATTCTTTATGCATCTATTTATGCATAAAATCCAACTTCAATGGAAATAACACTTTTATATAAAAGAAAATCCTTTTATGTATCTATTTATGCATAAAATCAATTTAATAGGAATAACACTTTTAAAATAAAAAGAATTTCTGTTATGCATCCTTCCATGCAAAGAAATTGAATTCAATGAAAATAACACTTTTATAATAAAATTTTCTCTTTTATGCATCTTTCCATGCTTAGAAATTAAATCTAATGAAAATAACACTTTTATAATAAAAAAAAATTATTTATGCATCTTTCCATGCTTAGAAATTAAATCTAATGAAAATAACACTTTTAGAATAAAAAACTTTCTTTTATGCATCTTTCCATGCATAGAATTTAAATCTAATGAAAATAACACTTTTCTTTCCATCTTTCCATGCATAGAATTTAAATCTAATGAAAATAACACTTTTATAATTAAAAAAAATCTTTTATGCATCTTTCCATGCATAGAAATTAAATCTAATGAAAATAACCCTTTTATAATAAAAATTTTTTATTTATGCATCTTTCCATGGATAGAAATTAAATCTAATGAAAATAACACTTTTATAATAAAAACAATTTCTAATATGCATCTTTCTATGCATAGAAATTAAATCTAATGAAAATAACTCTTTTATAATAAAACAATTTCCAATATGCATCTTTCTATGCATAGAAATTAAATCCAATGAGAATAACACTTTTAAAAATAGAAAGAATTTCTTTTAGAATGCACAAACGGTGGGGATTATTCTTTTAGGATAACATAAAGATAAAACTTATTTCCACAAAATTTAAGAAAATTTTGCCATAACCTCCTTTGTATGGCTGACCATTTCTCAATTTTTACATTCTAAATTTACTTTAAAATTTATCCCAAGATGAAATAAAGCACTCTAATCTAATCAATTTTCACTTCTAAGGAGTAACAATAGGAAAAGTTTAACTCAATTTATTTGTTACTCATTTTAGAATAAAGAAAGGCTGAAATTCTTAATGAAGAGAAGGGGGAAGCCTTTTCATCAAGGCTTATCGTCCATATTCACACTAAAAAAAAGCAAAGAATTCAGAAAACCATAGATTAAAATTTTAAAAAAAGTAGAATTTTTAACTTATATGGAGTTTTGTGAGCTTTCCTTTGGCTTGAGGGATTGAGAGTTCTACTCTTATTTGGATCAAGAGTTTTGTGAGCTTTCCTTTGGCTTGAGGAATTGAGGGTTCTACTCTTATTTGGATCAAGAGTGGCCACCAATTCTTTGTAGAGGAATTAGTCAAAAACAAGTGAATTCAATGTTTTTGGCTCTGGGAGGAGTAGAGTAACAGTGCATAAACACTATTAAGATTTTACAAAGGGGGAGGCTTCTATTTATAGAAAAAAGTGAGCCTCAAACCAAGCAAACTCATTCTAGAATTTTCCAGATCAGTTTGGTCAATTTTTGACTATTTTTGAGTCAGTTCAACTAACTTTTTGGAACTAGACTTGAATTAGGAGAGAGGAGAGATGAAATATCTCATTTTATTGATTTAAAATGGAAAGAGATAATGAGAAAAAAGGTGCCTCCTTCATGAGGGGGAATCCCCACTCTGAGGTGTCAAAAATCAAATTTTTAACTATTTTCCTTGGTCCTTAGTCCACTCTTCATCTTATGTGAGTATTTACTCTTTTTTTTGGGGGGGGGGGGTTTCTTTATTTCTTCAATTTATCTCCTTCCTAAATTTGGATTAATCTAATTGGCCCCTCTGAACCTTAATCTAAAATTTTCAGAAAATCTGGACCCTTAGGCTAAGGTCTTTTTAGCAGATTATAATTTATTTCTAATGCATCTTAGGAAATTCTTTTTAAAATTCTATTTCAGGGGAATTTATTTTAATAAGAAAGGATATTTTTCCATCCAAAGATATCTAAAAACTGAGTTAACTCTCTCTAGAACATTTTCTCTCTCTAGGCCAAAACAGGTAGAAACAAGATCTTTTATTATTCTAAAAAGGGGATTGATTACAGGGGAAGATACTGGACATCTTGAGGGGCTGGGGAGGAATCTTACAAGACTAATTTTCATAGTTTCCTAGATAGACCAAGTATGGAGGCATCCACTCCCAATATGGACCCAAGAAACAAGGAGATCACGTGCATCTCGATCTAGGAGTGCCACTTAGATTCTTTAATTTAATGAGTCAATTCACTATATTCAATCATGTAGAGAGATAAACCCAAGTATATTATTTCTTTAGAAAAATACTATATGTAGGGCATCTCATCATAACAAGATAAGACATCACTCCCCTCAAGGAGGTATATCTCTCTCTCTTTCCTAGTGTTACTGATCTCTTACCCATGGATGAATTGCCATTTTGCTACAAGGTGGGTGTTGAGCATAAGATTCACCTCATCTTTAAACTATTTAGATTGGGGGTTCTATCCAGCACATAGGTTTAGACTAAGCCCTCATAATCCCTATTTTTACATAAGAGGATGCTCTCTAATCCTTGGGGGGGGGGAGAAACACTACACAAACATCATTAGTAGAGTTCCATCCCTCCTAATCCCTATTTTTACATAAGAGGATGTTCTCCAACAATCCTTGATGGCTCCCTAAGGGGATAAACACTAGACACACATCATTAGTAGAGTTTCAAACCTTATCCACCCATATATCAACTAAGCTTGGATCCCTTCAAGTTGCTAGAAAGTAGAATGCCCATTCATAGGATTTTTTACGACATAAGTAAGCTTGAGTAAATTCATTAGGCTCATAAGGTCATGTCTAATAACCTTGGTGAGTAGCCTCTTCCCCAGAAGTTACCACCTGTGAGTCCCTACCAAGCTCCCCACTCTTGGGATAGATCTTCTGGGTGCCCCCCACTTGGGATCCACTTCATGGTTAGCTGGGTGCCCCCCACTTGGGATCCACTTCATGGTTAGCTGGGTGCCCCCCCCACTTGGGATAGATCTTCATGGTTAGCTGGGTGCCCCCCAGGATCCAAATAGACACACTCCTCCAAACCCAAGGGGATTTCAACAAAGCATTGTCTAGATTTTTATAACAGAATACATATTTTAATTTACAATTTACTACTTCCATTGAGGAAACAAGGGAGGAGACTTGAGCCTAGATCTAACTGTGGTCATAAATCCCATGTTCCATTAGGGAAATAGGGGAGGAGGAGACTCAAGCCTAGATTTAACCTTGGTTATAAATCCCATGATCCAAACAACCCTACCACTTGGTCCTCTAGGGATGAATTTAGTTTATTTCTCATTTAAATTTATTTTGATTCTAAAAGATATAAATAATCAAATTCTAATAAAAACTTAATTAAGTTCAGATCACGCCAACTTATCTTGACTGAAACATCACAAAAATCGATTCAATATTGGTATACTCATGCACACGAGGTGCATTGCCCATCATTGTGCATGTTTATTGGTTTCCCAACACTAGAATTTCATCTCTAGATACCTTGGTTTGTGACCTTGGTACATCTATGGGTCCAGTACCTGAATGTTCCCTACGATTTCTAAATATGCCACTTCCAAAATCTTCCAAGAGTTGTGGGTCACGGAAGTTGTTACATTGTCCTCATCTCAAAGACCTCATCCTCGTCACCTAGTGGGCGATCGAAGGAGGTGGTTGTTATGGCCCGACCAACCCTATCCAGAATCTAATTCAATCATACATATAAACGATGTAATACAATTTATACACACATTCCTTTCTTGATTTTTCCCACATCTTAGATTTAATTGTGGCTTCATCCCCCTTGGGAATTGAGTCTCTAGGAATTTTTCAACTGGGGGTTTCCTTATTGGGTCCTTAGATTCCTTCTAAGTAATGCATATTAATCTCCTAAAAATAGATTCTTAATTATGTTATGAGATAGTTCACTAAATCTAAGAGCTAGTGTTTGCGTCTAGGTTTGGTTCCTTTACTATATTCTACTCCTAAAGATATCAATAGAGTAAAATATATATTCTTTCATCCATCGACATACAGTACAAATACTTTCACATAATGATGACCATATTCTTGATTAACCATAAGCACAACTATCATGAGATTAAGACAAATTACAAGGGTAAATGTTGCATCAAAATCAAAGGTCAAGAAATCATGGCAAACATTTGCTTGAATCTACAAACCGTGATGGTACTAATACTTAGAAACTTGATATAAGTGTTACTTATGTCCACAAAACAACTCTGTAAGTGTTACTTATGGGGTTAAGTGTTACTTATGGGGTTAAGGATTAACTCTATAACATAACTTGATTACACAAAATAGCTACACCTTTTGTGTATGAATAGGTTAAACATGATTCATCTTTCCTTATGAATTGGCCCTAAGCTACAGAATTAAACTTGTGCTTGGATCCAGATTTATAAGTTTGGTTCAAGAAATTCTTGCTCATCTAAATTTACTAGTTTAGCCACATACTATGAGCTACTTCTAGGTATCTATAAGAGTTCCAAAGATATTCATGACTTATAAATAAGAATAGCTCAAAATATAAATCAAGAAAGACTTACTAGATAATTCTCATAAGCATGGACGCTTAAGCCAACTTAAAGATAAACATATACATAACCTATTAATTTTTAGCCATGCATGTCAGCTTATGCACACATAAATTAACTTAAACATGTCTCCCCATTCACTCTCTTTACAATTTCCATATAGAAAGAAGGGAAATTCATAGAGCGATCAAGTCCCACAAAAATAGAAAGAAGGGGAAATTCATAGAGCGATCAAGTCCCACAAAAATAGAAAGAAGGGGCATTACCCCACAAAAATAGAAATCCATGAATCAAAGAGCTATAAGTCCTATGTGACTAACAAGACCCATAGGAGTAACATAACAATATGATCCCTATGGGTATCCTGACCAGGGTTCACCCATAGCCTACACCTCTCTATTTGAAGCCATGGTGCAAAAAAGAGTGAGAAACTAACAATATGGTACATAGGCCATTGATGCAAGGCCCACACTATATTATAGAGTGTCCACATTATATTAAAGAGTGCTAGTACAAAGACCTTGCATCAAATCCCTTGAGTGCTAGTACAAAGACCTTGCATCAAATCCCTTGAGTGCTAGTACAAAGACCTTGCATCAAATGCACTTTGAGTCTTGTGCCGCCCAACCCTAACATAATTCCTTACGGAGGAACATGCTATAAGTGTAAATTCAACCATGCTTGTAAAAGGATTGTCCCAATAGAGTGACAATTGCCCCTATGGTGGCAGAAGCATATGTTTTCACTTTGACGAGCCTTAGCTTATTAAGTATACAAGGAGGACTCATTCTTCACATAGTCCCTCTTAATTCCATCACAAGTCTCCAAGATAATACAAGAGTGGAAGCCAAAGGAACACTACCAACAATAAGCATAAAGCCCAAACTTTAACTTCAAGAAAGTAGTTAAAGGGACGCACAGGCACAATCCCCAAAAGCTACGTAGCCCCTAAAAAGACTAATGAGCAAGAACTAGACGTCTAGAAGAAGAAGACATTAAAGAGCACGTGCAAAAGCAATGCATGATCAATTCTTAAGGGCAATAAAATCATGACCATCGAAAGTGGTCCGCCAAACAAGAGCTCCAAAGTTGCAACCCTTGGTCAGTGATCTCCCACTGAAAACAACTCTTTCCAAAGAAAGGAAAACAATAAGCTACAAGAACCTCTTGAAGAAACCTAAGGAGTACTACCCCAACCTTGTATTAGAGAAAGATATAATGAAATAAGCCCAAGAGCTTGTGAGGAACGTCTAGGCCAACCAAGAGCCAGTAGTCAAATACAAACCATTAACCCCATTTAGGCATATCCCCCCAGACACTATCCCTAAGGAAATCATAGATGGGAACCTCAAAGTTTTCCATGGGCTTCTGATCATCTCATGTAATCACCATACGACGAATCGTGTATAAAAAATCATGTACAAGCAGTGTCATTGGTTCACCAGTCGTTAGAAACTCTAATTGGTACAACACTGATTTCGATCGCTATGGGGTGGAAGCATGTTAACGGGCTACCCTTGTTCATGTATGGGATAGGTGCTAGTTAGCATGACTTTTTATTTTTGGATCCAAAGATGACCCATAATGCAAAATTTCCTATCATGCTATACATGATTGGAAAGCTCTCGAAGAAGAGAAGTTTTATGTATAATCTCTGAAAAATTCTATTATTTGCAAAACTTTTACCACAATATGCCCATTTTTTATGTCACCACTAGTAAAAAGCACTGCTAAAAACATAAAAAAGCATATCACGTTTACATTCTTCCACCCTATGGATAGTCCAGCCGCTAGGTGTCTAATCCTTGATAGGTGAAGTTCAATTGTTACCAGTGATCAAATTGTGTAATTTTCTAGAGTTCAATCACCTAATCAAATAAGTCTAAATTTTTGATTGGAGATTCTAGAGATACAATTTTCAAAACATCTTGAGACTGATTTTCATAGTTTCCTAGATAGACCAAGCATGGAGGCATTCACTCCCAATATGGACCCTAACCAATCTAGCTTGAGACTTCAGTGTAGTGCACAAGAAATCATGTCGCATAAGCCAAGCCATCTAGCAAGCATAGTAGCAAAGGAATGAAAAGGTGCAAAAGCATAGCAAAGAAAGGTGGCATAAACACATAAGCATGCAAAAGTCAAGTGGCATAGAAGCACATGGAAATGTAGAAACTAAGCTAGCAGTAATGTGACATAGCAACAAGGAGAAACAAATGTAGCATGGCAACAAGGAGAGAAAAATCACATCATCATATAGTAAGGAGAAAAAAGTGTAGCATACCAAGAACAATGTTGTGTTCTATTTGTTTTGCACCACTCACTAATGTAGTCACATGTTTACTGCTTATCACATCTTTCACAAACTTCAAGGGAAATTCAGACTTTCTGACAAACAAACTGACAAACTGTTTAACTATGTATCACTTCCCAAACACACAGCAAACTAATCCATAACACAAAACTGCATTACACAGAATACTTCCAAAACATCTTCATCACATCAGTCTTCAAAATAAACTACAGAATGACAACACCAGAGTGACAACTAGATTGACAAAACACACTGCATCTTCATTGTCAAAAATAACTGTCAACTATCTGATTACATAAATCTCCATATCTGCGAATGAAAAAATCCTTCTTCTTCTATTGTGGATAACCACTACTACTTCGCATGACATTTCTAACTTCCATCCAGATTTCAAAAGACACTTCACACTACATCCGATTATGACAAATTGAAAGACAAAAAAGTAGACAAAAGTAGCATCTAATTTTCAGCCTTAAACATCACATAGCTCGCATAAGCATGCATCCTTCTTGGTAGAGTGTCAAGTCTATATAAGCCATCTCCTAAACATCTAGCCCGAGATCTGGCCACACTTTCCTACCATCTAGTGTTTGAACTGGGAACTGTTAGGTGCTTGAATTGGAACTGTCAAGTGCTGGAGTGCTTACCACAAAATGGATACTCCTCATAAAGGGGACCTTATAAAATAGAGCACATCCATCACTCATTCAAAAAAACACAATGGTGGAGCATTGAGAAAATCATTTTCTAACACCCCTCCTCAATGTCCACGTGTAACTACCTGTTTGGTCCAATGCTAAATTGATGAAGATGGTGCTACAGTAAATCCCTCCCCAAAGTCTTTGTGAAAATATATGCACAATTCTCTATCATCGGACAGTAGACAAGTTCCACCTCTCTATCCATAATAAGCTCATGCGCATAATGGTACTGTATCTTAATGTGCTTCATGTGAGTATGAAACACAGAGTTCTTGGTAGTCACCATGTAACTTTGATTGTCACATAGCAACTATCTATTCCTTTTTAGCAACACCCATGTCTCCTAAGATCCTTCTCAACCAAATTTCTTCACATGAAGTAAATTATGATCCCCTCTTTAGAATAAAGTGCCATTGTAGGCTGCCTTTTGCTGATCTAAGATGTAATTTGAGACTTAATAAGAAAATAGTCACCAAAAATAGTTTTCCTACTATCACAATACTCTACCCAATCTAAGTCACAAAATCCAATCAAGGAACTACCTAATTTTCAAGTGATGCTATACCCAATGGTACCTTCGATGTATTTCGACACACCCATATTTCAACACCTACATCCTTGCCTTTGAGTGGTTCCCTCGAGATTGATTTGAGAACCTTCTAAGGACATAACTGAAAAGCTGATGTCCGGCCATGTATTATGTACAAAGATCAATCTCCCAACCAACTTCTTGTACTCCTTCATATCCACAAAGGGAGAATAATCTTCCATAGAAAGTTTCGCATCAACCTCTCTAGGTGTAACCCACTCACCTGTACTCAACCATGCCAAATGCCTTTAGAATTTCTCCTACATACTTTTGCTAAGAAATAAAGATTCTATCTAAATCTTGCCAGAACTCAGTCCCCAAATGGAAATGTATAAGCCCAAGGTATGTCATATCAAACTCTAAACTCAACATCTCCTGTGACTACAAGATCTTCTCTTCATGGTTCTTCATCATCATGAGGTCATCCACATACATGACAGTGTTCATGTACCTGCCCTTCTTAAAGAAAATATATAAATTTTCATGGGCTTTAAGAAAGACTAATAATACCTTCTAGAGTGTGAGATCCCACTGCCCCCTCTGCGCACTGGATTCCCAATTTGCTGGTTAGCGGAAGCAGCTCCCTCTTGCACGGGGCAGGGTTTCCCACTCAGGGCCTCGCCCTCGAATGTCTGGGCACAAGACTAAGCTGGTGGTCATTTCAAAAACCGAAACCGAAAAAATTTCCCATGCCCGGAAAACAGGGACAATTCCACCATTTTGAATTTCTTAATGAATTTTTCTAACGAGGTCAAGATACTGAACTAACCTTCATCTGAATAAACCAGATAGAAGGGAAACTATTACAGACCTAACTTGAAGGAATCAACGCTTTTTTCCTAATTGAATAAGGCACAGCCGTTGATCTAATCATTTGAGAAGTCTTCAGGTTATTATTTAACTATTCGAGTTCTAAGTGTATTCCTATTGATCAATTTTATTATTAAAACTCTACTGATTCCAGCCTACATGAGTTAGCCACCACCCAACCACTGGAATTGGGTAGAACCAGACAAGTACTCACCCACCCATAATTGAATGCCTTTCTTAACTTTTGCTTTAGAATACAGATACGCATACACTCCTCTTTAAACTTTAATTTATAAAACAATCCATTGACAAACAATTATTGGTTAGAGATGTCATAACTCAAAATTTCCATTCAATCCTTGTTTCTCACAAAACAGTATCACTCTGGACTCTCTGTTGAGACCAGCAGGTTAGCAACAAGATTTAGTAACAGATTATAATAATTTTCTCGTCCAATCAAACATATATATATCTTCCACGACATATGCATGGGTGTCCTAAGCACCGCGAGCCTGTGCATCGCCTGGTCAGAACCCTCCCAGGATCCTCCTTAGGTGTCATGGTACTTCACTCAGGGACCGCTTCGTCGGCCCTCGCCCATCATACCGGAAGCACACCATTTTACACCATACCCATGCTGGTCAAGACCTGGGCAGGTTTTTGCTGCATGAGCCGTCCTTTGAACACTCCTTGCCAGCTCTTGCAACCGAACTTCCCTTAGAAAAACACATATACCCTATGCTCCCTCCAGCATTCTGGCGTAAGAGAGTCCTTTAAGAAAACAGGGTTTCTATGCAAGTTTTTAGTTTTGAGTTTCTTTTGAATACAATGAGTATACCTTTATTTCGTATCCCAAGACTTCCAGATCACAGGTCTGGATTTCTAAGCAAAATTCCTCGAATTCTGAATTCTTGATCCTCATATCAAAATCAAAGGTCTCAACTTAGTTTCAGATTCGGTGGGTGATTTGAGTGTAGATTACTGAACTAGTCACATCGTCTTTTCTTGAAACTGGCGAAGGAGATTAAGTCTCGGTCATAATCTGATTTAGGGCTCGAGTCTGGAAAGATTCTCCCTGAACTATCTTTCTCAAAGGGTAATATTTCAATTACTACTTTACTTAATTTCATTCATTGAGTATTTTGCTTAACTGAATTCAAAACTAGTGACACGAATTTATATGAGGAATAAATTAATCATTTATCTAAAATTCCGATCTCGATAGTTTTTCTAAATTTTCTCATTACCATCCTAGAGAATATGAAACGGTATAATTTTCCTTCACTGAGTATTTACTTATTCATTTTCCAATATTCATGGGATTTAAACATAGGATCAATAGTCTCTAACTTTGGGTGGTGAAACTTGGTGGGTGCCCACTTCTGGCATCATACAGAAAACATTGGTTAGACAAGCAAACACACTCTCCTTGTCTCTCATATATTGAGCTCAAGACCACCAACATCTATGAAACTCGAGAAACAATCTGGTTTATTCCATCATTCAATATCTTGTGTGCAACACAAATTTACCAAAAACAACACTCTTGTTTGACCTGCACAAACTATTGTATTCTCTGTAGAGTGGTACTATATTGCACCCAGATGATCATAAATAGTGACCTCAATTTGCATGCATACACCCAATCGAAACTTTACCTCTTTGTAGTACACAGAGTGTCTACACAACCAATCGCCCTTCCTGTAGTTCCAAAAATAGAGTTCTACAGAGAATCAAAACTTACCCGCCGCCGTAGTGCCCGTGAACACTTGTGAACTAAAAAACGGAGGTCTAGACGTGCCCAATATGCATTTTTTTATCAAAAAGATATTGTCCAATGGACAGTATAATTGCCCTATAGCTCTACTCTCGGCGAAGAAAGCTCCTCAATCCGAGTTCGTTTGTTGGTGCCTCCCGAAGAGCTCCCGACAAGGGTGTAGTAGCCAACACAAAGGGGGAAGAGTAAATGAAGCTCTTACCCCCTCATACCACTTCCTGCACTTCTCTTGCTTACCACTCAGCCCTTGTCATGAACCAGGATCCGATACCATAAAAAGATGTAGGGAGAAGAGAGCTTGAGCTCTTGCAAGCACATACACACACACTCACACAAACCCTAGCAAAGAACACACACGGTGAGAGGCTGAAAATTCTTCTTCTTCTTCACACAAGAAAGGATGTCTACAAAGAAGATAAAGTGACTAACACACATAATAGATTATATACAAGTGGTCCATAATGTGAACACGCTAAGTGTAGTGGATAGGTGTAGACTAGTCAGTGTAGTCTAGCTGTAATATCTCTCTGGCAAAGATATGTCGGTGCCAGCTACCAAACTCATAGTGGTGTAAATGTTGAACAGTCATGCAAGCGCCGCCTCGTGAGTGTCAGCTTATGTTGACCTTGACATCTTATTATTAAAACTCTACTGATTCCAGCCTAAGGCCCATGGGTTAGCCACCGCCCAACCACTGGAATTGGTAGAACTAGACAAGTACTCACCCACCCATAATTGAATGCCTTTCTTAACTTTTGCTTTAGAATATAGATACGCACACACTCCTCTTTAAACTTTAACTTTTAAAACAATCCATTGAAAAATAATTATTGGTTACAGATGTAATAACTCAAAATTTCCATTCAATCCTTGTTTCTCACAAAACAGTATGACTCTGGACTCTCCCTTGAGACCAACAGGTCAACAACGAGATCTAGTAAACAGATTACAATAATTTGATCGCCATCAAACATATATATATCTTCCACGATATTCGCATGGGTGTCCTAAGCATCGCGAGCCTGTGCATTGCCTAGTCTGAACCCTCCACGAGCCTCCTTAGGTGTCCTGGCACTTCACTCAAGGACCGCTTTGTCGGCCCTCGCCCATCGTACCGGAAGCACACGACCTGGGCAGGTTTTTGCCACGTGAGCCGTCCTTTGAACACTCCCCGCCAGCTGTTGCAACCGAACTTCCCTTAGAAAAACACATATTCCAAATTCTCCCTCCACCATTATGGCATAAGATAGTCCTTTAAGAAAACAGAGTTTCTATGCAAGTTTTCAGTTTTGATTTTCTTTTGAATACAATGAGTATATCTTAATTCTGTATCCCAAGACTTCTAGATCACACTTCTGGATTCCCAAGCAGAACTCCTCGAATTCTGTAATCTTGATCCTTAGATCAAAATCAAAGGTCTCAACTTAGTTTCAGATTCGGTGGGTGATTTGAGTGTAGATTAGTGAACTGGTCACATCGTCTTTTCTTGAAACTGACGAAGGAGTTACGTCTTGGTTATAGTCTGATTCAGGGTTTGAGTCTGGAAAGGTTCTCCCTGAACTATCTTTCTCGAAGGGTAATATTTCAATTACTACTTTACTGAATTTCATTCATTGAGTATTTTGCTTAACTGAATTCAAAACTAGTCACGAATTCCTATGAGGAATAAATTAATCATTTATCTAAAATTCCAACTTCGATAGTTTTTCTGAATTTTCTCATTACCATCCTAGAGAATATGAAATGATATAATTTTCCTTCACTGAGTATTTACTTATTCATTTTCCAATATTCATGGGATTTAAACATAGGATTAAAGAATACTCTTATTTTGATATAAAAATTCTGTATGCATCTATTTATGCATAAAATCCAACTTCTATGGAAATTACACTTTTATATAAAAGAAAAATCCTTTTATGCATCTATTTATGCATTTTAAAAAATCAATTTTGATGAAAGTAACACTTTTATAATAAAAAAATTCTTTTATGCATCATTTTATGCATAAAAATCAATATTGGTGAAAGCAACACTTTTATAATAAAAAAATCTAAAAATTTTGTTATGCATCATTTTATGCAAAAAAATCAATATTGGTGAAAGTAACACTTTTATAATAAAAACAAAATCTTTTATGCATCATTTTATGCATAAAAATGAATATTGATGAAAGTAACACTTTTATAATAATTTTTTTTATCAATATGCATCTTTCTATATGCATAGAATTTAAATCTAATAAAAATAACTCTTTTATAATAAAAAAATAATCAATATGCATCTTTCTTTGCATAGAATTTAAATCTAATGAAAATCACTCTTTTATAATAAAAAAATAATCAATATGCATCTTTCTATGCATAGAATTTAAATCTAACAGAAATAACACTTTTGTAATAAAATATTTCTACTATGCATTTTTCTATGCATAGAATGAAAATAACACTTTTAGAATACACAAACGATGGGGATTACTCTTTTTGAATAATAAAAGGTAATACTTATTCCACAAAATAATTTTGCCATAACCTCCTTTGTATGGCTGACCATTTTTTAATTTTTCCTATTCTTTATTTACTTAAAAATTATCCCCAATTGGTTTAAAACATCCTAAGCTAATCAAATTTCACTTTTAAAAGAGAAACAATATGAAAAGTTTAATTCAAACAATTTGATTACTTAACTAGGATCAAGAAGGGCTGAATTTAAGAATGAGAGAGGGGGAAAGCCTTTTTAGCAAGGCATAGCATCATATTATCATTTTAAAGATAACAAAATTTAGAAAACCATTAAAAGAATAAGAAAAAGTAGGATTTCTAACTTACATGAAATTCCGAGAGCTTTCCTTTGGCTTGATGGTTTGAGGGTTCTACTCTTGTTTGCAACAAGAGTGGCCACCAATTCTTTAGAAGAGGGAATGGTCAAAAAGTAATGAATTATTAAGAAATTCATACTTTTTAGCTCTGGGGAGGAGTAGAGGGAATGGTCAAAAAGTAATGAATTATTAAGAAATTCATACTTTTTAGCTCTGGGGAGGAGTAGAGTAGCATTGCATAAAACACTATTAAGCTTCAACAAAGGGGGAGGCTTCTATTTATAGGAAAAAGTGAGCTTCTAACCAAGCAAACTGATTCTAGAATTTTCCAGATCAGTTTAGTCAATTTTTGACCATTTTTGGGTCACTTTAGCTTACTTTTTGCAACTAGACTTGAATTAGGAGAGAGGAGAGATGAAATATCTCAATTTTTGGGAATTTAAAACTCCACCACACATGTGAAATAGGCACCTCCTTCATGAGGGGGAATCCCCACTCTGAGGTGTCAAAAATTTATTTTTTTAGTATTTCCTGGAGATTTTTTTACTCTAATTTTTCGAATGAGACATTGTACGTAGAGAATGCATGCGAAAAAAAATAATTACCCCACCACTTTCAGTTATCCCCCACTATCTTTTTAGTTATTTAAGGGGGAGGTTTTTTTGTGGCGATCTTATTGAGGCGAGCACTCCTGCGAGCTTATACACTAAGATAATAAAAAGGGTGAGCTTATATACCATACCCTTTTTAATATACGCGAGCATGTAGCTGCACACACACACACATATTAAAGAAACTATAATACATATCATAATAAAAAGGGTGAGCTTCTATACCATACCCTTTTTAATATACGCAAGCATGCAGCTGCACACATACATATTAAAGAAACTATACACGAGCATGTAGCTGCACACATACACACATATTAAAGAAACTATAATGCATATAATTCATTCATAAGAATGTGTTAAATATATGTCTAAAATTAGAAAAAGGGCTTTTTGTACAAGAAGTCTAACTTGAACTGAAGAAAATGCATTCATGTTTATGGAAGTTACAAAAAGGGCTTTTTTGTACAAGAAGCCTAACTTGAATTGATGAGCATTTCTTCAACAAGGAAAAAGGACTTTATGTATACGAAGAATAAATTGACTCACTAAATTGATTTCTAAATCCATATGGGAGTTACAGAACGTCTGTTTCTCCATGAAGCCTATGGGAGTTACAAAAAGTTTGTTTCTCCATCAAGCCTAAGGGTAGGACCTAGGCTTTGTCAATGTAGAAGACAATTCATACCGTCTTAATATAGGCTGGTGAATGTACTTATGCACCTGCTCATACAACCCAAAAGCCCTAAAAAATACAAAGTATAAATATTTACATGCGAGATATGGCTGGTTCTTGGACACCCTATTTTGAAAATCTAAACATGAACATGTTGGTCTCTCACAAATCTGAATCGCATAATGACCACCACTTTTTCTGCACCACAGCCTGTAGTTTGAATGTGAAAACTTTCATGCACATCTTTCTTTATGACCTTCTCCTTTTTTTCACTTGCATCCATTTGCATTGCATGGATGGTTGATCCTTTGATGTCATGCCTTGGACACCTTTGACCTATAATGGGTACATGGAGCATTTTGCATTGGAAATTTAACTTATATGGTAGCTTCTAAACTAGTTCTTGCTGTTGAAATATCCACAGTGGGGGGAGGGATGGTCTCCATCTTGAAGCCAGCCAAATTCAACTTATTCACCTCTTCCAGAGTGAGATAAGTGCCTTTTAGAATAGGCCAACTTTGTGGGATGGTTGGCATTGGAAATTTGTTTTTGTCAACTTTCGAGCTGTGTGTACAATCTGTATTACAAAACCACATCATCTCTGATTTTCCATCATGATACTTCCTCGTTGTTGCAAAGAAACTAGGGGATGCACATGCCTTCCTTGAATCCACAATTGGATCATTGCACTTTCGGCCATCTGTCCTCCACCCAAGACATTTCACACGACTCCCAAGTGGAGTTCTTCGAATCTCCCAATAGGTTTGATTCACCTCCCTCTCTCTACCACAAGTTGACCATCCTGCATTATAAGAAATCCTAGTACTTGTGGTGTTAGAGTTTGCTATTGTGTCTTCATTAGCAGCACAATTTGGAGGATCATAAATTAGCCTTCTAGGTTTTTTTTGCCACGCGAGCTCTTATTGTATAGTTATACTCTAGACGGTGACTGCTATCCTCTTCAATATCAATCACTGTTTTAGGGCTCCTTCGTGTTGGGATAGTCTTTCTTTCTCCCTCTAGATGACTTCGATGAGTTTACATTGGCATTTGATAGATGGAACATACATATGAGTGAGAAATGCATAAATTTACTTACAACATCCATCATATCACCCCAAATGGAAATGTATAAGCCCAAGGTCTGTCATATCAAACTCTAAACTCAACATCTCCTGTGACTACAAGATCTTATTTTCATGGTTCTTCGTCATCATGAGGCATCCACATACATGACAGTGTTCATGTACCTACCTTTCTCAAAGAAAAGATATAAATTTTCATGTGATGGGCTTTAAGAAAGACTAATAATGCCTTCTAGAGTATGCACACTTTGTTTTTTTGAAGTGATTATCTCAAACCCGCCGGTGGATGCACTACATAAACCTCCTCCTTGACATGGCCATTCAGAAATATTGACTTCACATCCATTTACAATATCAGCCACTTCATGTGAGTGGCCAAGGCTAGTACTATGCAAATAGTGATTAATCTAGCTGTGGGCGTGAATGTATCCTAAAATTTAAACCCTTTGACTAGTGCAAAACTCTAGGCTATATAAGCCTTACCCTACCACCATACATACACAATCATTTCCTAGTTTTTTTCATGCACTCATCCTCTCTCTCTCTCACACACACACACACTCGAGTATTCATTCCACCAAACACACACACACACACACACACTTGAGTACACATGCCACTAAACACACACACACACACACACTTGAGTACACATTCCACTAAACACACACACACACACACACACACTTGAGTACACATGCCACCAAACATACACACACCTGAGTATGCATGCACACCCAACACACACACCTTAGTACCCATGCACCTGAATATGTATGCTACCGAACACACAAACTTGTGTATGCATGCAACAAACATACTTTCAAGGGAAGTGAGTGAGAAAGAGAGATCATGTGAGAGAAGAAAGAAAAAGGAGGTGAAAGAGAGAAGGAAAAAATATTTTATGTAAGAAATGTTAATGTTCTCTATGCTAATTAGGGTTTGATGGCATGAAAATTTATTAAGCTATACACAAATCAAAGTAGCTTGATCATGTCCAAAATCCATAAAGGTTAACACAAACCAAGCTTCAATATCATGTGAGTATTTATAAAAACTTTAGTACATCAAGGTTTGATTACATGAAAATTCATGAATCTCTACACAAATCAAAGTACCTTAATCATATCTAAAATCCACGAAGGTGTACACAAGCCAAGCCTCAATATCATGTGAGTATTTGCAAACTTTAGTACATGTGTCCAACTTTATCACATGCTTAGACTAGTAGAGTTAGTCTTGTTTTATATAGCCTTAGAAACCTCTTTTAAACTCCCTTGGGACTCTCAAAGACTCGTTTAAGCCTTGATCATCAATGCTTTTTTTAAAAGCTTTTCTAATCCTATTATAAGACTTCTTGATCATCCTCTTTATTAATCATTTGTGCTTCTTCAACGTGTGTGTAACCTCATAAAACTCTTTCTAGGTCTCTTTGAGTTCCTTAAGCCTCACTTGAACCCTCAAAGTCTCCTTGCTTCCCTTTTCATCTCTTGGAGTTTTATCGTTACGCCTCTTCAAAGCCCTTTTACCACCTAAGGAGCCCCATTAAGCTTCTATAGATCTCTTTTTTCAAGTAGGTTTAAACCTTTATAAAGTTCTTAGAGCATTTTTTGAGTTCTTCTTACAATATTAATTGCTTTTCATGAGTTTCCTTTAGGCATCATGAGCCACCTCATAAGTCGTTTAGAACCTGATAAGCTCTCAATAACCACTTCAAATATCTTCAAGGGATTAAAGTCTCTTCAAGCCACTTAATACCTTACAAGCTCTGAATAACCTCTGCAAAGCTCTTCAAGCCCTAAAGGCTCTTCTCACATCCTCTAAAACTTATTGTGAGCCCTCCTTTTATTTATAGGAATCTTAATCTTGCCGCTTTTAATCATTTTAATTAGAATGTATTCCACCAATCAAGGGAGACTTGAGCCTTAGATGTGTGGATGACAAACTCCTACAAGATTTGTGCCTCAAGGGGTTCACTTAAAAAATGCAAGTCTACTACGTGAGATCATTTGGAGGGTTTTTTTTAACTGAGAAAAATTTACAAAATCTACTTAAGGGGGTTTTAAAGAGCATTTTGAAAAAATCTTGTAAGTTTATAAAGAAAAAGGGGTCATTTTATTAAGTTGAAATTCACATAAAAGGGTATTTTTTAATACCCTTTGAATGCACATTGTATGTAGGTCTTCCTAAAAGTATACCCCCTAAGATCTGTGTGCATAATCTCTACAGCTACCCAAGGGTCTTTTGGGCTACAAACAAAGGCCATAATGGGACATGTGGAACCCTCATGACTCCACCCTCTTAACCTCTACCAAGGGTGTCACAAGAGTGTAAAAGTTCTATAGATAAGCCTTAGAATAATAAAGACTTCCCTTCCACACAAGAGCTAGAAGACGGAAGAATTGGTAGTTTCATAGCAGCTCATCTTCATAAATCATGGGCTCACTTCAGGAAACTTGAACTTATTATTAGGTCACTCTTTTTGTTCTCTTGGACACCACAAAATTGAAAGATGCATCGATTCTTGTTCGCCTCCCATGAGTATAATTTTAAGTAGCTGATAATAGTCTTTCTTGGATTTGCAAGTGAAGCTACATGAATTAATAATGGTGGTTATGGAGCTCAATTCTAGATTGTTTTGGTGATGCCATCAAGATATTAGTTGTAGTGGAATTATTTTATTAGCTAGGGGCTGAAATTGGGTCATTAGCATAGCTCAATGTGTGGATTTCAAGACATTGGCACATAAGTATACCTAGTGACCCCACTACAAGGCAAAAACCCAAGCAAATTTGATACTGAATGTGTATTGATGTACTTGAGTTAACTCTTTTCCAGTGCTATGGACATTTTAACTATGTGAGACATAGTAAAGAAAAACTTGGGTCTCCAAACACAACCAAGGCAAAATCTTGAGAAATTGAAAATGAGGGCATTAAATTCCCAATTGATTAGTCCATGTTAGCTACATTACCCTAACAGACCGCAATACGTGAAGATAAGGTCATTACCAGGCGATAAAAAGCTCATGGAGTTCTGCGAGCCCCTTATCGCACATTACTGACCCCTAAACAAACCCTCATTCCTAGGTCGAGAACTCTCAAAATACATGCTGCATATGTGATGGTTGGATGTAGAGACGATGGCATTTGCTGAGTTTGGGGGTGTCGATGAGGAGGCAGATGCAGTCGTGAAGCAAAAGCAATAGGGCACTGCAATAATGCTTTGTACTGAGGTAAAATAAATCAAACACATGTAGGAGAGGAGAGGACTGAGTACCTACCATATTTACGTGTCATTCATGTGTCAGATCTTATAAATGCCACTTATGATCAGTACTACACACCACACGAGTGGTGCTATGACCATGTGGTACGGGACCACATTGGTCTATAATGTCCCCTATTCCCCTAAAGAGCTTCATTCATTCACGTTGAGTTCCAAGCCATCGCCTTATCTACCCCTTGCATCATCCCTCTGCATTGCCATCGTTATCGCCCCTTCTTATTCTTCTATCTCCACAAGAAAACTTAAGCTTTAAAGAAAATCTCTAGGCATTCTTTTCTCTCTATCTCTCTCTCTAACACACATACAAAGACTCACATCGTCCCTTTGCATCGCCATTTCCCCTTCTTCTTCTTCTATCTCCACAAGCAAACTGAAGTTTTTAATAAAATATGCAGGCATGCTTTTTTCTCTCTCTCTCTCTAATGCACACATAAAATTCATTCTCTCTCTCTAATGCACACATAAAATTCATTCTGAACACACACACACACACACACACACACACACACACACAGAACCTTATATAAAGAAAAACATTCTTCTTTGTCTCTCCAAACAACCTTACAGAAAGAAAAAAATTATATGATGTTTTAATGAACCATAGCCTTGTAAACTATGATGCATACACAAAATACATGGCTCATTTTTGAAGGGTGGCCCCATTTTATTTGAAGGGTTAATTCTATTATGCCCTTTTTTCCCTATATGTAATGTCAAGGGGATTTTGAAAAATTTACCCTTCTTTTGAAAGGCTATTTTTTGGGTGGCCTTATATGAAGCGTAAAATGGCTTATAAATGCGTTAGACCTTATAATGCCACTTATGATCAAGACACCCCACATGCGTGGTGCTAAGACCACCACGTGGGTCTATAATGGCCCAAATCTCTTTGGAGACATTCATTCGAATTGAGCTCTCTGCCCTTCCTAAACCCTTGATGTTGAGCTCTCTACCCTTCGTGTCGTCCCTTTGCATTGCCATCGCCATCGTCACTCTACGTGGCCAATGTCTAACCTCTGCCTGTCCATTGCCTTGGTGTAAAGCTCCCCTACCGCCATCGCCAAAGTAGGTATTCTTGTAGTGCCTTATAGCTTGTTGTTACTGACCCCATTTTCTTTCATTTTGTTATCAAGGTCAGTACCAAGAGGTAAGGGGCTTGCGGACATCATGTAATCCCCCTACTGCTTGGTACTAACCCCATGACCCATATGGCCTCATATTGACTCCCTTTTCTCTCCTTTTATACACAAGGGGCTAGTACCAAGCAGTAGGGAACTTGCAGGCATCGCGTAAGCCCCTAATCGCTTGATACTGACACCCTTTTGTTTTCTTTTATTTTTCAGGGTTAGTTGTAAGCTCCTTGCTTGGTATTGACCCCTTTTCTCTGCTTTTTTTTATGTACAAGGGGTCAGTACCAAGCGATAGGGAACTCGCAGGCATCACATAAGTCCCTAATCGCTTGATATTGACCCTCTTTTGATTTATTTCATTTTTGAGGTCAGTACCAAGTGATAAGGGGCTCATAGGTATCGCGTAAGTCTCTTATCGCTTGGTACTATCCCCAACTCCTTTCTCTAACAGTGGCTCTAGTTTGTTGGCATTGACTTTCCTCACAATATCTTGGGCTTGTTTCATTCTATCTTTCTCCAATACAAGGTTGGGGTACTCTTTAGGTTTCTTCAAAAGGTTCTTCTAGCTTATGGGTTTCTTTTCTTTGGGAAGAGTTGTTTTCAGTGGGAGATCATTGACCAAGGGTTGCAACTTTGGAGCTCTTGTTTGGACCACTTTTGAAGGTCATGATGTTATTGCCCTTAAGAATTTATCATGCATTTCTTTCGCACGTGCTCTTTAATGTCTTCTTCTTCTAGATGTCCGGTTTTTTTAGGGGCTACGTAGCTTTTGGGGATTGTGCGTCTCTTTAACTACTTTCTTGAAATTTGAAGTTTGGGATTTTTGCTCATTGTGGTAGTGTTCCTTTGGCTTCCACTCTTATCTTATTTTGGAGACTTGTGATGGCATTAAGAGGGACTATGTGAAAAAAATAGTCAAAGAGGAATTTGGTGAAAATTTGTCATGATCTTGGTATCGAAAGCATCAAACCTCATTCCCCAAAGCATTTGCACATATAATGCACCACTTTGTCCAATTGCACTCAAAATTTGTCCTCAATTTACAAAAATTTTGCCATAACCTTGAGGCATTATTGCAACAAAATCTCAATCTGTACTTAGCTCAAAATGCAATAAACCATATTGTCCAAGCCATTTCAATGAACTTTGTCACCATCTCAATTAATTGCCATATCCATTGTCATGCAGTTGACCTTTATCTTTGCCAATTGACCTTTATCTTTGCCAAATAGAATATAGTGTCGAAGAAGATGATGTTGGAGAAGAGCTTTATGTTGCTTGCCGATCTCCCGGCCAAGTCTTCTCACCCAAGTTTTGGAATCCAATTGGCAAGGGTTGAGGCCAAGTCTTCATGTCATGTACCTAATCCCTCTTCGTTAGACCTCCTTTCCAAGGCAATCACGCCACAGAGTGTTCATGACACACTCTCCCTTGGCCTCTCCTCCAATGCTAAGGGTACCTTCACACACATTCAAGATTCTATGGAAAGAAATGTGAATACAATGTGTGTATGGGATTTAGGTAGAATGCTTGAAAAGATTGGTAGCTTTACTTACAAGGTTTTTTGCATGAAATCATGCCAATATCATTACCATTTACATTTCTTAGCATGTACTTAATATGCTCTTCTCATCTTAAAGGCATAGTTACATAACTCCCAAACAATCTTAAGATATCAAGTGTCCATATTATACCCTTATCATGGCATAATATAAGCACACGCAATCCAACAAAGCATCATTTAAACATATATTGCATCAATGCATGTGTATGATGAAGACTCTCTCAAAAGTCCTTGATTGGATATGAAAATTGACTTAATCTTGCTATGTATGGTGTGAATCATGTAAGAGAATCTCAAATAAAGGGATTAGCCATTCCATTATGCATAAACTCCATCATGAAGCTCGATAGTGGCAAGATTATCAATGTAATAATCCCAAATTTTCCATCAAGTAACAAGAAAGTGATCAATGCTTCAATTGAGGATATATGGTTGCATATCACCATCATTGAGGCATAGTATGGCTCCCAATATAAGTGAATGGCATGAGGATTCAAGAAATTGTATGAGATTATGGTTTCTATTAATGAAAGCCCCAAATGATGAAGAACCTTCAATCTTGGGCATGACAATTCATGGTTATGCCTCAAAAAATTGCCATAAGCATGAGTCTTGAGGTTTCTTTTATATGAAGAAGCTTTAATAGTGTATTTTCTTGATCGTGAATGATAAGCAATGCTTCATTCTTTACCCTAATGCAAGCATTAATCCCATTTGAAGAAGATGCAAGAAATATAGCTTAATCTTGGTAATCTCATTTGAAGAAGATGCAAGAAATATAGCTTAATCTTGGTAATCTCATTTAAGCTTAATCTTGGTAATCTCATTTGAAGAAGATGCAAGAAACGTAGCTTAAGCTTACTCTTGGTGTTTAGGGTTTGAGAAGAACACCCATGGATGAGGCAGCACAACAGGCATAGTCAAAACCAAGTCAAATTCATGGAGAAGAAGGCCACTCACGAAGAAGCCGTGAAGATAATCACAGCATTGCAACAACGAATTCATGGAGAATGCATCTACTATTGCAAAGAAGTAGTGAAGATAATCATAGCAGTTTGTAGTGTCAATCATTTTTCCTCCCCTTACTTGAAGCATAGCAAGGCTACGCTTGCATCCAAGGAAAAAAAGGCCAACAATGACTTCCAAAAGCCTAGAAAAAATGCAGGCAAACTAGAACAACCATATGCAATGCTGGCTTCATGGTGGCTCAAAGATGATGAGAAATCTCATGGTTTAGATGCTAAAGGCATGCTAATGATGAGAGATTAATTTAATGAGCAAATATTAACATAAACAAAACATAATAAGTAGAATGAGAAGGTGTTCATTTCCATTAGATGTGTGCCTCTTAAATAGGCTGAGTACAAGATGAATTAGAAAATGCTAATCATGCTTCGTAGCTTAACAAGGTCAATGATGCCCTCCACAAATCTCTCCATGATTCTAGCCTCCACATGCCCTAAATTCTAGGTTCTAAAGTCAACAAAAGATGCTACTTTTAATGCTCCTCGCTCCTAGTACAACTCATGGATTATTTCACCTTTACAAGCACATTTTACAACAACTGCTAGATTCTAACCTTTGACAAATGACCTACAGCTTATACTCTACATCCATAAATCCAATAGGCGACCTGTTTCCTTTTTTAAATTCTTTTTTAAAAACACTTTCACAAAGCGGATGGCCATGCACCCAATTTTTTACTCCACACCCAATTTTGCCAAATCCAATGATCTTTTTGAAGAAAATTTATCCAAAACCTCATGAAATTGATCAATTCTCACCTATTTGATGCTCGGTTTGCTTTCAATCTCATCATAGCTTGGGTTCTTGGCATCAAACTTGAACATCATCCATGCTTGCATGAAAATTTTCAAGAAAAGAAGATAAAGAAAATCAAGAACTTCAAGAATCACACAATGTTATTGATTTTTTTTGTCAAAAGTGAATTGAAATAAAGAAGAAGATGATGGATCAAGAGCTAGGCTGTGATACGAATGCAAGAAAGAGGTGAGGAGAGAGAAAAGAAAGATGCACTCAGATCACATGAAGTACCACATGTGTACTCTAGGGGAGTACCACCTTACACTCATGAGGGAGTACCACCATGGAATCTTGGGCACATGAGAGCTCCAAGAACATGTAAAAAATGTCAAAAAGGTACAATATCCATGTTCCCCCTACCTTTTGTCCCCCAAAGCCCTATTAACCCATATATGTAAATGTCCCTAAGGCCAAAGTGCCTAGGCCCCCATTCCCCATATGAATTTCATGTCTTGTCTATAGTAATTTACTATAGTGAAGGCTCCAGCTTCTCCATGTGAGCATGAATCATGTCGAGTCCCGCCTACCTTTTTGTATAAAGATCTATACATATGGTATCTTGTCTACTTTTTGGTATAAAGATCTATACATTTGGAGTTTTTTACAAGTGCATACACTCGTAAAAATGTTCATCATTTATCTAGATTTCTTTACATGAATACACAATAATAAGAATATTTTACACTAGCTCCAAGAAACGATGACAAAGTTTGGCTAAGCGATATGTTTCAAAAGGGATTTTTGAATGAATTGACCAATTCAAAGCTGACCATGTTGAAATCATGGATCGAGCTCTCCTAACTACACATCCTAATAACAAGACATTTACCTAATCATAAACTAATCCTACACTAATCACAATGCTAAACTAAGGTGGATAGAAATGAAAAAAACTCATCATGAGTGTGTGCAAATTAAGGTTTAGACTCAAGTTCAGTTAGGTTACAAGATGGAAACTTGTACTCATAAAAAGACTTGAGATGTTGTGCTTTTATTTCATTGTTTGAATTGTCCTCCTTTTATATGAGGAGGGTACAACATGGCTTTTCTCTTGCATGTGGGATAATTCTCACTTGGTGATGTGGCTTCTCACACTCACTCCATATTTTCCTTGTGCTCTTTGGCACCACATTTCTCAACACCCCTCCTTGGTGCCAAATCTTTGGGCTACTCAAGGTGGTTGGATGTTGGGTACATAATGTTTGAATTTTTACTTTATACATTCCCCATGTGCTATGAGAAACTTTGGCCCATGTGCTACTTTGGCACTTCCCCCCCTTAATGCTACTTTGGCTCTAAGGTGAGGGATGAATTTCTAGCTTGGGTACATCATCGGTCTCATAGGCTAGTTACAAGCACTTTTTGTAGGAAGTAGGATTTTTTACCAACACATTTTTGTTTAAGAGATTGGTAGTGAGATGAATTTTTGATGCGAGGCTTTTGCCTCTTTCTTTTCTTCATTTTTCTTGTAGTCTTCATGTTTGATGCTACCTACGCTTGCATACTCATTTGGTTGCAACGTTTTTACCAAGGTTGTACTCTTCTCTTTCACACACGCTAGCATGCTCATTTGGCCGCTTTTGACATCGACCTTTTTTTGACTTATGGTCACACATACACTTTCTCATTTGGCCGTAAATTTATAAAGATTTCATATTTTTGTTGAAAACATTTTGTTGATGAAGATCTCCTATACAATGCAGATATTATAAATGCCCAACTCAATGATAAATATTTCAATGATGCCCATACGAATCTGTGTGATGCCCAACTTAAAAGGCCATTTTCATGAATTTTACTTTATGCGTGTGATGCCCAACTTAAAAGGCCATTTTCATGAATTTTAATTTATGCGTGTGAACATCTCTTATAGATGGCTCGTTTACACCATAACTTAGGAGTTTTAATTTTTTAATTAATTTTCTTGAAGATTTTTTCCTTCCACCCAGATTTTATCCACCGCTGGTTGTGACTGTTCTTCTTCTCTCTACTGCCCTCGCTATCGCTTGCTTGTTGCTAGTTCACCACAGCTACCTCAAACTGATGTTTCATATCTGCTTGCCAGTCTTCTGCTGTTGCAGGTTTTGCTTGCTCTGTGTTTTTGCTCAAGCGATACTTGTTGCTCCTCATGCTGCACGCAGGTTTTTGTAACACCACCATTTTCTTTTCGTTGTGAAGAGGTGTTACAAGAATATTTTCGATGAATTGTTGTCCTGCTAGTAGTGCTTGTTGCTACTCGCACTTGCGCCTTTCTTATTCACATCCATTCACATCATTCCCACATCCATTCACATCATTCCTACATCTATTCACATTTATTCACATCCATTCACATCATTCCTATATCCATTCACATTCATTCACATCATTTCCACATCCATTCACATCATTCCTACATCCATTCACTTCCATTCACATCATTCCTATATCCATTCACATTCATTCACATCCATTCACATCATTCCTACATCCCTTTACATCCATTCACATCATTCCTACATCCATTCACATCCATCCACATCATTCCTACATCCATTCACATTCTTTCTAAAATTTCTCAAAATAAAATATGCTCAATATTCTTCTTTTTGAATAAAAGATTCATGGGATTTACAAAATCAATTATACCCATATTTACTCTTTTAGTATAAACACTAATCCATTTATCTAAATGAATCATTTCCATAAGTCTCATAAATTGAATGATTCTATAAAATTTGTGCATAACCTTTTTTATTTTTCTGACTATAGAATAATGCTCAATACTCCACTTTTAGCATAAAATTTATTTATGCATGTACATATATAAAAATAATTATAACAAAAATTTCTCTTTTCTCTATTTAAACAATTATGCATAAATATTATAAAATTATTTTCTAAAAATATGACAAAAATCATTCTTTTAGCATAAAAATATCTATGCCTAGAATATGACGGGAATTCCTCTTTTTGCTTTATTAAATTTATGTATAGAAATAAGATTCATCTTTTTTTGGAAAAATTTTGCCATATCTTCGCCTGCAATTTCACAGAATGTTCAATTTTTTAATCTTAAATAAATACTCATAATTGAAATGTGGTAGGAACTCCTCTTTTAAACTAAAATTTTATTATGCATACATAGAATAATTATAAACATAATTATATTTAAACCTTTTGATTATTCTTAAAATATCCATGAAAATACTTACAATATGTTAGCATAACTCTCTTTCTATCTTAAAATGAATTAATATGATTTTTCTTTATTATAAACAAGCTTACAATAATTAATCATTATTTTTAACTAGATTAAAATCATAAAAATATTTAATATTCTTCTCTAGCTTATCAAGCCTAGAGTTTTGATTAAGATAATGAGATTATCATTAAGATTCGTCTTTCCAACAATGATCCAACCATAAAGATGATTAATCTTTCAAAAGAGAGATTTACTAATAAAAAATATTGAATTTAAGCATAAAGATTAGCATTAAACCAATTAAACATTATGAATCATTAAAAAACTTGATTTCCAAAAAAAACCATTGATTAAAAAGCTTTCCAAGCATTAGAGGGGTTAGGAAGAAGATTTCGATTGAGAAAGATTAAAAAACACCATGGATTGAGGCTTACCCTTGATTTTTGGCTTGATTCTTTTACAAAGAAGTGAAGCCCACAAATCAAGCTTGGCCACCTAGATGGGGAGGGTAATCTCCAAGAGAGGATGGAGATTTGTGAAGCTCCAAAGCTCCCCAAAGTAATGGCAAAATAGAGGGATAATAAAATTACACTAATTTGAAGATAATACTCGCATGTAAATACACAAAGATGAAAATAAAAAGGAATGAGGATCTATTTATAGGTGAGGGAGGCCACTAACCAAGTCCAACTGGGATTTAGAGGCTTCCAGCTTTAGTTTGGCCCAATTTGGACAAGATTTGGACCAGTTTAGCTCACTTTTTGATCCAGTTTACAAGAGGAGAGATAAACATATCTCATTTTTTTGAATTAAAAATATGAAGTAATCATTTTAATTAGGTGCCTCCTTCATGAGCCCTCTCTCTCCTTACTGAGGTGTCAAAAATTGATTTTTTTACTAATAAACCTTAATTTTTAACTAATAAACCCAGTACTTGGTCAACTCTTCATCTTATGTGAGCATTTACTCTTTTTTTGGATAATTTCTTTTATTCTTTGTATTTTTGTCATCCCAACACTTGGATTAATCCTATTGGCCCTTTAGAACCTTATTTGGACCTTAATCAAAAATTTGTGAAAATGTGGACCCTTAGGCTAAGGTCTTTGATATACATTTCTAATGCACATTGGAAAATTCTTTTTGAAATTATGTTTCAGGGGAATTCATCTTAGATATTAAGAGAAACTTTTTATCTAAAAATATCTCAATTTTGTATTACCTCTCTCTAGAATATTTTCTCTCTCTAGGCTAAAAACAAGGAAAAACAATGTTTTCTTGCATTTTGAATTAGGGGATGATTACAGAGATTGAAGGGGAGGTTCTTACACCTTTATATCTCAAAATCTAGAGGGATGAATCTTACATAAATATCTATACAAAAATACATTTAAACATTTTCTTTAATATGTGTATGAAAATATCATAAAGAAATTTCTTTCAATATTTAAATTATCCATGCATGTCCATGCCATGAATATATATCCAAAATTATTATGAAAATAATTCTTTAATATCTAAAATATTCATGTAAATATATAAATAAAAATAATTCTTTTACTATTTAAAATATCCGTGCATCTCCATGCCATGAATATACATATGAAAATATACTCATAAACCCTCTTTTAATATAAAATTTTATAAACCTAAGTTTCTAAGAAGAAAAATAACATTAAATGATTTATTCCTCCACACGAGACTAAATGAACATCATCATGCATGGTTTATATGTTCAAACTTCATCCTCATGGTTGTCCATGATTAAAATGAAAATAAGATGAATGGGAATGGTCTACATAGAGATACATACACATGGAATATATGTTTAATATCTAAACATCATTAAAAACCATAATCAAAAGTATAAACAAGAAATTAATGTCTAAATATTCACTTAAACATGGTTTAGAGAAGAACCCATGTCTAAACATGCTTCTAATCATAAAAGAGAAGAAAAGAGTATAAGCATCATGGTTTAGGCTTACTCTTAGTGTGAGCTTGCTTCTTGAGCTTGGAGGGAAGAGTGTAGCCTTCAAGAAGAGGGTTAAGGCAAGGTATAATGGTTTAGTGAAGCACCTTAGCTTCCACAATAGAGGGGAATGAAGAAAATGAACTTTACACTAGCTTTACACATGTGGAGGACTCTATTTATAGGTGTGGGAGGCCTCCAACCAATCCCAACTAGGATCTAGAGGCTTCCAGCTTTAGTTTGGGCCAAAATGGATAAGATCTAGACTAGTTAAGCCCACTTTTTGATCTAGTTTGGATGAGGTGAGAGAAGAGATGAAATATCTAGCCACCTCATGTACTTTTTGAATAAAAGCCCCTTTGATGTGATTTCTAGGCACCCCCTTGAAGTGGGATTACCTCTCCTTGCAAGGTGTCAATTTGCTCTTTAAGACAATAATCACACTCTCCCAAGTCTATGCCACCACTTGCCACTTGTTTGCCGCCACACATGCTTTAATATTTTATGTTTTTTTATGATAATTATCTTCTATTTTTTCAATGTTCCACATTTCCCATGTGTGGAAATATTGATATCTAGAAAGATCTCTTATTTTTATAAAGCCTTTGAAAATTTTTACACTATCATTTTTGAATAAGGGTGTGTTTCCATGCACCCACCATCCAAGAATTTAACCCAATCTATAAATCCTTTTTGGTTTGTCATTAAAAGGATTTATCAAAATTCCTCTAGACTTAATTCTTACCTTATGTGCGATGTGCATCCACCGTCCAAAATATCTCTCAACTGAAAATCCTTTTTAAGATACTAATTTGAGGCATGTGATCACAAAGTCTGGGATAATTTCTCTATCAAAAATATTTCCAAGATGTGGTCTTCTCTCTCTAAAAGTTTTTTCTCTCTCTAGGTTAAAACAGGGTAAACAAGGGTTTTTATTGCACAAAAAAGAGAGGGGGTGATCACTGGGAATTGAGGGAATGTGTCATACACCTTTAGAGGTTGGAGGAGGAATCTTACACCATTCTTTGCAGGTTGAATTTCTAGTGCTATCCTCTTTCTTTCGTAATGATTGTAAGCCAACAAGGCAGAAGCATTTAAGAAATATCCTAAACTTTGCATTGCTAGTACCAATTGGATAAGGGAGTTAGAGCCTGGAGAGGAAAAAATGTCAACTTTCCAAAATGCCATTGTTCGAGGAGGTGCAGAGAGGAATAAAAGCTTGAAAGGGTAAGTTATCTATATGAGGTCCTATGTGAAGTGTGTGCTTTATTGAGATAAAAGTCTATGAATGTTTTATTTAACTCTCAATGCTTTGTTGCAGGTTTCTCATACATTGCTTTACAAGGCCAGGAGACACGATCATTGATGTGTTTGTAGGGACAGGAAACATGGCCAATGCATGCAAAGAGTTGGGCCGACATTGCGTTTCTTTAGAGAAGGATGAGCTCATGTCAAAAGAGTTTCTTAGACCTACCTCTCATGCAAGAGAGGAAGGCAAAGGTGAGTAGGTATACTTGGATGCTTGATGTTAGAGATATAGATATATTTTGATTTTGTGCATGAACTATGGTCTTTATGAGTTACTACTGTTGGAACTATATGGATTGTATCTTTTTTTATACTTCTCAAATGTATGGTCTTAAAGAATAGTATGGTATGGTCATGTAGGATGATGCACATTAGTGCTTGTCCCATTTATGAAGTAGGATGAGGTTTTATTCACAAATGATAGTATTAATGCTTGTTCTACATGTTGATTTTGTAAGAGAAAAGTAGATGTTTGGAAACCACATTGTTTCATACTTCACACTTAAACTATGGTTATTTTCTGCTTTTATGTTGGATGTAAGGAGCTTTTTTACATTTGTGTTGAAACTATGCTTTTATGAATCTTTTTACATTTGTGTTGAAACTATGCTTTTATGAATCTTTTTTATAGTACTATTATTTGAGCTATAGATTGTACCTTTTTTTGGACTTCTTAAATGCATTGTCATAAAGAAATGTATGGTATGGTCTGGTATGGTCATATACGATGATGTACATTAGCATGATATGGTCATATATGATGATGCACGTTAGCATGATATGGTCATATATGATGATGCACGTTAGCATGATATCATCATAAACAAAGGTATGGTATGGTCACATGATATGGTTGTAAAGAATAATCTGATTTGCATACGTGGTGAGGGTAAATCTTGAATCATGGTGCTTCTTGTATACAAGTGATATGTACTTGTAACTTTTTGTGATAGAAAAGTATCATGTGATGCTACATATGAGCAGAAGACAAACACTATGTAACTCATTATTTCATACTAGCCGATGAAGCTTGCACTCATAGGTGTTGGAGAATCTTGCCTAAAATTTAAAACAAATGCTTGCATGTGATCCAAAAGCTCGCCTTCACCTATAGTAGTTCTCCTTCACCTATAGAAGCTTGCGTCTCCTCTAGATGGCTTGCCTCAGTAAGCTCGCCGAAAAAGTGCGTCTTGTATGTACCAACCGATTTTCTTTTTTTAGTTTTCAAATTATTTTTATTATTTTTCCAATTTAAAGTTAATTTTCAAGTTGCAAACCACACCCCAAAAACCACTATTTCTAGTGGTCCAAAGTGTACCACCTTACCATGCATCCACCCAGTTAAGAAGCAAGATATAATCTCTTATATCAAGAAGGGAGATCTATGTAAGAGGTAAGAAAATAAATGGAAAGGAAGCTTATGAACATGGGTAGAACATATGGAAAGAGGGAAGTCCATACATAGCATAACATTGAAAGGACCTAAACTTGAACAAGGTCATCTTAGGTCATGTAGTAACCTTAACAAACTATGCAAAATCTTATGAGTAAGATGTAGATTTGCATTTGATATGTAATTAAAAAGCTTTAATTTTGGTGTCGAAGGTTTCAAATCATTCTCATAAGGTCAAGGTTTAACAAAATAATAGTATTGTAGTGTTGAAGTGTGGACATAGGCTAATAATGGGCCGAGGTACTTTTTTCCTCTTTAGGAGTTTTTTCCCCCCGAGCATATATACGTAGTCTTATGAGTGTGTGTAAGTAGCCTTATCATGTCACTTTACTTGTACTTCACTCTTACACACAATCTTATGAGTGTGTATAAGTGACCTGACCATGTCACTTCACTTGTACTTTACTCATTTTCATCAATATAATTTGAGTTTTGTTCTTCCATCTATCTCTCCTTGCTAACTACATTCATGGTGTGTTGCTACATTGATATATCCACTCTAAAACGTGGTATCATCAGAGCAGGTGTTCATTTCCCTCACCCCCTTGTCATCTTATCCTCGAGTTGCTCTCTTTTAATTGTCTCAAATTGGGTTGTCCTGTTAGATGGAGAAGGTATGTATATCCTATAGTGAGCTATTAACTATGTTAACAATAATTTCTGCATGTTTCAGAGCATTTCATGTGCATTTCGAGGCTCGTTTGCATGTTGTAAGTTTTTGGGCATCCTGGGGGAGTGTTAGTTTGAACTATTTCTAGTTCAAACTTTTTTTGTTTGATTTCTAGGTTTATTGCACGTAGCAATAGAACTAGGTGTGCAGATAGGGCCATCCTCATCATCTTGGACATTGCATCTTCAAGCACAGATTTAATAACATCATTAACATTATCATCGATTTTATCATTCTTGCTAAATATCATTTTTACGCTCCGCACTATAATTTCTCATACACTTTGTAGGTTTCCTTAGTCATCAGTGATCTACTGGGCAATGTAGCCATATCGATTGCATTTAATGGGCATTGGTAGTAGTTGAGATATTTGTATTATGTGTTGGAGACTAGATATTTCCAAGCTGAAATGGTAGGCAGTGATGTATTTGGGATGCTTTCCACTGATTGATAGGACCAACTACCCTTTGTGGTCGTATATAATAATGCATCATGTATTAAGTGCCAAAGGTTTAATTATTATCATTTGAGGAACCCCCTACCTCGCTAGCACAACATAGTATAAGTACTTTGGATGGTTACAATAGTTCAAATATAACCATGGACAAGTATAACCATGGACAAGCTAGGTGGCATGGCAAGGATGCACATGCACATGCATTAGTAGCACTTTCAATAAAAAGGAGCATTATTCCTCATATTCTCTCATGTAAAAATGTGAAACATGCTTGGGATGTGCTTGATGTGCTTTACCAAGTACATAATGAGGCAAGAGTGGCTTAGTTATGCATGAAGTTAGAGTCCAAGAAAATAAATGAAGAATATTTAATGGATGAGTTCCTCACAAGGATTAAAGATCCGGGGGATCAACTTGCATGTATTGATAAGCCCTATCTAGATAGTTCTTTACTATGTCTAATGTTCTCATAGCTATACTGGATTTGTACTTGTTGTTGGGTTTTACATCTACAATTTAACTCATAAATTAAGGGTAACCTCAATGCCCTTTTGTGAGTTGGTTGCAATGCTCTTGTGAGAAGAGAAATTGTGGCAAAATCAAACTAGTATACATGTGGGAGATTAGGCATTTGCTACCAGTCAAAAAGGTAAAGGCAAAGGCTTTTCTTAAGGCAACTCTAAGCCAAAGGTAGAACGAGCCCAATCTTTTGGAAAGGATTTCAAGAAGGGGGGTGATAAGCTTGAGAAAAAAGGCAAATGAACCTACTATTGGCCAATAGATCAATGAATGAAGAAAAAGGTTGGAGAAGGAGAAGAAAAAAGAGTCAGGCATGGCTAAGGTGGCTGATGCATAAGCACCAAGTGCTAAAAAGAAGGAGTCAACAAACTACGCATAGGATGATTGGGCATTTACTGTGCACTAGAGTTATTATCTTTTTGTCCATGATATATGCATGTCAATGACATATCAGCATGTTTGGTACTTTGATAGTGGTGCTAGTAATCACATTACTTCTCAGCATGATTTATTTTTCTCTCTTGAGTCTGCTCCTCAAGGAGGAACAGTCACATGCGCAAACAACTCCTTGTATCCACTAAAAAGAGTTGTAAGATTACACTCACACTACTACAAATGGTGGGACAATCACTCACTTAAAAGTTTTGTTTGACCATTAAAAAGAACTTGTTGTTAATCTCTGTGATTGTTAGGGCAGTCCTAGTGGTTAGATTTGTTGATCACATTTGTATAATGCATGACCAAAGTGATGGAGACATCATTATGGTATTTAGTACTCTAAGCCATAGGTATTACATATTGGACATGTATGAGATATTAGCACATAATACTTATTCATTTACTCTACCACACATGGTATGAGTGACATGGAGCTTTGGTATGCCCAATTTGGTCACTTAAATTTTGACAGTTTTTTACACCTTAGAAGGTAAGAAATGGTGTCAGAGTTTCCAAAGCTTAAAGCCCCTATCAAACATATATGTGAGGGTTGCATTTTGGGTAAGATGCAACGGGTATCATTCTTGAAAGATGGGTTGATAAGGGCTGTCCAAAAATTACATCTTATACATAGTGATGTATGTGATTCTATAAGGACACCATTGATGCCAAGGGGATATCTCTACTTTGTGACCTTTATTAATGACTACTCCACACACTTGGGTGTATCTATTTAAGGCAAAGTCAGAGGTTTTTCCATGCTTTAGATGCTTTATTTTTATGGTGGCGACTGAAAATGTGTCTACATGTAAAGTTGACACACTTCATACAAATTAAGGGGGGAAGTATATGTAAAAGGAGTTTCATGTATATATGGTTAAAAGAGGCATAAAATTTTCCACCTTAATTTCACCTCACTTACTTGCCCATGTGAACTTCACCTTAGTGATTGCCACCTCAACTTCACCTCACTCTGCTTATAACTTGACTTCATATGCAACCTCAACTTCACCTCAATTATCACTTTACTTCATTGTCACTTGCCACCTAGTAAACTTCACTTCACTGCTGCCACTTCACTCAACCACCTACTCAACTTCACTTCACTCTGCCACTTCATTTTCACCCCACCACACCTTCACCTCCATTCATTTAAGTTTCCATGAAAGAAACAAGAAATCCTAGATTCATTCCCAAGGACAATGAACACTCGGGATGAAATACTTGGAGCAAAAAAACTAGCATTAATTAGAGTGGGTAGGTGGAGGAGATGAGATACAAGTGTGAGAGTAAGAGTAGGAGTAGGTAACCCACCCCAACTGTAAGATTCCTCCCCCAACCCCTTTTTTGATGTCTAGTATCTTCCCCTGTAATCAACCCTCTTCAGAAATATAAAGACCTTGTTTCTATCTGTTTTAGCCTAGAGAGAGAAAAATATTCTAGAGAGAGAATATTCAGATTTTGAATATTTTTGGATAGAAAAATATCTCTTATAATTCAGATGAGTTCCCCTGAAATAGAAATTCAAAAAGAATTTTCCAATGTGCAATTGGAATTAATTGGAAATAGGTATAAAGAACCTTAGTCTAAGGGTCTAGATTTTCAGAAATCTTTAGACTATGGTCCAATTAAGGTTCCTATGGGCCAATAGCATCAATCCATGTGTAGGGAAGAGATAAATCCAAATTTGTAAAAAAAGAAGATACCCAAAAATGAGTAAATGCTCACATAAGGTGAAGAGTTGAAAATGTACAAGGTTTATTAGTAAAAAACTATGAGCAATATTAAAAATATGAGATATTTTGGGTATCCAAAAATGAGTAAATGCTCACATAAGATGAAGAGTTGAAAATGTACAAGGTTTATTAGTAAAAAACTATGAGCAATATTAAAATGATGCCATTATGACACATATGTAAGGAAGGGGAATTCTTTAAAGGAGGTGCATATTTCACATAAGATGAAGAGTTGAAAATGTACAAGGTTTATTAGTAAAAAACTATGAGCAATTTTAAAATGATTCCATTATGACACATATGTAAGGAAGGGGAATTCTTTAAAGGAGGTGCATATTTCACATAAGATGAAGAGTTGAAAATGTACAAGGTTTATTAGTAAAAAAAAACTATGAGCAATATTAAAATGATTCCATTATGACACATATGTAAGGAAGGGGAGTTCTTTAAAGGAGGTGCATATTTCACATGCTTGAATGAGTTTTAAACTCATAAAAATTGAGATATTTCATCTCTCCTCTCTCCTCATTCAAGTCTAGTTCCAAAAAGTTAGCTTAACTGACCTAAAAATGGTCAAATATTGACCAAACTGATTTAGAAAATTCTAGAATCAGTTTGTTTGGTTAGGAGCTCAATTTTTCCTATAAATAGAAGCCTCCCCCTTGTTGAAAAATAGTTAGTGTTTATGCATCGTTACTCTACTCCACCTAAGCCAAGAACTGTGAATTCATTTAATAATTCACTAGTTTTTGGAGCTTCCCTCTTTCTTCAATCCCCATTAGTGGCTCCATCAACATACTTAACCAATTGATTGGTTGGGGGCCTCTACCGTGAACAAAGAATCAAGCAAGTTGTAAGGTAATTAGTGAATATTGATCTTTCTATAATTTCTCAATGTTTCTCTCTTCTCAACCCCTCTCAAGCTTGAGAAGTTTAATTGGTATGGTTTTTTTTAAATACTATTGAAGTTTGAATAGTAGTGAAGAGTTACATAAGTTAATAAATGCTATTGAAGTTAATTTTCATTTATGTTTAAATTCTAATGATTTTTATGTAAATTCTCTCTCTCACTCAAGAAATGGTCATACTCATGACCCGTTCTCAATCCAAATCAAGCTTTTCATAAAGCTTTTCCTTAACCCAAGATTAAGCTATGCTTGAGGCCAATTTAATGGCTTTTTTCTATGCTTTTAGTTTATGCATATTGATGATTCAATCCACTATAGATTAATGATCCAATTAGAGATCATTTTAATTATTTCCTTAATGATAAGCTTTATCCCTTAGAAAAAATTGAGATTTATCAGTCATAGCAGCGGAGCTATGGTAAAATTTTTATAAAAATTATGCATAAAATAATTTCATTCAAAGCATAAAAAGAGGACTTCCTACCATATTCTAGGAATTATCATCCTAGATTAATTGAAAGAATTTCATTATAATCATGGAGAAATTGAATTTTAATATCATGCATAAAGGATAATTTTTTTTATATCAAAAGTGTTACTTTTATCATTTTTAATTTTCATTCATAGAAGTATGCATAAAGGAAAAATTTTTATATCAAAAGTGTTACTTTTATCATTTTTTTTAATTTTTCATGCATAGAAGTATGCATAAAGGAAAAATTTTATATCAAAAGTGATACTTTTATCATTTTTAATTTTCATGCATAGAAGTATGCATAAAGGATAATTTTTTTATATTAAAAGTGTTATTTTTATCATTTTTAATTTTCATGCATAGAAGGATGCATAAAGGAAAATTTTTTATATCAAAAAGTGTTACTTTTATCATATTGGATTTCATGCATAGAGGTATGCATAAAAGTTGAATATTTTATTATAAAAGTGTTACTTTTAGCATAATTGAATTTCATGCATAGAGGTATGCATAAAAGATATGGGAAGTGATAAGATATGATAAGATGCATGTGGATGTGGATGTGGATGTATGAATGTGGATGTATGGATGTGAATGTGGATGTGGATGTGGATGTATGAATGTGGATGTATGGATGTGGATGTGGATGTATGAATGTGGATGTATGGATGTGAATGTGGATGTGGATGTGGATGTATGAATGTGGATGTATGGATGTATGAATGTGGATGTATGGATGTGAATGAGGATGTAGATGTGGATACATGGATATAAATGTGGATGCGGATGTATGGATGTATGCATGTAGATGTGGATGCATGAATGTGGATGTATGGATGTGAATGAAGATATAGATGTGGATGTATGGATGTGAATGTACATGTAGATAAAGATGTATATATGTGAATGGGAATGTGGATGTGGATGTATGTATGCATGTGGATGTGGATATGGATGTGTATGTATGAATGTGGATATGGGATGTGGATGTATAAATGAGGATGTGAAAATAGAGATAAGCATGTAGATGTGGATGCATGAATGTGGATGTATGGATGTGAATGAGGATATAGATGTGGATGTATGGATGTGAATGTGCATGTAGATATGGATGTATATATGTGAATGGGAATGTGGATGTGGATGTATGTATGCATGTGGATGTGGATATGGATGTGTATGTATGAATGTGGATATGGGATGTGGATGTATAAATGAGGATGTGAAAATGGAGATAAGCATGTAGATGTGGATGTATGGATGTGAATGTGGGTGTGGATGTGGATGTATGAATGTGGATGTATGGATGTGAATGAGGATGTGGATGTGGATGCATGGATGTAAATGTGGATTTGTATGTATGGATGTAGGCATGTAGATGTGGATGCATGAATGTGGATGTATGGATGTGAATGAGGATATAGATGTGGATGTATGGATGTGAATGTGCATGTAGATATGGATGTATAGATGTGAATGAGAATGTGGATGT
The DNA here is from genome assembly GCF_041138505.1 of Cibotium barometz. Classification (NCBI taxonomy): domain Eukaryota; kingdom Viridiplantae; phylum Streptophyta; class Polypodiopsida; order Cyatheales; family Cibotiaceae; genus Cibotium; species Cibotium barometz. The sequence continues at coordinate 37,648,869 of NC_141091.1, forward strand.
GGATGTGGATGTATGTATGTATGTATGTGGATGTGGATGTATGAATGAGGACGTGATAATGAATGTATGCATGTGGATGTGGATATGGATGTGTATGTATGAATGCGGATATGGATGTGGATATGGATGTGTATGTATGAATGTGGATATGGGATGTGGATGTATAAATGAGGATGTGAAAATGGAGATAAGCATGTAGATGTGGATGTATGGATGTGAATGTGGATGTGGATGTGGATGTATGGATGTGGATATGGATGTGAATATATGATATGTGATGTGAAGGAATCTGAAGTGAAGAGATGGAAAATGATATGATTGGATGAGTACACATATAAATGAAATGTGGAATAAGTAATGTGGATTGCATGAGGGATAATGTGGAAAAATGAGAGTTAATATAGAAATTGTATTTGTAAACTGTTTGTAAATGCTGTTTGTAAATGGCTGTTTTATGTCAAGAATGCTGGGAAAGCATTTTGACCGTCTTGTGATTAAGGTCGTGGAGACCTAACTGATAAAGTTGCAACTGCTGACGGAGAGTCGATGGAGGACGTCTCGCGTAGCAAGGTCGGCCGAGGTCTTGACCAGCCTCGGTTCGATTAAAATGGTGAGCTTCCGGTACGGTGGATGAGGGACCAAGGAAGCGGCCTATGAGTGAAGCGCTAGGTCACCTGCGAAGGATCCTAGAGGGTGCTGACCATACGGTGCTCGGGCTCTGGGTCGCCCAGGATACCCACGCGTGCGTCAAGGAAGATATTGGAACAAGGAGTAAGAGTTGTTTTCTGGAACCGGGCATGGATCTGGTTGACTGACCTTGCTGGTCCTCAACGGATGAGTCCATGGCTCTTTTATATGGATCTGTTGGTTGATCTTGCTGATCTTCAACGAGAGTCCATCTTGATAAATGATTATATTGTTGAGTATTATGGGCTAGGAACTATTGAAACGGCCCCTGTGTGGACAGGTGGTGAGCGTTCTAGTTGCCAATGATGCCATAGATACTCTGATGAAGGAATGATGGGAAATTATGAATCAACTGGATAATTTGGGAGATTGTGATCAGTGGTACTATGGTTTCATTAAAGGATTGTTTTAAAGTTAGCTGATGCTAAGAAAAAGGCAATTTTCATATTGGGTGTGTAAGTGGTGTGGCTAGTTTTATGTTTGCATGAAATTCCGGCTAGGGGGCCTTGGAACTCTTTTCCTTGGTACCCGGGACAAAACCTAACCAAATTCCAAATTGGATCCCATCACTACAGTGGTTGGGCGGTTGGCTAACCCATGGGATCGGATGGGGTTAGGCTGGACTGATGGATCCGTAAATCGAGACTCAATTTCTGTTATTACGATAGATAAAGTAAATCCCGGATAGTAATTGTTCTATGGATAGGAATCAACGGCTGTGCCTCCTTGGTGGGGAAAAAAGCGTTGATCCCAATGATCCAAGTGCAAGTTTCTTCCTTGATCTGACCAAGTATCTTTATAGATGCAGTCGGATCTGTTTGATCAGTAAGAGTTTTGACTACGTTAGAGTAAAAATTATCCTGGTGGAATCGCCCGTGCTTTTCGGATAAGGGAAGTTTTTCCGGGTCTGGTTTTGGAAAAACCGACGGATTAGTCTTTTGTCCGGATATCCGTGGACGAGGCCCCGAGTGTGGGACCCTGCCTCGCGCAAGAAGTGCTACTTCCGCTGCTAGTACCCCGAATCCGTTGCGCGGTGGGAACAGGGATCTCACAGTTGGTATCAGAGCATTTGGTTAATAAAGATCAACTGAGAAGACAAATATGTCAAAAATTTATCAAGAAGCACAAAAAGGTTGTAATTGTGTGATATAATTCATACAATTTGATATTCAAACTGAAATTCGTAATTTGGTAATTGGGTCTTCAGATGGAAGTACCGCAATTATATAGAATCCCTGACTTGCTTGAGGCCTAGACATGATGGTATTTACCTTATAATTCCAAGAGCCACGACTACCCGTATATACCGAGAGTATACTGCAGCTCTTTACTGACAGTATATACGAGTAAATCTAAGACTTGAAATTAAAAGCGTTAATGCTATCCAGATGATGATTTCGAATGTGGTTGATATGATTTTTAATTCTGTTTGAGAATTGATGAATTGAATTGGATTCTGATTGAAAATTCTGATTGAAAAATGATGATTTCTGAAATTAGTTGAAATATAAAAATCTGAACAAAACCACAATGAGGATGAATGGGACGAGTCCCAGTGATGATATTCATAACTGGAATGATGATAATGAATTCAGCAAATCACTATGAGATTAGTGGGTTGTGCTGTCAAATTGTTACTGTTAACACTTGATCAGTAGATCAAGTTAAGGGATGACAAATTGAGAACTTGCTTGACTGAAATTCCCGTGGAGGAATGTTCAGAAGGAAATTTTTCGGTCTAATGGACCATTATCATGTTAAAGATATGAATGATATGATCTGAATATTAATGATGAGTTCTATATAAGGGATATTTATCCCAGTGTTCTGCTGGGTTGACCAGAATATAAGGAACCCCAAAATAAAATTGGATGTTAAGAAAAAGAGTTGTCCTCTACCTTGCGAGATGAGGACATCTCGCACTTTTTAAGTGGGGTAGAATGTAAGATTCCTCCCCAGCCTTCGAGGTATACAGGAGTAAGAATCTCCCTTTCTGATCTTATAATTATTCCCTCTCTAAAATAAAAGAAAGTTCTGTTTAACAAAGGAAGACCCTTTTCCTAGAATACTTCTCAAGAGTCCCACCTGTTTTAAGGATTCAGAACAATGAGTTCAAAAGTGAGAATCGATGTTTTGGATATCAAGGTTTTGGTCTTCATTCGAGTACGGCCCAAAAGAAGTTCTTTATCTCTTGGGGAGTATATGAAGTTATCCCCCAGATATTGTGAGCCTTATATCTGAATTCAATGAAAGTAGGTGACTTAGCCTACAAGCTTCTTTTATCTCTTCATCTCAAAATTCTTAATGCCTTCTATAGAAAAATGTGTCAAACCCAAATCATGGAAAGACGGTAAAACTTCAGTGGCAAGTTACCGTTGGCTTCTAAGTTACGCTAGCTCCTTCCTTTATATAAGTCGTAACTTTTACTTGTCGCTCACAGTAATCTTACTTCCATCGATCTTCCTTCTTTCTTAATTTCCTTCATGGCTTGGCAACAGGAATTAGTTTTATCCATAATGATTCCTCACCTTCAAGACGCAAGTGAGTCTGTGAAGAAGGATTTTATAGAACAGTATGAGCGCTCACTTTTTCCTCACCTAGGAACTTCTGTAGCGCAGACCAAATGGCGGACCTATCAAGACATAACTAGGGTAACACCCTGGGGTCAGCAGCACTTTCGTAACAATGTCCGCTTGGCCATGGTTATTGAAGCTTTGGGTTTGGGTCCCCGATACTACTGCGTCATGAGATCAAGGCATCCTGGGTTTTCTGAGCGGGTCTTCTTACTGGCGTGTTTTCTTCCTCATGAGAAGATATGCCTTTACCCCGTTTTTGGCTTGCCTCTTAGAGGTCCTTTTGTTAGAACACCTCATACCACTGAGATAGGCGCAGCAATAACCCACAGAATCATTCCCATAGATGAGTTACCTTATACTTGTGCAGCTTGTGAGGACTGCTTTTGTGATCATATGATGGACGGGCTTATGGAAGTGTAAAGAGTTCTTCTATCTTTACTGTATAAGTTCCGAGAATGAATAAAGTTTAAATCTTGTTCTTATCTTGAATCTTGCTCTCTTTAAGACTTTTCTTGGTGGTTAATCTTGATTAAAATTTTTCTCTAAGTCTCATATGCGTGAATCTTGCGAAATTATCACAAGTTGCGAGATGAGGACATCTCGCGTTTTTTAAGTGGGGTAGAATGTAAGATTCCTCTCCCAACCCCTTTTTTGATGTCTAGTATCTTCCCCTGTAATCAACCCTCTTCAGAAATATAAAGACCTTGTTTCTATCTGTTTTAGCCTAGAGAGAGAAAAATATTCTAGAGAGAGAATATTCAGATTTTGAATATTTTTGGATAGAAAAATATCTCTTATAATTCAGATGAGTTCCCCTGAAATAGAAATTCAAAAAGAATTTTCCAATGTGCAATTGGAATTAATTGGAAATAGGTATAAAGAACCTTAGTCTAAGGGTCTAGATTTTCAGAAATCTTTAGACTATGGTCCAATTAAGGTTCCTATGGGCCAATAGCATCAATCCATGTGTAGGGAAGAGATAAATCCAAATTTGTAAAAAAAGAAGATACCCAAAAATGAGTAAATGCTCACATAAGGTGAAGAGTTGAAAATGTACAAGGTTTATTAGTAAAAAACTATGAGCAATATTAAAAATATGAGATATTTTGGGTATCCAAAAATGAGTAAATGCTCACATAAGATGAAGAGTTGAAAATGTACAAGGTTTATTAGTAAAAAACTATGAGCAATATTAAAATGATGCCATTATGACACATATGTAAGGAAGGGGAATTCTTTAAAGGAGGTGCATATTTCACATAAGATGAAGAGTTGAAAATGTACAAGGTTTATTAGTAAAAAACTATGAGCAATTTTAAAATGATTCCATTATGACACATATGTAAGGAAGGGGAATTCTTTAAAGGAGGTGCATATTTCACATAAGATGAAGAGTTGAAAATGTACAAGGTTTATTAGTAAAAAAAAACTATGAGCAATATTAAAATGATTCCATTATGACACATATGTAAGGAAGGGGAGTTCTTTAAAGGAGGTGCATATTTCACATGCTTGAATGAGTTTTAAACTCATAAAAATTGAGATATTTCATCTCTCCTCTCTCCTCATTCAAGTCTAGTTCCAAAAAGTTAGCTTAACTGACCTAAAAATGGTCAAATATTGACCAAACTGATTTAGAAAATTCTAGAATCAGTTTGTTTGGTTAGGAGCTCAATTTTTCCTATAAATAGAAGCCTCCCCCTTGTTGAAAAATAGTTAGTGTTTATGCATCGTTACTCTACTCCACCTAAGCCAAGAACTGTGAATTCATTTAATAATTCACTAGTTTTTGGAGCTTCCCTCTTTCTTCAATCCCCATTAGTGGCTCCATCAACATACTTAACCAATTGATTGGTTGGGGGCCTCTACCGTGAACAAAGAATCAAGCAAGTTGTAAGGTAATTAGTGAATATTGATCTTTCTATAATTTCTCAATGTTTCTCTCTTCTCAACCCCTCTCAAGCTTGAGAAGTTTAATTGGTATGGTTTTTTTTAAATACTATTGAAGTTTGAATAGTAGTGAAGAGTTACATAAGTTAATAAATGCTATTGAAGTTAATTTTCATTTATGTTTAAATTCTAATGATTTTTATGTAAATTCTCTCTCTCACTCAAGAAATGGTCATACTCATGACCCGTTCTCAATCCAAATCAAGCTTTTCATAAAGCTTTTCCTTAACCCAAGATTAAGCTATGCTTGAGGCCAATTTAATGGCTTTTTTCTATGCTTTTAGTTTATGCATATTGATGATTCAATCCACTATAGATTAATGATCCAATTAGAGATCATTTTAATTATTTCCTTAATGATAAGCTTTATCCCTTAGAAAAAATTGAGATTTATCAGTCATAGCAGCGGAGCTATGGCAAAATTTTTATAAAAATTATGCATAAAATAATTTCATTCAAAGCATAAAAAGAGGACTTCCTACCATATTCTAGGAATTATCATCCTAGATTAATTGAAAGAATTTCATTATAATCATGGAGAAATTGAATTTTAATATCATGCATAAAGGATAATTTTTTTTATATCAAAAGTGTTACTTTTATCATTTTTAATTTTCATGCATAGAAGTATGCATAAAGGAAAAATTTTTATATCAAAAGTGTTACTTTTATCATTTTTTTTAATTTTTCATGCATAGAAGTATGCATAAAGGAAAAATTTTATATCAAAAGTGATACTTTTATCATTTTTAATTTTCATGCATAGAAGTATGCATAAAGGATAATTTTTTTATATTAAAAGTGTTATTTTTATCATTTTTAATTTTCATGCATAGAAGGATGCATAAAGGAAAATTTTTTATATCAAAAAGTGTTACTTTTATCATATTGGATTTCATGCATAGAGGTATGCATAAAAGTTGAATATTTTATTATAAAAGTGTTACTTTTAGCATAATTGAATTTCATGCATAGAGGTATGCATAAAAGATATGGGAAGTGATAAGATATGATAAGATGCATGTGGATGTGGATGTGGATGTATGAATGTGGATGTATGGATGTGAATGTGGATGTGGATGTGGATGTATGAATGTGGATGTATGGATGTGGATGTGGATGTATGAATGTGGATGTATGGATGTGAATGTGGATGTGGATGTGGATGTATGAATGTGGATGTATGGATGTATGAATGTGGATGTATGGATGTGAATGAGGATGTAGATGTGGATACATGGATATAAATGTGGATGCGGATGTATGGATGTATGCATGTAGATGTGGATGCATGAATGTGGATGTATGGATGTGAATGAAGATATAGATGTGGATGTATGGATGTGAATGTACATGTAGATAAAGATGTATATATGTGAATGGGAATGTGGATGTGGATGTATGTATGCATGTGGATGTGGATATGGATGTGTATGTATGAATGTGGATATGGGATGTGGATGTATAAATGAGGATGTGAAAATAGAGATAAGCATGTAGATGTGGATGCATGAATGTGGATGTATGGATGTGAATGAGGATATAGATGTGGATGTATGGATGTGAATGTGCATGTAGATATGGATGTATATATGTGAATGGGAATGTGGATGTGGATGTATGTATGCATGTGGATGTGGATATGGATGTGTATGTATGAATGTGGATATGGGATGTGGATGTATAAATGAGGATGTGAAAATGGAGATAAGCATGTAGATGTGGATGTATGGATGTGAATGTGGGTGTGGATGTGGATGTATGAATGTGGATGTATGGATGTGAATGAGGATGTGGATGTGGATGCATGGATGTAAATGTGGATTTGTATGTATGGATGTAGGCATGTAGATGTGGATGCATGAATGTGGATGTATGGATGTGAATGAGGATATAGATGTGGATGTATGGATGTGAATGTGCATGTAGATATGGATGTATAGATGTGAATGAGAATGTGGATGTGGATGTGGATGTATGTATGTATGTATGTGGATGTGGATGTATGAATGAGGACGTGATAATGAATGTATGCATGTGGATGTGGATATGGATGTGTATGTATGAATGCGGATATGGATGTGGATATGGATGTGTATGTATGAATGTGGATATGGGATGTGGATGTATAAATGAGGATGTGAAAATGGAGATAAGCATGTAGATGTGGATGTATGGATGTGAATGTGGATGTGGATGTGGATGTATGGATGTGGATATGGATGTGAATATATGATATGTGATGTGAAGGAATCTGAAGTGAAGAGATGGAAAATGATATGATTGGATGAGTACACATATAAATGAAATGTGGAATAAGTAATGTGGATTGCATGAGGGATAATGTGGAAAAATGAGAGTTAATATAGAAATTGTATTTGTAAACTGTTTGTAAATGGCTGTTTTATGTCAAGAATGCTGGGAAAGCATTTTGACCGTCTTGTGATTAAGGTCGTGGAGATCTAACTGATAAAGTTGCAACTGCTGACGGAGAGTCGATGGAGGACGTCTCGCGTAGCAAGGTCGGCCGAGGTCTTGACCAGCCTCGGTTCGATTAAAATGGTGAGCTTCCGGTACGGTGGATGAGGGACCAAGGAAGCGGCCTATGAGTGAAGCGCTAGGTCACCTGCGAAGGATCCTAGAGGGTGCTGACCATACGGTGCTCGGGCTCTGGGTCGCCCAGGATACCCACGCGTGCGTCGAGGAAGATATTGGAACAAGGAGTAAGAGTTGTTTTCTGGAACCGGGCATGGATCTGGTTGACTGACCTTGCTGGTCCTCAACGGATGAGTCCATGGCTCTTTTATATGGATCTGTTGGTTGATCTTGCTGATCTTCAACGAGAGTCCATCTTGATAAATGATTATATTGTTGAGTATTATGGGCTAGGAACTATTGAAACGGCCCCTGTGTGGACAGGTGGTGAGCGTTCTAGTTGCCAATGATGCCATAGATACTCTGATGAAGGAATGATGGGAAATTATGAATCAACTGGATAATTTGGGAGATTGTGATCAGTGGTACTATGGTTTCATTAAAGGATTGTTTTAAAGTTAGCTGATGCTAAGAAAAAGGCAATTTTCATATTGGGTGTGTAAGTGGTGTGGCTAGTTTTATGTTTGCATGAAATTCCGGCTAGGGGGCCTTGGAACTCTTTTCCTTGGTACCCGGGACAAAACCTAACCGAATTCCAAATTGGATCCCATCACTACAGTGGTTGGGCGGTTGGCTAACCCATGGGATCGGATGGGGTTAGGCTGGACTGATGGATCCGTAAATCGAGACTCAATTTCTGTTATTACGATAGATAAAGTAAATCCCGGATAGTAATTGTTCTATGGATAGGAATCAACGGCTGTGCCTCCTTGGTGGGGAAAAAAGTGTTGATCCCAATGATCCAAGTGCAAGTTTCTTCCTTGATCTGACCAAGTATCTTTTTAGATGCAGTCGGATCTGTTTGATCAGTAAGAGTTTTGACTACGTTAGAGTAAAAATTATCCTGGTGGAATCGCCCGTGCTTTCCGGATAAGGGAAGTTTTTCCGGGTCTGGTTTTGGAAAAACCGACGGATTAGTCTTTTGTCCGGATATCCGTGGACGAGGCCCCGAGTGTGGGACCCTGCCTCGCGCAAGAAGTGCTACTTCCGCTGCTAGTACCCCGAATCCGTTGCGCGGTGGGAACAGGGATCTCACACCAACTAATGCAATAATACTAACCCTTTTAGGTGTGAGCTAGAAGGAGGAGTAACGGGTAGATCCAATGGGTAGCCTTATGCCTTATGTAGTCCACCAACAATAGTATATTGTGCTACCCATATAGTAGCTCCAAGAAAGATATTTTTGCATACATAATGATTAGGATAACATAAGTAAACCTCCAAGTAGTCCTATAATTGACTCATGATTAAGCCCAAAAATTACCACTAATAGTCACCAAGATGATATGAAGCTAATCCACTAACGATATACTAAAAAACGTGCCAAAAAAGTGTCAAGAAGGATGTTGATGAAAGGGGGTTTTTTAAAAGCAAGGAATGTTGAGATGAACGTAAATGTGTAGATTAGGGTTGACTTATGGCTTGAAAGGCATGACATTAGGCTAAATGGCTTGCATATGAAGTGGGTTCACGTGTGATATTTATGGTACCTAGTTACTTTTTTCCTTATGGCTTATGGCTTGAAAGGCATGACATTAGGCTAAATGTGTAGATTAGGGTTGACTTATGGCTTGAAAGGCATGACATTAAGCTAAATGGCTTGCATATGAAGTGGGTTCACGTGTGATATTTATGGTACCTAGTTACTTTTTTCCTAGCCACTTGCATGGCTGCACTTGATTGACTCTAGCCACCTTGAATCTAGAGTTCAAAATAATGGCAATCAACCCAAAAAGAGTGACATGTAGCAAAAATAGCAACAATCACCCAAAATAGCAACCACTCCCACTTGCTCCTAAGTTCTATCCATTTCTTTGTAGCCAAAAGTAGTTCTAGATGGTGTTTGCATGTACATGTTATTGCACCTGATCTTGCATTTTATTCACCTCTCATAATCCCTTGACAAACCTTACAAATGAGCCCAAAAGAGCAACATGTAGTAAAACTAGTAGAAATCACCCAAAATAGCAACCACCCCCATGCTAATCGGGGTGCCCACTTGATCTTTAGTTTTTTCCCTTTTTTTCAAGCCAAAAGTAGCTCTAGATGGTGTTCCCATGCATGTACATTACAAGATAAAGGAAGAGTGCCCACCCCTTTTTTACGTGGAGAAAGGAGAGGGAGAATTTTTGAAAAGGAGAAAGGAGAAGAGAAGACAAGTGTTTGGGGGTTTCTTTCCCACACCCCTAGATGCATTGGGGCTCACAATTAGTTGTCACCATCGAACCATTTACTCATTGAATGAGTTTCTTATATATATATATCTATTACAAGATAAAGGAAGAGTGCCCACCCCTTTACGTGGAGAAAGGAGAGGGAGAATTTTTGAAAAGGAGAAAGGAGAAGAGAAGACAAGTGTTTGGGGGTCTCTTTCCCACACCCCTAGATGCATTGGGTCTCACAATTAGTTATCACCATCAAACCATTTACTCATTGAACGAGTTTCTTATGTATATATATATATATATATATATAATACATTAGAAAGCAAATTGCCCACCCCTCCCCCCTCCTCCACACACACACACACACACATATATTCTAATATTATATTATGTGCATGTGTAAGAGAGAGAATATACATACACACACGTATATATATTATGTATGTATATGTATCTATAGGTATGTAAGCATGTATATATAAATAGATTTATATGTATGTTGACGCACACACATGTATGTTCATGCACACACACACACACACAACACACAGACACCAGCACATGATACGTGCACACACGTATACAAACACACATACACACACTTGCATGCATGGACACACGTGCAACATATAGAGATATGCACACTTGCACACATACTCAAGCTTGCACATACACACACACACGTATATATATTATGTGCATGTGTAAGAGAGAGAATATACATACACACACACGTATATATATTATGTATGTATGTGTATCTATAGGTATGTAAGCATGTATATATAAATAGATTTATATGTATGTCAATGCACACACATGTATGTTCATGCACACACACACACAAGCACATGATACGTGCACACACGCATACAAACATACATACACATACACACACTGGCACACATGGACACACGTGTAACATACATACACATTCATGCACACATACACACTCGCACGCATGGACACACGTGCAACATATAGATATATGCACACTTGCACACATACTCAAGCTTGCACATACACACATGTGTATACATGCACAAAAGCACATAAATACACTCACATACACAAGTATATGTGCACACATGTGTATACATGCACACAAGCACATAAATACACTCACATACACAAGTACATGTGCACACACATGGACATGCACACACACACACACATGCACCTGCACGTGCACACACATAGATGTACACCACGAGTATATTCACATGCTCACACACACGTACATGCAGACACTCGCTATGGATACACTTAAATAAATACATACACACCATGTACACATACACAACAAATACACAATACACTAACACATACACACAATCAAGACACTTGCATGACACATGCACACGTGAAGACATTACACAATCACACATACGTGTGTATGTGCACACACAATCACACACATATGTATGCAAAAGAGAAGACAAAAGACATTGTATATAAGATACACTTATTTAAGAGTGAACACACCTCATCATGCATCCCCATGTATTAAATTTTAATATTAATTAAAAATATATGTGTATATGTGTTTATTTATTTTATAAATACACATGTATATATAGGTATACGTCTCTAAATATAATAAAATATAAATAATATATATTTACATGTGGGTGTGTGTGGGTGAGAGAGAGAGAGAGAGAGAGAGTGTGTGTGTGCACGTGTGCATGAGAAAGAAGTGTGTTTGTGTGTGTGCATGAATGTATGTATGTGTGTGTGTGTGTGTGTTTGTGTGTGTGTGTTTGTGCATGAATGTATGTATGTATGTATGTGTGTTTGTGTGTGTGTGTGTGTATGTATGTATGTGTGTGTTTGTGTGTGTATGTATGTATGTGTGTGTTTGTGTGTGTGTGTGTGAGAGAGAGAGAGAGTGTGTGTGTGTGTATTGAAAAGATGCACGGGAGAAGAGAGCTTGAGCTCTTGCAAGCACACAACACACATACATAAAACCCTAATAGAGAGAACACACAAGGTGAGAGGCTGAAAATCTTCTTCTTCTTCACTCAACACTCAACACACCACACATACTTGGGTTCTCTATAGTTTGCAAAACCCTAATAGAGAGAACACACAAGGTGAGAGGCTGAAAATCTTCTTCTTCTTCACTCAACACTCAACACACCACACATACTTGGGTTCTCTATAGTTTGAACCCAACTAAATGAGCTGGCGCTATAACTATGCCAGTCTCTAGAATGGCTGTCACACAGCCTGTCATCCCACTGGCTGCATATCACCCATGATCTCACCAACCATGCCAGTGGTGTAAGTGTGGGGCCTATCCCCCAGGCGGTTCATCAGTGTCCACCGCCTCACTAGATGAGCTCGATATCTCAACATGGTGTGGGGCCTATCCCCCAGGCGGGTCATCAGTGGTCCACCGCCTCACTAGATGAGCTCGATATCTCAACATGTTGAGATATCGAGCTCATCTAGTGAGGCGGTGGACCACTGATGACCCGCCTGTTGAGATATCGAGCTCATCTAGTGAGGCGGTGGACCACTGATGACCCGCCTGGGGGATAGGCCCCACACCATGTTGAGATATCGAGCTCATCTAGTTGAGATATCGAGCTCATCTAGTGAGGCGGTGGACACTGATGACCCGCGTGGGGGATAGATTAAGAGGGGGTGTTGAAAGATGTAATCGTGGTGTTGTGTGTATGTGGGAACGCACCCTAGAGGTGCAAGATATTGTGGTGAGATAGGAATGCCACATGTAATATTGAATGGTGTGTGAGTGTTGACCAAAAGAGTGGAAAAGGATTTGCCACATGGATGATGATGTGTAAAGTGGGATAAGGCTAGAAATCCTATATCATTGTATGGTTCATTGTGATATGCAAGAGAATAGAAGAGATCAAGTGTTGAGTGTGCAATCTCCCTCTCTCTCTCATGGAGTTTTTAGTGTGGTTTAATCCACCTTAATTATGTTGCTTAATCATTGTTGTCTATCACCATGATCAGTCCTATTTTAGGTTTGTTAACATGAAAAGATGCAGGGGAGAAGAGAGCTTGAGCTCTTGCAAGCACATAACACACTCACAAAACCCTAATAGAGAACACACAAGGTGAGAGGCTGAAAATCTTCTTCTTCTTCACTCAACACTCAACACACCATATACAAAGATAAGAATACTCAACCAAATACATACTTGGGTTCTCTATAGTGTGAACCCAACTAAATGAGCTGGCGCTATAACTATGCCAGTCTCTAGAATGGCTGTCACACAGCCTGTCATCCCACTGGCCACATATCACCCATGATCTCACCAATCATGCTAGTGGTGTAAGTGTGGGGCCTATCCCCCAGGCGGGTCATCAGTGTCCATCGCCTCACTAGATGAGCTCGATATCTCAACACTCTCCCTCGAGCTCAACTCCATCTCATGTACACCAAACGAAGCCCTGAATCTGCGAAGCTTCTCTGTACCCAATGCTTTGGTGAAGATGTCAGCTACCTGATCCTGTGTGCTGACATAAACAAGGTCAAGGTCTCCTCCCAAGACCTTCTCTCTGACAAAATGATAGTGGACCTCTATATGCTTCGTGCGAGCGCATGAAAAACTGGGTTCCTAGCCAACTATATACTGCTAATGTTGTCACAAAAAATGACAACTTGTCTATCTCCCAGTGATAGACCTAAATCTGTAAGTAGCTTTCTCAACCAAGTTACCTCACATGCTGCCATAGCAGCACCTTTGTACTCAGCCTCTGTATTGGATAGAGCAACCGAAGGTTGCTTCTTACTGCTCCAAGTCACAGCAGCACTCCCCAAAGAAAACATGAAGCCACTAGTAGATCTTCTATCTGAGATACTACTAGCCCAATTAGCATCTGTGTACCCATGTACACATATCTTTGTCCGAGTTTCATAAAATATTCCACAATGCAAAGTAGACCTCACATACCTCAGTATGCGTCTCAATGCATCCAAATGTGGCTTTCGAGGAACCTACATAAACTGACTCACCAACCCAACAGCATAGCTTAAATCTGGCCTGGTGATCGTCATGTATATCAAGCTTCTTACTATGCGCTTATACATAGTAGGATCCTCCAAGATCTCTCCTGAATCTGCACTCAACTTGCCATTTTGATCCAATGGCACTGAGATAGGCTTACAGCCTGTCATACCATACTTGGACAACATGTCCAAGCCATATTGTCTCTGCAGTAATCCAATACCATGTGGTGACCTAATCACCTCAATGCCCAAGAAATATCTGAGCTCCCCCAGATCCTTCATCTCAAACTTCTGTCTAAGCAAGATCTTTACATCAAAGATCTCTGCATCATGGTCCCCCGTAATGATCAAGTCATCTACGTAGATGACAACAAGCACAACCCCTCTATCACTGTGTCTCACATATAGTGAGAAATCTACCTTGGCTACATAAAAGCCAATAGTGACAAGATATTCAAAAATCTTGTCTGACCATGCTCTTGTTGGTGCTTGTTTTAAGCCATACAAGGCTTTCTTCAACCTACAAACATGCTCGGGGGGGTGACTTGCATCCTCATAACCAGGTGGCTGCAACATATACACCTCTTCCTGCAAATCCCCATGCACGAATGCATTCTTTATATCCATCTGATGCAAAGACCATTGCTTTCACGCAGCCACTGCTATCACAACTCTCACTGTTGCCATCTTGGCAACTGGGCTGAAAGTTTCCTCATAATCAATGCCATATGTCTGCACATATCCTTTGGCTACCAATCTTGCCTTGTACCTGCTTATGCTTCCATCACTATTATGTTTTACTTTGTATACCCACTTGCATCCTAATGGCTTTCTTGCCTTCAGGCAATTTCACTAAATCCCAAGTCTCATTTCCATATAGTGCATCCATCTCCTCATCCATAGCTTTCTCCCAACACACATTTCCAATAGCCTCATCAATGCATATGGGCTCTACAACCTGCACAACCTTTGCCATGTATGCATAGTGATGTGCCACATAACCATCATAGGTAAACCTCTGCACAGTATTCTTCACTCTCCTAGATCTTCCAAGCTTTGCATTTATGGCTTCCATAGCCTTCTTTACACCAGGTGTTCTCATAGCTGGGATCCCAAGCTCCTCATCAAGGCTCATCTCTGAGCCACTACACTCTCCATCAACATGAGAATGCCCTGCAGAAATGTCAGGCATACTAAAGGGCTCAACCACTTTCTCTTTTCCTTTATGTGATGTACTAATCACATTTGCAGGACTAGTATTATGACGCAGCGTGCCACTTCATGGTCTATCAACTGAACCACTAGATGAGGACTCTCCTGGTCCACTCAAAGACTGTGATTGCTGAATCGCATTCTGCAACCACATTTCCACTCACATCAGCCGCAACAGCTTGTTTTTCAGCAGCATACTATAGCTGCTCATCTCATAAAAAACAACATCCCTGCTTACCCTCAACTCACGTGTAGCAGGGTTATAACACCTGTATCCCTTTTGCTCGAGGGAATATCCAATAAACACACATTTTTCAGCTTTTGGATCCAGCTTAGTTCTCAGCTCATCTGGCACATGCACATATGCAATGCATCCAAAGACTTTCAGATGAGACAAATCAGGTTTTCTGCCAGTAAACCTCTCCTCTAGAGAGTTACATCATGTATGGCTGTTGTTGGAGTCATGTTCATGATATAAACTGCTGTAGAAACAGCCTCAGCCCAATAGCTATGCGGCATATTCTTCTCTTCCATCAATGCTCGCGCAATCTCAACAATGTGCCTGTTTTTTCGCTCAGTAACTCCATTTTGCTGCAGAGTATATCTGTGCATGTAAACTGTCTCTGAATACCATTTTTCTTCAAAAATTCAGAGAACTCATTGGAGAAGTACTCTCCCCCTCCATCTGACCTTACGCACTTTACATATTTCCCTGTTTGCTTTTCAACCATA